>NC_133333.1:238741616-239046616 GCF_042186555.1 Aquarana catesbeiana
GCACACAAATTATCATATAACATACACCGTAATCTTTATTACATCTGCAAGTACAAAACATTAAAAATAGGTGACTCGGTAGTTCCAACATCACAGGTATTCTTTAGTACATAAAAAAGAAAACATGTCAGCGCTTTTTGCCTCATAATCACTTACCCACTTGCCGACTGCGCGCTGTAGCTTTACTGATACAGTGCGGGCCGGCTGTGCAGAATCACTTATATATAAGTCAATGATGGCGAAACCTTGGCACCCCAGATATTTTGGAACTGCATTTCCCATGATGCTCATGCACTCTGCAGTGTAGTTGAGTATAATGGGAAATGTAGTTTTCAAAACATCTGGCGTGCCAAGGTTCCCCATCACTGATATAAGTGACCCTGCTATTCTGTGTGGCTTCACTTTGATTAGTCACAGCAGAAGCCGATCAGAGACAGAAGCCGACCCGCTAATCGGCAAGGAGACAGACTGGATGGAGCTCTGCATAGGTAAGCAATTCAGAGCTCCGTCCTGTCAGCAGGATTGTGCTGGATTTTGTTTCCCTGCAAAGCAGGGATTAAAGAGGAAGTAAACCCTAATAGGTTTTACTTCCTCTTTATTTCCCTGCAAAGGTAAAGCATATAATGGGCTACTATGCACCGCATAGTAGCCCATTATGTGTCCCTTACCTGAAACCGAAGCCTCCGCTGTCCCCACTAGCAGCGAGCGTCCATCTTCACCCCTCTGCCAGTCACGGGGCCGCAAACTTCGGCTCTGTGACTGGCCGGAGTCGCGTGACGTCACTCCTGCTCATGCGCGGGGGAGCTTCCAGTCAGGGAATTACCCCTTTAGAAACGGCACGATCTGCCCTTTCTAAAGTGCGCATGCGCCGTAGACATCTGCGCGCAGCTTTTTTGTAAATATCTCCTAAACCGTGGAGGTTTAGGAGATATTTCCAGCACCTACAGGTAAGCCTAAATATAGGCTTACCTGTAGGTAAAAGTGGTTGTACAGGGTGTACAACCACTTTAAAATCGATCACATCCCTTAATGAAAGCAGCACACAATACACACAAACACTGGCTAGGCACACATTTAACCCTTTGATCGCCTTAGATGTTTAACCCCCTTCCCAGCCAGTGGGCATATTTTTTAGCACCGATCCCTGTATTAGTGTCACTGGATCCCACAAAGTGTCTGTGTCAGATTGTCCACCGCAATATCGCAGTCCCGCTATAAGTTGCTGATCGCCACCATTACTAGTATAAAATAAATAAAAATTCCAGTGTATATCCCATAGTTTGTAGACGCTCTAACTTTTGCACAAACCAATCATTATACGCTTATTGGGATTTTTTGAACCAAAATTACGTAGTAGAATACATATTGGCCTAAATTTATGAAGAAATTCGATTTTTTTAACATTTTTTTTATTGGATGTGTTTTATAGCAGAAAGTAAAAAATATAGTTTTTTTTTTTTCCCAAAATTGTAGGCCATTTTTTGTTTATAGCACAAAAAATAAAAAACTCAGAGGTGATCAAATATCACCAAAAGAAAAGCTCTATTTGTGGGAAAAAATTATATAAATTTCATTTGAGTACAGCATTGCATGACCGCACAATTGTCAGTTAAATAACACAGTGCCGTCTCGCAAAAAATGGCCTGGTCATGAAGGGGGGGGGGGGGGTAAATCTTCCACAGGTCAAGTAGTTAATAATAATACATTTTGACTTGGTAAACGAGCGATGTCTTGATATACAATTAGTGTCGCCACAACTGGGTATAAAAGAGAAGAGAGGCATCTCTAAGTGTAGCAATACAGTAACATTTAATGAAGGTACAACATTCAGAAACTCACATGGTTGATGTCTAAAAGAGGCACATCTAAGTATGCAGGCATCCGGGGTAAAGCTGTCCATATAGACCAGGGGTCTCAAACTGGTGGCCCTCCAGCTGTTGGGAAACTACAAGTCCCATCATGCCTCTGCCTGTGAGAGTCATGCTTGTAACTGTCAGCCTTTCAATGCCTCATGGGACTTATAGTTTTGCAACAGCTGAAGGGCCACAAGTTTGAGACTCCTGATATAGACCGTCCTCCTCACCGCCATTGACGTCCCTTCCACGCTGCGCTCCACGAGCGCTTCAAGCCTTGCTTTCAGATCGCTCTACTGCAGGGTAGTCTTCCCGGTCACGATTGCAGGCTGACAGCGGTGAGATCCGGCGGTGTGGAGGATAGTCTATGTGGACATCTTTACCCCAGATGCCGGCATATTTAGATATGCCTGTTTTAATCATCAACCATGTGAGTTGCTAAATGTTGTACCTTCATTAAATGTAACCATATTGCTACACTTAGAGGCGCCTCTCTTCTCTTTTATACTCTGGAGCTCCTGATGGATTTTGCTTCTAATCCCCTTGTGGAGGCTTCCATTTGTAGATGGACATTTTATGGTTACACAACCTGGTCACATTGGGATTTTATGTGATAGACCAACACAAATTGGCCCATACCGTGATTGTGACGTGGAAGTAAAATGATAAATGGTTTTTAAATTTTTTTTACAAATAAATATGTAAAAAGTGTGGGGGGCATTTGTATTCAGCCCCCCGGAGTCAATACTTTGTAGAACCGCCTTTCGCTGCAATTACAGCTGCAAGTCTTTTTGGGGATGTCTCTACCAGCTTTGCACATCTAGAGAGGGACATTTTTGCCCATTCTTCTTTACAAAATAGCTCAAGTTCTGTCAGATTGGATGGAGAGCGTCTGTGAACAGCAATTTTCAAGTCTTGCCACAGATTCTCAATTGGATTTAGGTCTGACCGGGTCATTTTAACACATGAATATGCTTTGATCTAAACTATTCCATTGTAGCTCTGGTTGTATGTTTAGGGTCGTTGTCCTACTGGAAGGTGAACCTCCGCCCCAGTCTCAAGTCTTTTGCAGACTCTAATGCCCTGTACACACGGTTGGACATTGATCGGACATTCCGACAACAAAATCCTAGGATTTTTCCGACGGATGTTGGCTCAAACTTGTCTTGCATACACACGGTCACACAAAGTTGTCGGAAAATCCGATCATTCTGAACGCGGTGACGTAAAACACGTACGTGGGGACTATAAACGGAGCAGTAGCCAATAGCTTTCATCTCTTTATTTATTCTGAGCATGCGTGGCACTTTGTGCGTCGGATTTGTTTACACACAATCGGAAATTCCGACAACGGATTTTGTTGTCGGAAAATTTTATAGCCTGCTCTCAAACTTTGTGTGTCGGAAATTCCGATGGAAAATGTGTGATGGAGCCCACACACGGTTGGAATTTCCGACAACAAGGTCCTATCACACATTTTCCGTCGGAAAATCCGACCGTGTGTACAGGGCATCACAGGTTTTCTTCTAAGATTGTCCTGTATTTGGCTCCATCCATCTTCCCATCAACTCTGACCAGCTTCCCTGTCCCTGCAGAAGAAAAGCATATCCACAACATGATGCTGCCACCACCATGTTTCTTGGTCTCATCTGACCAGAGCACCTTCTTCCACATGTTTCCTGTGTCCCCCACATGGCTTCTCACAAACTGCAAACGGGACTTCTTATGACTTTCTTTCAACAATGTCTTTCTTCTTGCCACTCTTCCATAAAGGTCAGATTTGTGGAGAGCACGACTAATAGTTGTCCTGTGGACAGTTTCTCCCACCTGAGCTGTGGATCTCTGCAGCTCCTCCAGAGTTACCATGGACCTCTTGACTGCTTCTCTGATTAATGCTCTCCTTGTCCGGCCTGTCCGTTTAGGTGGACGGCCATGTCTTGGTAGGTTTGCAGTTGTGCCATACTCTTTCCATTTTCGGATGATGGATTAAACACTGCTCCGTGAAATGTTCAAAGCTTGGGGTATTTTTTTTATATCCTAACCCTGCTTTAAACTTCTCCATAACTTTATCCCTGACCTGTCTGGTGTGTTCCTTGGCCTTCATGATGCTGCTTGTTCACTAAGGTTCTTTAACAAACCTTGGAGGGCTTCACAGAACAGCTTTATCTATACTGAGATTAAATTACACACCGGTGGACTCTATTTAATAATTAGGTAACTTCTGAAGGCAATTGGTTCTGCTAGATTTTAGTTAGAGGTATCAGAGTAAAGGGGGCTGAATACCAATGCATACCACACTTTTCTCATATTCATTTGTAAAAAAAATTGAAAACCATTTATCATTTTCCTTACACTTCACAATTATGAGCCACTTTGTGTTGGTCTATCACATAAAATCCCAATAAAATACATTTACGTTTTTTTGGTTGTAACATGACAAAATGTGGAAAATTTCAAGGGGTATGAATACTTTTTCAAGGCACTGTATAGAGGTTGTAACCGTATGGGTCTTTCTTAGCACCAGCGTTGGTCTTCACCGAAAATAAAAGGCATCTTCAAGAATTTTTGTCCATATACCTGCTTTCTTTTCTGTGCAATTATTGCACACCGACTCTTTTCCAATTTATAACAGAATTTAATAACAAGGTAATTGGAAAATAGGCATCTCAGCTTAACTTCTGAACCAAACAATCCTTCCCAATGTGGCACAACTCGATCCTTCCAGAGGGTTCTCTTCTTCATGAAGCTCCAAACACTTCTAAATGAATGTAGAATATAAACTTGGGTGCTCACAGACTATTTATGTGTATAATAATATTGTTTTTCATGTTGTTTTTAAACTATAAGTGTATATAATATTGATTTTAATTACGAATGCTAAAACTAAGGTTATATACTGTATATGTACAGTGGAACCTTGGATTACAAGCATAATCCGTTCCAGGAGAATGCTTGTAATCCAAAGCACTCGCATATCAAAGCGAGTTTCCCCATAGAAGTCAATGGAAATGAAGATAATTTGTTCCGCATTGACTTCTATTGCATGCAATACCGTATGTGGCCAGAGGTGGGCGGCGCCGGAGAGCCTCGGAAAGGCTCTGAAACACTCGGGAACTGAGTATTTCCGAGTGGTTCTGAGTATTGCCGAACGGCTCTGAACCGTTCCGAATGTCACCGGCGCCCCCGTACCTTTGGCCAAATACGAATCTGCACACCCCATTAGCTTGAATTTTGCTCGTTTTGCGAGACAGCACTCGCAAACCGAGTCAGAATTAAGAAAAAAAAAGTTGCTCTTCTTCAAAAACGCTCGTTAACCGCGTTACTCGTTAACCAAGGTTCCACTGTAATTGTATTTACTTTAACATTGATCTGCACTTGTGACTTCAGGAACAAGATCCCTGGCTAAGCCATCTGCATCCTAAACTAACATTTCAGTTTTGGTTAGGAACTGGTAGGTTAAAAATGTTGTTGGCATCTCTAGAGGCCTTATTGGTGAGATTTCCCAGCAATAGGTTGTGCCTCCACCCCATTAGACAATACCAAGATTGACTAAAACACCTTTAGGCTTTGTACATGCAGGGACTTTAGTATGTGAATGAGTAGTGTGCAGCAAGTAGTTGCAAAGCTTTAAGCAGCTTTATTAAAGACTTTAACTCCTTAAAGTAGACCTTCACTCAAAAGTGAAAGTACCGCTCATCTTCCTCATCCTCCCCTGCCTCATTTGTGTCGTTATTTTTTTTTTTTTCTGTATGTACCTTTTTTTTCGACAGGTACTTACTCAGTTCTCACCGCACCCAACCTCTCTGTCAAACCTTATCCAACCCACCCATCATGCATCCAAGGAGGCTACAGGATCAGTCCTAAGTGCTGCTGTGTTGTGCGCATGCGCAGTGGTGAGCTGGCTGTGAGACATCAGGAAGTCACAGCCAGCTCCCAAATCCAAGATGGTGGCACCATAGATCATCCAGATGCCCGATGAAGGAGGTGACAGTGCTGGGACTCCATGGGCTCTTATGTGTCTGTTTCTTAAAAGTCAGCAATGTACAGTCTACAGTATTTGTATGTGCTGATTTTTTTTGTTTTTAAAACCAAAGTGAAGGTCCTCTTTAAAGTGGTGTTCCACCCAAAAAAAAAAAAAACTACATGAAAAATCCTAAAAAAAAAAATACAAAAAACCATTTGGATATTTTTTTTTTTTTTACTCACCTCTAAATGCCTGTTGCTAGGGGGTCCCTCGTAGTCTGCCTCTTCCAGTGCCTGGGCTGGTGACATCACTTCTGTCTCGGCACAGGAAGGGCTCAGCTCTGCTCCCTCCCTCCTGTCAATCATCTGGGACCCATTACAGGTCCCAGGTGACTGAGCGGCCAATCTCGGCGCCGCTCGCGCATGCGCAGTGGGTGCCAGGCTGTGAAGCCACAGCCCGGCGCCCACAGTTGCAATGCCGGCGCCGCCGAACGGAGGGGGAGATGAGCGGGGCTTCGATTTCCCGCATCGCTGGACCCAGGGACAGGTAAGTGTCCAATTAAAAGTCAGCAGCTGCAGTATTTGTAGCTGCTGACTTTTAATTTTTTTTTTTTTTCGATGGGCCCTCCTCTTTAATGCTGAATGTTGTGAATACATGTGGCAGCACATAAATGGGCCTTATGCGGTGCTGCCACATATATATGCACTTGGCTGGTGTTGCTGTGTTGTCCTAGGAGCGTGCAGGAATGGCGCCCCCAGCAGCGTGACAGCACGGTGCTCTTGACAACTTCCGGACACAATTGGGAGGTGATAGAATGGGCTCCCAATCATGTGATCAATGTGATCGTAATGCCTCTAGTGTGAGTATCTTCTAAAGGTCTGGGAAGGGGTTAAAGGACCATTTAAAGCGGGGTTCCACTCAAATTTTGAACATTATCTCTATGCATTCTCTTCCTTGCCTAGATGCTGACATGCTGTGTAAAAAAATTTAAATCGCCGTAATTACCTTTTTTTTTTTCTAATCTTCTTAGCACTTCCTGGTTTTCCTCCCATGGGAGTAGGTGTGTTTCTAGCCTCTCCCAGACCTCCCACAGTCCCCTGGGAGCTAGTCTCAGGCTTCCCAGCATGCATTGTGCAACAGTGTCATCACAACATCTCGGTGAATGCTGGGAGCACAGCATTCACCGCATCCAGGAAATACATGCTTGTGGGCTTCAAATGCCCACAATGAAGATGGAAACCGCCTTCAGTGAATTTTATAAGTTATTCTTTACAACGAAATCGGACACAGGCGTACTTATTACACAGAACATGTGAGTAGATAATCATGAGAAGAAAAGTTTGTGAATGAACTCCAAAAAAAAAAACGATAGATAGGTGGACCCCCGCTTTAACTACAGTTTTAATAATTTAAGCAAAAATCTTAATAGGGTTGCTGTCTTTTTAAACAAGCTACTAGCAGGATTCAGAAGACTTTACCAGATCCGAAAAGAGCTAAAGTTTGTTAAAGTCAGCTAGCAGCTTGCTTAAAGTGACAGTCAGTACTTCCATTAAGATTTGTGTATAACCTCTACAAACTGAAGCTGACTGTTGCTTTAAAGTGGAACTTTACCCATAACAACTTGATAAAAAATAATGTTCTTTGGCAAGGAACAGACATTCCACATTAATAATTATGCTGCCAAAATGTGTGTGTGCTGTAAATTGCCTCCAGCATTGTTCCTGCGTCTTCTTGCTGGAGGCTGGCATTTTGCTGCAGCCCAGAGCCCTTGAACAGCAGTAAATCATAAAGCGGAGCTAAACCCATCGATTTAAAGTGGAGCTCCACCCAAAACCTGCTTGTTTACTTTCCCACCCCCCCCCCCTCCACTGCCACATTGGGCACCTTTTTGGGGGGTTGGGGGAGCGGATACCTTTCAAAACCAGGTATCCACTCCCACTTCCATGTAAGATCACCATATTGTTGTGCGGCGATCTACAAAACTTCCGACCCCGCCTCCTTCCCCCCTGCAGCCTTCTGGCAAAGGTCCCAGAAGATAGAGGGACCATTCAGAAAGCGCAGTGTGACTCGCGCATGCGCCATAGAAAACAGGTTTTACTTTCTGTTTCCCTTTAGTAAGGATGCCGGCGCCTGCACGCAAGGCTTCACTTCCTACTTCCCTTTAGTAAGGATGCCGACGGCTTCACTTCCTGTTTCTCTTTAGTAAGGATGCCGGCGCCTGCACGCAAGGCTTCACTTCCTGTTTCTCTTTAGTAAGGATGCCGGCGCCTGCACGCAAGGCTTCACTTCCTGTTTCTCTTTAGTAAGGATGCCGGCGCCTGCACGCAAGGCTTCACTTCCTGTTTCCCTTTAGTAAGGATGCCGGCGCCTGCACGCAAGGCTTCACTTCCTGCTTCCCTTTAGTAAGGATGCCGACGCCTGCACGCAAGGCTTCACTTCCTGTTTCTCTTTAGTAAGGATGCCGGCGCCTGCACGCAAGGCTTCACTTCCTGTTTCTCTTTAGTAAGGATGCCAGCGCCTGCACACAAGGCTTCACTTCCTGTTTCCCTTTAGTAAGGATGTCAGCGCCTGCACACAAGGCTTCACTTCCTGTTTCCCTTTAGTAAGGATGTCAGCGCCTGCACCCGGAGCCGATGGATGGAATGGCTCGGGGTGCCGGCATCCTGGACAGGTAAGTGTTTTTTAAAAGTCAGCAGCTACAGTATTTATAGCTGCTGACTTTTAATTTTTTTTCCCCCCAGGCTGGAACTTCGCTTTAAGACCCTTTTCACACCGAGGGCATTTTGCAGGCGCTATAGCGCTAAAAATAGCGCCTGCAATCTGCCCTAAAACAGCTGCTCCATTGTCTCCAGTGTGGAAGTCGGAGGGCTTTCACCCTGGAGCGGTGCGCTGGCAGGGCATCAGGAAAAGTCCTGCCAGCAGCTTCTTTGGAGCGGTGAAGGAGTGGTGTGTTTACCGCTCCTCCACCGCTGCTCCCCATTGAAATCAATTGGCGGTGCATTGCGGGCGATTTTAACCCTTTCGGCCACTAGCGGGGGTAAAAGCGCCCTGCTAGCGGCCGCAATGCGCCGCAAATCCGACGGTAAAACACCGCTAAAAATAGCGGCGTTTTACCGCCGATGCTATGGGCGGCTCGGTGTGAAAGCCACCTAATGGTTTCAGATAACAGTTACGTTCCTGGAATTCTGTGATTGCTAACTGTCACTTTTGCTTGTGTCCTGAACCAAACTGTCAAACCATTAAATGGCTGGAGTTATAACTGATCATGTGTGCAGCACCATGGCAGTTGCAGATCAAACAGAGGCAGCTTCCTTGTCTGAAAAGAATAGGAGGGTTTAATTCTGCTGTCAGCATTGTGCTTTTAGGAAATCTTCTGTCAGACATCTTATAGGGGTATTATAAGGGGACATGCGTATTGTTTCATTTTCTGCCTTGCTGGTCTGAATCTACAGCTAGACAGATCTAAGATCCAAACAAAACCCATACAAAGCGATACGACTGAAATAAGACTTGTGGAAAAAAAAACAAGAAGAAGCACTTGGAAGACTTTTTTTCACAAACATTCATTTTTTTTTTCCATTTTAAATATGCAAAACAAAAAAAAAATCAAAAAGAAAAACCAAATATCGTTCCAGAAAAGAAAACCTGTTTTAAAAACAGCAGCCTGGTATTTCTGCAGGAGAGGCGGCACGTGGAGGGTGATGAGGGGTTAGAGGTCATCTCTGTCTGTCCCGTCAGTGCTCCCTCTCCTCCGTATTTTCTTCATTAAGTGCATTTTTCAGGGCATGTGATCAATGAACAAACACATCGGCAGCCCTCTCTCTGCTGCCAAAATACTGTTCTGTTGCAAAGTGACTGAATATTAGCCTTTTGTCCGCACGGGTCATTCTCCTTGGGGAAAACAATTGGAATATTAGTGGGTCATCTTCTGGGTCATCCTGCTGTAAGCGGAGGATAATTCATCACTGTAGCCAGATGGGGGCAGTATTTGTACGTTTACAGAGACAAACCTGGTTGCATTGGCTCAGCTGGGTTGTTGGATGTACACTTATTTTAGAGGTCTAGGTTTGTTAATAGTCTTATTTTGAATAGGGGTTAAAGGACTGAAATACTTTTATGGAGGGAAAATGCTGCTGCAGGTTCCCTAGTGTACTGTTATGTGATCAAAAGCCTAGATTAGTGGTCTCCAAACTGCGGCCCCCGGGGGGCGGGATGCGGCCCTTTGCTTGCTTTTATCCGGCCCTTGGGGCACTTTTCCTGCCACTGATGCAATACAGTATTCCTATCACTGACACCAACAAAGAGACATCGTTTCAGAAACTAACAACAATGGAGAACTATATTTCCCATTGACTCCAATAATGGGACACTATTCTTCCCACTGACACCAAAAAAAAAAAACTCCCCCCTACAGAAGGCTAGAAGGCTAACCGCGACTGCCTGCTCCTCTGTTTGACAGTTCTTAAAGCGGAGCTCCACCCAAAAGTGGGACTTCCGCTCATTTGTCTCCTCCCTCCCTCCGGTGCCACATTTGGCACTTTTCGGGGGGGTGGTAAGAGGATCTTTGACAGGTATCCCGTCCCCACTTCCGGGAGCCGCGGCCGTTGAAGTCGCCGCTCGGCTCCCTCCTCCTTCCCCTGCCGCCGGGCCAGTAGGAGAGGGGAGCGGAGCCCAGCGTATGTGCAATAGGGTTCCCGGTGTGGAGCCATAATGGAAACATCAGCTGCGGTGCCGACATTGCTGGAGTCCAGGACAGGTAAGTGTCCTATTATTAAAAGCCAGCAGTATGTATAGGTAAGGGGCGGAGCCACTCTGCAACATCACCTGGTGGCACCGAACCCCCCCCCCCCCAGTGACGTCATCAACTGGCCCCCTCCCTTTCCTGACCTACCAAGCTGCATGCTCAGATAAGGGTATGGTATGGATCTTGGGGGGGGGGCCCTTCGCCATCTTTTTTTTTTTTTTGGCGTGGGGTTTCCCTCCATAGCTATACCAGACCTGAAGGGCCTGGTATGGATTTTGGGGGGGGGATGCTGTTTTTTTGCCGGCAATTCATTCTTTACATTTAGCTGATGACTCGTCGTTTTTTTAAGGACGAGGTGACCGGCTTTCCGGCCCGCTCCTTAGCTACCAGCTATACACAGTGTGTTTAAAGAGGGAAAAAAACACATAATGCATGATAACTGCATGCAAAAACGCATTAAAAATGCAGGTTTAAAAATGCAAAACGCGCCTGAAAACCGCAAAGGTGTGAACATAGCCCAAAGGTTTAACGTGAAGCATGGACACGTACAGCATTCAACTCACACTACGACCCCACCCCCAATCCTAAAATTTTTGGGCTGCATCCTCTAATTGCACTTCTGTTCTGTTGTTATTTAAATAGCGTCATCAAGGTCCTGGATTCATCAGTGGCAGTTACTACAAATCCTATCTGTCCTCTTGAGCGCCAGTTGAGCGTGCCAACAGCAAAATGGTGACATCACCACGATTTTAGTGCTGACATACTTCTTCCAGCTCCACAACAAGGGTTGAGGGTTGACAAGATCCTCACCTGCTTCCATGTATTGCTCCGTCACTAGCTGGATGAGATGTTGCTCCTTTGCTGATGAAAATGCTGCAGAATGGAAGTCACCTGCAATGCCTCGTTCATTCAACCAGTAAGAAGTGACACATGAAAACAGGTAAATCTCTACCTTGTTTACACCCAATTTTGGTTATAAAAGCAGCACAGGAGGGAGCTTTGGGTTAGCATTTTCTCCAGGAAAGGTAAACATTTCAGCCTAATACTCTTCCTAATCAATCAACAGTAAGGCCCCTTTCACAATGAGTTTTTCAAGCGCTTTTGCGTTAAAAAAAGCACCTGAAAAAGCTCACGAAAACCGCTTCCCCTTAAAATCAATGGATGCTTCCACACTGGCAGGGGGGTGAAAAAACTATGCAAGCAGCATCTTTGGAGCATGCTTAGACCCCTTTCACACTGGGGCGCTTTGCAGGCGCTACATCGCTAAAAATAGCGCCTGCAAAGCGCCCTGAAAGAGCTGCTCCTGTCTCTTCAGTGTGAAAGCCCCGAGGGCTGGAGCGGTGCGCTGGCAGGACGGGGAAAAAAAGTCCTGCTAGCAGCATCTTTGGAGCGGTGTGTATACCGCTCCTCCACCGCTCCTGTCCATTGAAATCAATGGGGCATCGCGGCTATACCGCCGGCAAAGCGCTGCTGCAGCAGCGCTTTGCGGGTGGTCTTAACCCTTTCTCGGCTGCTAGCGAGGGTTAAAACCGCCCCGCTAGCGGCCGAATACCGCTGCTAAAACGACGCTAAAAATAGCGCAGTTTTACAGCCGACCCTGTCCCAGTGTGAAAGGAGCCTTAGGCTTCTTTCACACTGGGGCGGTTTGCAGGCGCTATTGTGCTAATAATAGCGCCTGTAAACCAACCGAAAGTGCCGCTGCTTTAATTCCAGTGTGAAAGCCCCGAGGGCTTTCACACTGGAGCGGTGCGCTAGCAGGACGGGAAAAAAAGTCCTGCTAGCAGCATCTTCGGAGCGGTGTAGGAGCGGAGTGTATACCGCTCCTTCACCGCTCCTGCCCATTGAAATCAATGGGACGGCGCGGCTATACCGCCGGCAAAGCGCCTCTGCAGAGGTGCTTTGCGGTGGTTTTAACCCTTTCTCTGCCGCTAGCAGGGGGTTAAAACCGCCCCCGCTAGTGGCCGCATACCGACGGTAACCACTTCACCGCCGCCCCCGCCCCAGTGAGAAAGGGCCCTTAGAGAGCTAAAAAAAAAGCGCCTGAAAAAGTGCCCCTCTCCAATGAAATTAATATAAAGCACCTGAAAAGCTCCTCAAAAGTACTCAGTGTTTTACTGGCAGTTTAGAAGCCCCTCAGGCCCCTTTAAACTGCCAGTAAAACACTGAGCGCTTTTGAAGAGCTTTCCATTTATTTCAATGGAGAGGGGCGTTTTTTCACCGCCCTGCGAGTGCACTGCCCCAGTGTGAAAGCATTCATTGATTCTAATGGATTCTAATGGAAATAGGTTTTCGTGAGCTTTTCAGGCGCTTTTTTAGCGTGAAAGCGCTTGAAAAGCACCTCAGTGTGAAAGGGGTCTAAGTGTGAAAAGACTGTTAGATCCCTTTCACACTGAGTCACTTTTTAGGCGCTTTCATGCTAAAAAAAAACACCTGAAAAGCTCACAAAAAACTATTTCAATTAAAATCAATCAATGCTTTCACACTGGGGCAGTGCGCTGGCAGGGCGGTGAAAAAACGCCCCACTCCATTGAAATGAATTAAAAGCTCTTCAAAAGCGCCTGAAAAGCTCTTCAAAAGCGCTCGGGCTATTTTCACACTGATGCGCTTTACAGGCGCTACAGCGCTAAAAATAGCACCAGTGTAGCGCCTGTAAAGAGCCTCTCCTGTCTCTCCAGTGTGAAAGCCTGAGGGCTTTCACACTGGAGCGGTGCGCTTGCAGGACGGCCAAAAAAGTCCTGCAAGCCGCATCTTTGCTGCTCTGTAGGAGCGGTGTATTCACTGCTCCTAGAGCGCCCCTTCCTATTAAAAACAATAGGGTAGTGCCGCTAAACTATGCCGGCGGTTTTAACCCTTTTTCTGCTGTTAGGGTTTAAAACCGCCCCGCTAGCAGCCGAATAGTGCCACTAAAACGATGGTAAAGCAGCGCTAAAAATAGTGCCGCTTTACCGCTGGCGCCCGCCCGCCCCAGTGTGAAAGTAGCCTCAGTGTTTTACTGGCAGTTTAGAAGCGCCTCAGTGTGAAAGGGGCCTAAGGCTACTTTCACACTAGAGTGCTGGCCTCGTTGACGGTAAAGAGCCGCTAGTTTTAGCAGCACTTTTCTGCTGCTAGCAGGGCGCTTTTAACCCCCGCTAGCGGCTGAAAAAAGGTTAAAAGTGCTGGCCATTGATTTCAATGGCGGGGGTGGTGTGTACCATGGTGGAAAGCCAAAAACTGCTAAATGACCTCTGGTTCTCAAATCCAAGGCACAGACAAAGTATGGATAAATAAGAGAAAATTTAAAATCTTCCGCTGGTGCATAATTATAATAATTTAAGACTAGATATTCAGATTCGTCCATAAGCCTAGTGGTGGGCCATCTCTGCATATGTGCCAGTGTATGCATCTTTTGCTTTATTCAGTAATGTGAAGAGATTCATATTGGTAAGTACACCATTTTACTTTTTCGTTGTATGACATACCCGGGGGACTGATTTTTTTTGGGGGGGCTTTGGGATAACATGCTTATGTGTAAATAGCAGTGATGAATTTATCCAGCTAGCCAACAGAATGACCAGCAGGTGGCAGCAGAGGAAAAGGTCTGTGCTTGCTGCTCTGGACAGTAGGTGAAGCTGTGTGGTCATTGGTTGATGGCGCCTCACCGCCATGATTATCGGTCAGCATCCAGCCAGAATTTCCGTTATTCGCATGTTTTGGAAGTTGATGCTCTGGAAGAGGAGTAAACGTCCTTTGCTCTCTGCATCTCCATCCTTCCCTCTATCACATGTGCTGTGCTTCTTGGAAAATTTACACATGGAGCCCCTTGCGAGCTGCAGGGTGGGGAGGGGGAAATCGGCGCTTCGAGAACACACTCCCAACTTCTCTTTCTTACCTCATCTGCTTTAAGAAATGAAAATGAGAGCTGTAAGCAGAGGAGACAACCAAAACAACATCCCCTAATAATCTTTAACTAATTTGAGACAAATGTTAAGGCTGTGTTCCGAGCAAACAGCTTAAAGCTAATCTTTAATCTGCTTATATTTTTGCCTGCCTTGGTTCAACTTTGCCCCATCATTACCGTGCAGATACCAGTTGTGAATTGGTCTCCGGGCCCATCCGTGCCCCACTCTTCGGGCCCCAAACCTTTCCAATCCCAAAACTGGCATCATCACTACTCCCTGCATGTTCGTGGTGTGCTGGCTTCCATGTTCCAGCACTCTGGGATCACTGATCGAGGACTTTGACAGCAGCCAAAGGAGGCCTTAGGTTGGTCAATTGCCCCATCATTAACGTGCAGATACCAGCTGTTAACTGGTCTCCGGGCCCATCCGTGCCCCACTCTTCGGCCCCAAACCTTTCCAATCCCAAAACTGGCATCATCACTACTCCCTGCATGTTCGTGGTGTGCTGGCTTCCATGTTCCAGCAATCTGGGATCACTGATTGAGGACTTTGACAGCAGCCAAAGGAGGCCTTAGGTTGGTCAGGAGAACATTAAAGTGGTTGTACACCCTGTACAACCACTTTTACCTACAGTTAAGCCTATATTAAGGCTTACCTGTAGGTGCTGAAAATATCTCCTAAACCTTCACGGCTTAGGAGATATTTACAATAAAGCCGTGCGCCGATGTCTACGGCGCATTCGAACTTTAGAAAGGGCAGATTGTGCCATTTCTAAAGGGGTCATGCCGTTACTGGCGGCTCCCGTCACGCGACCCCGTCCAGTCACAGAGCCGGAGTTCACGGCCCAGGAAGGAAGAGGGGTGAAGATGGACGGTCGCTGCTAGTGGGGACAGCGGTGACATCACCGGCTTCAGTTTCGGGTAAGTGACACATAATGGGCTGCTATGCGATGCATAGTAGACCATTATGCTTAACCTTTGCAGGGAAATAAAGAGGAAGTAAAACCTATCAGGGTTTACATCCATTTTAAGGCTCTGTTCACATCTGCACGTTCTGGGAAGCACGTGTTTCTGCGCACGTACTTGGAATGCGTGAAGAATGCACACCGTGCTTTCAATAATTGTTACCAGCACCCCAAATCAGGCACGCAGATGCACGTTTTCACAGCAAACCCTCAGTAAAAAAAGAAATGTGTAAACCGAAACATGGTAAAAAGCTCCATGAATTACTTTGCCATGTTTGTCGCAATGAAATGGGCTGCCCTATGGTGTGTCGCGTGAAAAAAACAAAATGGATAAAACCACACAAAAATACAATATATTACCAAAAGTATTGGGACGCCCCTTTAAACCCACATGAACTTTAATGGCATCCCAGTCTTTGTCCGTAGGGTTCAATATTGGGTTGGCCCACCCTTTGCAGCTACCAACAGCTTCCACTCTTCTGGGAAGGCTGTCCACAAGGTTTAGGAGTGTGTCTATGGGAAGCGCTTTTATGAGGTCAGGCACTGATATTGGAAGAGAAAGGCCTGGCTCGCAGTCTCCGTTCTAATTCATCCCAAAGGTGTTCTATCGGGTTGGGGTCAGGACTCTGTGCCTGCCAGTCAAGTTCCTCCACCCCAAACTCGCTCATCCATGTCTTTATGGACCTTGCTTTGTGCACTGGTGTGCAGTCATGTTGGAACAGGAAGGGGCCTTCCCAAACTGTTCCCACAAAGTTGGGAGCATGAAATTGTCCAAAATGTCTTGGTATGCTGACGCCTTAGGAGTTCCCCCTAACTAGAACTAAGGGGCCAACCTAACCCCTGAACAACAACCCCACACCATAATCCCCTCTCCACCAAATGATTTGGACCAATACACAAAGCAAGGTCCATTAAAACATGGATGAGCGAGTTTTGGGTTGGGGGAACTTAACTGGCCTGCTAACTTGGCTGAGTCCTGACCTCAACCTGATAGAACACCTTTGGGATGAATTAGAATGGAGACTGCAAGCCAGGCCTTCTTGTGCAACATCAGTGCCTGACCTCACAAATGCGCTTCTGGAAGAATGGTCAAACATTCCCATAGACACACTCCTAAACCTTGTGGACAGCCTTCCCAGAAGAGTTGAAGATGTTATAGCTGCAAATGGTGGGCCAACTCAATATTGAACCCTACAGACTAAGTGGGATGCCATTAAAGTTCATGTGTGTGTAAAGGCAGGTGTCACAATACTTTTGGTAATATAGTGTAGGTGTGTTTCAAATACATTAGGTGTGAATGGGGCTTAAGACAGCTTGTCTGCCTCCCTTTTGGACAGGAGAGGACAGGACAGACAACAGGAGGGTGTAAATTGGAAGAGGCAAAGTTGTCATTAGTGGGGTGCAGGCTCTTCCATAATCAGCGTAGTGGTGACCTGTTGATGCAACCATATACCAATGACATGCTTCACTGACAACTAAAGGAAGTTCTCAACTTACTGGTGTAAGTATGTTGTCAGATTTCCACATTGGGGTCTGTGAAGCCTTTCTTCCCCTCATTCACCAATACTGGTTTCTCTGTCCGCGTGTGCCATACCAAAATCTGAAATATGAAGAGATTAAAGGGTCATTAATATAAAGTTGTACAGTATAATAATATAGGAAAGTTTAATAATTCATCATGATAAGAAGAATCTCTGGGCTCTAATTGTACAGGGAAAAAATAATTGTTCTTGATCAATTTTATTTATATTTAAAATTATATATAATTTATGATATTTGATATACAAATTTTATATATATCTATATCTATATATATATCTATATAGATATAGATATATCTATATAGATATAGATATATCTATATATATATATATATATAGAGAGAGAGAGAGAGAGAGATAAATATATACATATATATATAAAATTATATTTATAAGTATATATAATAAAAATAAAGCATCCAAGTGTTTTGATAATATGAAAGCCCAGCACTGATATCTTCAGTCAGATTTTCTTATACCAGCCATAGATGGAGCAATTTTCTTTCCTGCAACCACGGGTTCATCATGTGAATCAGGTCTGCTGAGATTCTTGAAAGACTGAGATCTGTGATCCCGAACTAAGGAGGAGAAAGACTGCTGATGGAACTAGACTGTCTTAGCAGATCAGCATTTGCTGAATGAGGAATTGAGATGACAGCCTCATAGCTCCCAACTGTCCTTGATTTCGAGAGGGACTGTCCCTGATTTGGAGCAATGTCCCTCTGTCCCTCATTCCTCCTCATTTGTCCCTCATTTTGGTCTGATCCATATAGTTGTATATAAAATGCACTTTTTATCTTTCAAAAAGTGTTTCCCAGTGCTAAACCTTTCATCCAAATTTGAAATTGCCGCATTTGTCAATTTTAAAAGCCAATATAAAGGAATATTAGTGGTAAAAAAAAGCCCTTGTGGATTTAATTAACCTGTTTTTTTTTTTGGTTATGTCCCCTTTAAGGGTGGTGGCTGGGGGGTGTGTCCTATGCCTACATACATTTGCTAGTAGGTGTCCCTCATTCCCATCTCAAAATGTTGGGAGGTATGCAGCCTAGAGTGGGTGGAGCCAAGTACATTATGCCAAATCTATAACAGACGTGTATTTATTTTTTTATATACCGTATTTATCGGCGTATAACACGCACATTCATTTTAAGAGGGAAGTTTCAGGAAAAAAACAAAAATTTTAAATAAGGAACTTTGGAGCAAAATAAGGGTCAGTGCCCATCTGCAGCCTCATCAATCCACATCAATACAGCCTCATGATTGCCTTCAATGCAGCCTCACCATTGCCATCAGTGCAGCCTGATTGACGTCCACCTGCAGCCTAGAGGGGACAGGGAGGGGAGCGGGACGAGCGCCGACAGATTACATACAAAGAGAATCTCCTATGATAGACAGAACAGTGGTCCAATGGCGGTCCAGGAGACGGGACTTCCTATTACAGAGGCTGCCAAGTAAACAGGAGATTCTCGCTGTATGTAATCTGACAGCGCTCGTCCGGCCCCCTCCTTGTCCCCTCCGAGGCAGCTAAAATTGAAGTATTGGCGTATAACACGCACACGCTATTTGCACCCGATTTTCATGGTAAAAAAGTGAGTGTTATACGCCAATAAATACAGTATTTCACATTACTTTGCAAAGTAAGATGTTATTACAGACAAATAATCCTTGTTAATATAAGTTGTGTATATGGAACCTGGAGCAGGTAACACACATAAGAATGCAGTCTGTGATGTCAAATTCTGTGTTCTGCAATTGTCCTACAAAAACAGATGAAGAATGCAGAGCTGTCAGTCATTCTATGTCTGCTTCACTGGAGGAGAAGCTCGGAGTCAACCAAATGTAAATGGAAAGCAGCGAGTAGCAGAATTATTTCCATATCTCTGGTATGAAACAAGCCCATTAGATCTGGCATTGCATTCAGCTCAGCAATACTCAGCCTTGATGTATGCAGATGCTGTCTTTAGTGCTACCTGCGGTGTATTTCTACCTTTGTTGCCAAATTGGGATAACACCTACTTCATATTTGTTACCATTCATATAGCATATTTAAACATTGCTGCTTACCTTTTTTACTTGCTCTTTCTGAAAACTCCAAAACTGAAGTTGTCCCCTTCTATGTAATGTTAAAGTGGAACTAAACTCTCTCAATCAATATTAACCACTTGCCGACCACGTCACGCAGATATACTGCGGCACAATGGCACTCCTGGGCGAAATCCCTTATGGGTACGTCCTTACCATTTTCGGCCACCAGAGGGCGTGTGCGCACGCGCGCCTGCTACACAGCGGGGGGAACCAATGCTCGTGGCCAGCAGGGAACGCGCGATAGCGTGAACGAGCGCCAGCTGGTACCAATTGGTACTGATAGCTCACTATGTTTATTCAGGAAAGGAAGGGGCCAGTAAATTACATATTTACCAGTCCCTTACCCCCAATCCCTCTGCAGCGCAGCTGGATGGGGGGAAGATGAGAAGAAGCTGGCAGTGCTGCAGGGGGAGGAACAAGAGGATCTGTGTCTGCAATAAGGCAGTACAGCTGTTCCTCCTGCTCGGCAGGTGCCTGAGCTCCCCTTTTGAACTGATAGGACCTGGGCCCGGTACAGGAGGGCCGGCTGTACTGCCTTTTTAGTGGCCCTGGCGCACGGGGTGATTAGGGTGTGCCCAGGCACACTTGGCACACCCCCTGCACACGCCTATGGTGGTGTTAGTGGGAGAAATAGTGCCCCATTGGTGGTGTTAGTGGGAGAAATAGTACCCCATCATTGGTGTCAGTGGGAGGAATAGTGCCTCATCATTGGTGTTAGTGGGAGAAATAGTGCCCCATTGGTGGTATCACTGGGAGGAATAGTGCTCTATCAATTGTGTCAGTGGGAGTAATAGTGCCCAAACATTGGTGTCAGTCAGAGGAATAGTGTTCCATTGTTGGTACCAATGGGAGAAATAATGACCATAGTTGGTGTCAGTGGCGGGAACTATGCCAATATGCCCCACTGTTGCTGACAGTGGGGGGGGGGGGGGTGCCCCAAGGGCCAGATAAAAGCAAGAAAAAGGCCGCAGTTTTGAGCACTAAGAGGCTGAACCAACTGCCAGCCTTTATTGTCGGGATCCCTCCAGAGTCTGGAGCGGGTCTGTGATGTCAGCCGACTGGGCTTGGGCCCGCCTCAGCTAATTCTGGGTCACAGAAGTGCAGAAGTAAGTGCACTCCTGTGAACCACAAGAGAAGTATGACCAAAAGAGGTTTGGCCATACTTCTCTTTTAAAGTCTGCTTGCCAGAAAACTAAGATAAAATATATGAGTTTTTGGGTGGGGTCAGCATTGAAGTGCTTCCCAGTAGCTAAATGTGACTAGAAATCTTGTGCCAGACAGAAACATTGCGCTCCTTACCTTAGTGCAATTGTCAGCTTTTGGTTCCAGGTCATTGAGGGTCACCAGCTCCCGCAGCAGACTGCTTTCCTGGTAACCTCCTTTCACTCCTCTTAATTTGAAATATGCCTGCGGTCGCTGAAGTATCAGCCGCAAATTGATGGCAAAGCCGGCCATGTCTATTGCAAAAGGTCTGTGTGGGTCAAAAACGGTCTTCCACCCATAGACTTTCCCTGCAGCGTTCACTTTGGGAGACTCGTATCGCAATCCTCCGACAAAAGCCACGGGCCACACCGATACTTTCCTGGTGTTTCTCATCTACAATGATAGGATACAGAGTTCTCATAATCAGGCTGATGATATCACAATACAGTACAGTGAGAGCCAAGTCTTCCATCACAGCTCCTCCCACCTCACATGTGACACCTACAACAATAACATGCTGAAAATTCCATTTATTTGGAATGTTTTCCCATTAATTAAAAAAAAAAAAGGCCAATTGTCTCCGGAGATGTTTTGGTCTTTGTGTATCATACTCTCCTAAAGTGTCTGTATTGCCCTCAGCAAGCAAATCCCAGTGGTTAATTAGTTGCAATGGGTTTCCAGAATCAGTTCATACATGATACCCAATGTGCGCCATGATGATGTATTAGAATATTACGGATCCTAACTATTCTTACAGTGGCAACATATTCTACAATGCCTTACAGAGAAAAAAAAAAAAACATTTTGAGGTCTCCACCCTAGAGGAGCCAAATAATTACCATTATGTTTTTGGTAGGGTAAAAATGCTAAAGCCAGTGTAGAAAAGCTGTCAGTCTCATAGAAACCCCCATTTTCACAGTCACAGATTACCAACAAATAAGGTGGTAATTTTCTAGGCTTCATAGATACATTTACATTAGTCTAGACTAGGGGTCTCCAAACTTTTCAAACAAAGGGCCAGTCTAGTGTCCTTCAGACTTTAGGAGGGCCGGATTGTGGCCAGTGGGGGTAGAAAATGTCCCAGGCCCAGCATTAGTGAGAATAAATATGGCCTCAGGTTTGGTGGTCAGCAGGAGGGGTAGTGCCCCATTATTGGTATTAGTAGGAGGAGTAGTGCCCTATTGGTATTAGTAGGAGCAGTAGTGCCCCATTATTGGTATTAGGAGTAGTGCCCCATTATTGGTATTAGGAGGAGTAGTGCCCCATTATTGGTATTAGTAGGAGGAGTAGTAGTCCATCATTGGTATCAGTGGAAGAAATGGTGACCCATTGCAGGTGTCAGTGGGAGGAATATCCTCATATCATTGGGAGGAATAGTGCCCCAAGGGCCAGATAAAGGCTAGCAAAGGGCCACATCTGGCAATCAGGCCGCAGTTTGGAGACCCCTGGTCTAGACCTTGTGATCAAAAGGAGCCTGAAGAGAAAAACCTTGTTGGCCGTACCACCCAGACTGTCCTTTTTCATAGGAGAATGAACAGAAGCTCTGAATGGCTGCTATACACCGCCTTTACTTTACACCTCTTGGGCCAGTTTTCCCTCTTTCTGAACCACTGTTAAAAATGTTCTAGTTAAAGCAACTAAAGGCTCCCATATAACACTCTAAACAAGTACCAAATCCATTTTCTTTGAGATGCACAAGCCTCAAAGTGAAGAAACGTTCTTCACCTTTCCTGACTGGGCCAAATCCTTCATCGTTTGCGTCTCACTCTCTCCCCCACCCAGTTACTGCAGCTCACAGTGGGAGATTTTCAGCAACAGAGGCAGTGCCGCTAATCCAGAAAGCAGTAAGCAGGACTAGATGTGGTCAGGTGCTGATTGACAAGCTACAGCCTTGTCAATCAGCAGTAACATTGTTGATAGCGACTCCCCCCCTGCAACATCTTCTCATCCCACTGTAGTACAAGCAGACACATCCTACATGAGAGTGACAACTCTGCTCTGAATTCAGGAGCAGTGCAGCATTGTTACCACACCATCATAGGATTAGGTTGACTTCACTGGTAGGATCAACAGGTGTTTTTGGGACTTTACTGGGTGACTCTAAAAGAAAACCGTACGTTAACCCCTTCACGCCCACGCTAAAGCCAAATGATGGGTACAGCATGGGCTTACTTTGCTGGGAGGGCTTCTTTTGATGTCCGTGCTCCCCGTGCGCCTCCTGATCAGCTGATCACGATGTAAACAGAAGCCGGTTAATGGCTTTTCTCTCACCACACTGACAGCGTGAGGAGAGATGAAGAGAGTCAACACCCAGCTTGAGTTAAAGGGACATTGGCACTGATAATCTGGGCACTAATTATCAGTGCAGTCCCAACAATGCCCACCAGTACTCCAATCAGCGCTCAACACTGCTGCCAATCAGTGCCTCCTCATCAGTGTCACCTATCAGTGCCACCTGTCAGTGCCTATCAGTACAGCCTCATCAGTGCCCACCAGTGTCGCTAATCACTGCCACCTCATCAGTGCAGCCTCATCAGCGCACATCAGTGAAGGAGAAATATTACCTGTTTTCAAAATTTTATAACAAAGTATGAAAAAAAAATTTTTTTTTCAACATTTTCGGTCTTTTTTCATTTGTTTAGAAAAAAATAAAAAATCCAGTGGTGATTAAAATACCACCAAAAGGAAGCTCTATTTGTGTAAAGAAATGATAAAAATGTCAGATGGGTACAGTGTTGCATGACCATGCAATTGTCATTCAAAGCGTGACTGCGCTGAAAGCTGAAAATTGGCCTGGGCAAGAAGGGGGTGAAAGTGGCCAGTAGGCAAGTGGTTAACAAGAAAAAGAACCGTTTCTCCAGGTGTATGAGACAAGACTAATTGGAATATCTCATGGATTGCCAGCCCCGACCCACCTCCGTGGGAAACTTGGAAAAGAAGAAAGAAATGGCTGCACATCCAGAACTCCCGATTGCCTTCTATTGTTCACAAAGATAACACCAAAGACACCAATCTGTGGTCACGTAGACGCGTTTCACACATACATCTTGTGCTTAATCATTACCTAATGATTAAGCACAAGATGTATGTGTGAAATGCTTCTATGTGACCACAGTTTGGTGTCTCTGGTGTTATCTTTGTGAACAATAAAAGGCAATTGGGAGTTCTGGATGTGCAGCCATTTCTTTCTTCTTTTCCAAGGCAAGTGGTTAATGTGCATTTATTAATAAAAAATTGCTGCAACCCAAGTTTTATACGAATGGAAAGCCATAGTTCTACTCAAGTGTTATGCTATACAGACTTTCATCCAACCTATAAATTATTGCATTTCTTGTTTTGAATAATCGGTATATATAAAAAAAGAGGCGTAAAAAAAACAAACTTGTGGGTTTAACCAATATCTTTTTCTTATTATTCTGTTGGATTGGGGTATGGTGGAAGGCGTGCCCTTTGCCTACTAACTTTATCCTGAAAAGATGTCCCTGTCTCCCATCTCAGAAAGTTGGGATGTATGCGATTGCACGTTTGGTTAAAAAGGGGAACGGTAATTAAATTCTAAACAAACACAATGTGGCTGATTATACCAGCCTGCGCCCCGGATGCCGGAATCGTTATTTATTGTACATCGTGCAGTGTAAACGCAACCTCCCCCATGCACAGCGGTACGTCAGCAGAGAGCTTAGCAATTCTGCGTACTAATTTGTTGCACCTTTAACAAGCCGTGCATTGTGTTAGGAAACTGCACAGGAGCTAAAAAACGACTTGACAGTAATTACAGTAATTTGGTTTGAGGCCTGTCAATCACACACACACTGTATTGGTGACAGCCATTATATTCCTAAAAACAACGCTTCTGTTCAGCTGTCTTCTCCCACGTGATTCGCCAGATGAGAAAAAAACAATAACACCCGCATGGTCCCCCAATGTGTGTTGGGGCCCCCACTGTTCCTGAATAAGTCCCTTTCCTCTTCCACCCTCAGTGTGGGATGTTTTAAGACTTTGTTAGAAAAAAGTAAAAGTGAACCAGGTTTCTTTTTATAACTGACCCATTTTGAACTATTCCCCAGCTGCTTTCGGCCGTAAAAAAATCAAATAGTTGAGTTTTTCCCAAGAAAAATGCATTGACGTGCAGCTGTACAGTGAATAAGGTGGAAATCCAAGGAGAAGGAGGGGGAGAGGCCGATGGCATGCGACTCTCTTGTGTGAAGGGCGACATCCCAGGAACCATGTGGATCTGTCTGCTCACTTATCCCTGCAGGACATGAGAGGCTGGGCCTATGCTTACCTAAAGGCATGCCTTCTGTGATATTGTGCAGGTAATGTGACTGAAGGAAAGGAAATGGATTTATCAGATGGAAAAATCTGAACTGGCAGATCTGTTCAGACTTCGGCAAAATGAGAAAGCAACAATTAAAGTGGTTGTAAACCCTTTACAACCACTTTAACCTACAGGTAAGCCTAGATTAAGGCTTACCTGTAGGTGCTTGAAATATCTCCCTGCACAGTCTAGGAGATATTTGCAAATCGCCGTAGGGTGATTTCTTCTGCGCATGTGCCGGAGTTAGTGTGCTGTTTCTAGCTCTGGTCATGCCGTTAAAGGCGGCTCCAGCGCGCATGCGTGGGAGTGACGTCACACGCCGTCACGTGACTCCGGCCAGTCACAGAGCCGGCCCCGGAAGGAAGAGGGGTGAAGAATGGACGCTCGCTACTAGCGAGGAAGACGGGGACATCGCGGGCTTCTCTTGCAGGTAAGTGTCACATGCATAGTAGCCTATTATGCTTTACCTTTGCAGGGAAACAAAGAGGAAGTAACACCCATCTTTAAATCTGCACATTTGTTTGATTTACCTATACATCGGGTAAAATAAGTATTGAACACTTCACCATTTTTCTAGGTAAATATATTTCTAAAGGTGAAATTTTCACCAAATGTCAGTATCAACCCATGCAATCCATACATACAAAGACGTCAAAACACAAAATACATTCAAAAATTAAGTTATGTGTAATAAAATGGAATGACACAGGGAAAAGTATTGAACACATGAAAAAAGTGAGGTGCAAAAAAGGCAAGGGAAGCCAAGACACCAGTAAATTAGAAAGCAATCCTGCCCCCTTGTCAGTACAAATTAATAACAGCTGGTTAAGTCTCAACTGTCGGCCTATAAAAAGGTGTCTCATTACAAAGGTGTCACACAAGAAACATCTCATGATGGGTATAAGCAAAGAGCTCCATCAAGACCTAGGCAACCTTATTGCTGCAAAACATACTGATGGCATTGGTTACAGAAGGATTTCTAAACGTATGACTGTTCCAGTGAACACTGTTGGGGCCATAATTAGAAAGTGGAAAGAAAATAATTTCACCATAAACCTGCCATGACCAGGTTCTCCTCGCAAGATTTCTGACAGAGGAGTGAACAGAATTATCAGAAGATATGTCCAAGAGCCAAGGTCCACTTGTGGAGAGCTTCAGAAAGACCTGGAATTAGCAGGTACAATTGTTTCAAAGAAAACAATAAGTAATGCACTCAACCGCCATGGCCTGTATGCGCGCTCACCATGCAAGACTCCATTGCTGAAGAAAAAGCATGTTGAAGCTCGTTTAAAGTTTGCTGCACAACATTTAGACAAGCCTGTGAAATACTGGGAGAATATAGTCTGGTCAGACTGGACCAAAATGGAACTTCTTGGATGCCATAATACACACAACGTTTGGAGGTCAAATGGCACATCACCCCAAAAGCACCCCCATACCAACAGTGAAGTTTGGAGGTGGCAACATCATGGTGTGGGGCTGTTTTTCAGCATACGGTACTGGCAAACTTGAAGGCAGGATGACTGGAAAATGTACCAAGACATTGTTGATAAAAATCTGCTACCATCTGCCAGGATGATGAAGATGAAACGAGGGTGGACATTTCAGCAAGACAATGATCCCAAACACAAAGCCAAGGAAACTCAATTGGTTTCAAAGAAAGAAAATAAAACTGCTAAAATGACCCAGCCAATCACCTGACTTGAATCCAATAGAACAGTGGTCATCAACCCTGTCCTCAGGGCCCACTAACAGGCCAGGTTTTATGTATTACCTTGGGGAGATGCAGACTAGAATACTGCAATCACTGAGCATCAAATGATATCACCTGTGATGTATTTCAGTTATCTTGCAAACCTGGCCTGTTAGTGGCCCTGAGGACAGGAGTTGATGACCACTGCAATAGAAAATCTATGAAAAGAACTAAAGATCAAAGTTCATAGAAGAGGCTAACAGGACCTTCAAGATTTGAAGACTGTTGTGTGGAAGAATGGGCCAAAATCCTACACGAGCAACCAATGCGACTAGTTCCTCCATACAGGGGGCTTCTTGAAGCTGTCATTACCAACAAAGGATTTTGTGCGAAGTATTAAATACATTTCAGTTAGCGTGTTCAATACTTTTTCCCTGTGTCATTCCATTTTATTACACATAACTTCATTTCTGAACGTATTTGTTTTGGTTTCTTTGAATGTATGAAATGCATGGGTTGTTACTGACGTGTAGTGAAAATTTCATGTCAATAGCACCTTTAGGGATATATTTACCTAGAAAAATGGTGACATGTTCAATACTTATTTTACTCGCTGTGTATATTTAAACCTCAGAGAATTACAAAAAAAATTCCCTTTTTTGCAATTAAGCCTACGAAGAATTTGAACTGCGATCAGTGGAGAGGTGCACTGCTCCGGCTCCTACACACTATTCCTCAAACTCTCAGGTCCGTACCAAGGTATGGACCTTCAGTTATGGAGTTGATAGGAATTCCAATAGATTTTAGATACGGTCAGGGCTTTTTCTCAGCAGGAACGCGGGGGAACGCAGTTCCGGCACCTCCAGGACTGAGTTTATGTACTGGCAAGAGGGTGCTGGAGGGTCTATTGATGCTGGCTGCTGGGGTATCTATTGTCGCTGGTGGGGATCTGTTTTTGTGTAGGGGTCTATTGTTGCTGGGTAAGTCTCCTGTTGCTGGTGGGGGGGGTCTTATCTTGCTGGGGGGGGGGTCAATTGTTGCTGGGTGGCATCTACCGTTGAGGGAGAGGTCTATTGTTGCTGGCTGCTGGAGGGTCTATTGTTGCTGGGGTGGCACTTTGTTGTAGGGGGTCCATTGTTGCTGAGGGGAAAGTCTTTTGTTGTGTGGGAGATCTATTGTTGCTGGGAGGGGGGTCCTTTGTTTCTGGGGTGGACTCTATTGTTGCTGGGGTGGAGTCTATTGTTTCCGGGGTGGGGACTATTGTTGCCGGGGTGGGGTCTATTGTTGCCAGGGTGGGGTCTATTGTTGCCGGGGAGGGGTCTATTGTTGCCGGGGAGGGGTCTATTGTTGCCGGGGTGGGGTCTATTGTTGCCGGGGTGGGGTCTATTGTTGCCGGGGAGGGGTCTATTGTTGCCGGGGTGGGGTCTATTGTTGCCGGGGTGGGGTCTATTGTTGCCGGGGAGGGGTCTATTGTTGCTGGGGTATCTGTTATACTATCTTTGTTTCCATTAACAAATTTCATAGAAATTACTGAGTAGCACAAAATACTTGGTTCTGTATTCTCTGAAAGGTGCTGTACTGGGAGGTGGGTAGGGGGGTGGAACCAAGGGGTGGTGCTCAGAGATGGGTAGGGGGGCAGAGACGAAGGGTGACTCGGAAGGGGGGAGTTCCTGCACCTATCCCCTGAGAAAAAAATCCCTGAGTATGGTGACATAACCGCACTTGTGCTCCATTGAGAACTAAGAGTCCCTCTTCCACGGTGGAAGGTGGGAATTGTCATTTTTTATTCAGAGTAAATGAATGCCGCAACTGTGCGAGGGGAGCCATGCACACCTGTGTCAATTTTAAATTGGACAGGAGCCGGCAAGGAGAAGCATCCCCAGGATTCTGTAAGTGAGGGGTTGGTTTGAGGATGGTGGGCTGTGGACTTTGACTTTGTCTCACGCTACACCTTAAATATAGGTATAACTGGAAACCTGGTCAGGAGGTGGCGTTAGCAGTCTTTTGGTGACTCGTTGCACAGATAGAGCAAGCTTGCTAGAGCAAGAAATAAGGTATTACACCCTATTCCTCTACCCCTAGACTTAACGAGCACTTAACCTTTGCAGTGCAGGGGGCTGCACCGCATGTGTATTTTTTTGTTGTTGTCATTTTTCTAGTTAAAGCGGAGCTCCAGTTGTTTTTGTGTTTATTAAATGTCTACAAAAACTGTAGCTGACAACTTTTAATAAACAAATCAAAATGATACCCCAGCTCCACTGCCAATATGATGATCTATGAACTGTGATCCGGTGCTCTAGCCAGGACGTTCAGGCCCCAAAATGCAGTACTTGAATCAGAAAAGGGCTGGCGACTTGGATGCTCTTGAGTAAAAGTCCTTTATTGGGTTACATGGGTACAGGCTATGCTGACGCGTTTCGGCTAAGAAACCTTCATCAAAGCATACATGTTTGATTTAAAAACTGATATTTATAACAGAGTAAGCGCGCCAAATGGGGCGGGTGCATCCTAATCAGAGCAATCAAAACAATTAAAAACACATGGAGAAAAGAAAGAGAAGCACAGCAGGCATATGAGGCATATGGTAGATACATACCCTTAATACTAGAAAACCGTATGGTTTGAGCGATAGGATAGATATAAATCTCTTTTTTTAACATAATCACATTTTTCAACATAGTCGCATTGTTTGATACATTTATGGCACCATTTTAAATATGCTTTATTTGTTCATGATATGTCTCTCATATGCCTGCTGTGTTTCTCTCTTTCTTTTCTCCATGTGTTTTTAATTGTTTTGAATGCTCTGATTAGGATGCACCTGCCCCATTTGGAGTGCTTACTCTGTTATAAATATCAGTTTTAAATCAAACATGTATGCTTTGATGAAGGCTTCTTAGCCGAAACGCGTCAGCGTAGCCTGTACCCATGTAACCCAATAAAGGACTTTTATTCAAGAGCATCCGAGTCGCCAGCCCTTTTTTGATTAAAAAACTTTTAATAAACACACACTCACTCACCTGTTCCATGATCCATCGATCTGCTCACCTAAGTCATCTCTTCTCCCCGTCTTCTCTCCCCGGCATCTCAACTGTGGGCACCTGGCTGTGACAGTGGTGCCCACTGTGCCTCCTGAATGATCCAGCAGTCTTCTGGGACCTGTGACATGTCCCAGAAGACTGCAGGGAGGAAGAGGAGAAGGTGAGGTGATCACCATCGCCTAGGTCAGTGATGACGAACCTTGGCACCCCAGATGTTTTGGAACTACATTTCCCATGATGCTCAACTACACTGCAGAGTGCATGAGCATCATGAGAAATGTAATTCCAAAACATCTGGGGTGCCAAAGTTCGCCATCACTGGCCTAGGTGATCTGAGTGGACGTGGGAGTGGTTACCCACTCCCCCCCCCAAAAAAAAAAAAAAAAATGACATGCCAAATGTTGCAGGGGAGGAGTACTCAAAGCAGAACTTCTCCTTTTGGGTGGAGCTCTGCTTTAAAAGAAAACATGTACATGTGACTTCCATTGGTGACCTCCTCCTAAAAAATGCTAGTTGCCAGGCTGTTTCTGGCTTCAATACCTTCCCAATCTTTGACCAGTAACAAGTATTTATATCTGGAGAGTCAGAATGCGGTCAGACCTGCTGATCTGAATAATTTTGAACATACAGAAGTCTTTGAAGCACCATGACATGCTGAGAACTAGCATTTTCAGAAGGTGGTCCGCAATTGCATCAACTTTGCTTTCACATTAGATGGTTTCTTTTAATAAGCTAAAGTGAATTAATAATTTAAATGTTTTTTTTTAAATCAACAGATCACAGGGGATCTCTAGCAATTGACTGTACGCCCATGCAGGGCCAAGAAACAGGTTCACTTTAAAGCCTAACTCCAGGCTCAATAAACCTACTAGGGTTAGAGCCGTTATATATACGTTTGCATCAAAAGTAAACCCCCCCGTCTTGCAGGTGTTTTTCCAAATGAATCAAATCTGCTTGTTTACGTGCCAGATGAGTAGAGCTCCTGCTGTACTTCCAGGTCTCTCGGATGTAAGCTCTGCAGGTCTCCTAGACCCCAGCACTGCAGTTGTTTTTTCGCCTCGCTCTTTTCATGGACATTCACAAAATGAAGCCTGGGGCTGTGCGTTTTGTAAAAAGCCTGGAGGAGAGGAAAGCGGAGATACAATCTCGCCATCGCGGTCTGGAAGACCTTCAGTTTACATCCGAGCAGCCCAGAACAAGCAGATTTTATGCATTTTGAAGAAAGCCTGCATGGCAGGGGGTTGTTTTGGAAGCAAATGAATAGATTACTGCTATAACCCTGGTAAGTTTATTGAGCTCAGAGTTGGCCTTTAACGGCTTCACCCCCGGACCATTTGGCTGGCCAAAGACCAGAGCACTTTTTGCGATTCGGCACTGTGTCGCTTTAACTGACAATTGCGCGGTCGTGCGACGTGGCTCCCAAACAAAATTGACGTCCTTTTTTTCCCCACAAATAGAGCTTTCTTTTGGTGGTATTTGATCACCTCTGCGGTTTTTATTTTTTGCGCTATAAACAAAAAAAGAGCAACAATTTTGAAAAAAAAACACAATATTTTTTACTTTTTGCTATAATAAATATCCCCCAAAAAATATATTAAAAAAAACATTTTTCTTCCTTAGTTTAGGCCGATACGTATTCTTCTACATATTTTTGGTAAAAAAAAATCGCAATAAGCGTTTATTGATTGGTTTGCGTAAAAGTTATAGCGTCTACAAAATAGGAGATAGTTTTATGGCATTTTTATTAATAATTGTTTTTTTTTTTACTAGTAATGGCGCGCATGCACCCCCTAGTGGCCGTTATGTTACCGACGTAACATAACGGCGATTCGCGCAGCCAAACCATGTTGCCGCAGTACAACTGCAGTGGCTGGTCAGCAAGCGGTTAAGATTTTCCCTTTCCAGCTGTACATATTCACTTTTCCTTTTCTCTCTTTGACAAAGTCCTGTAGAGACAGCCCTGTGCTAACTGCAAAATGAAAGAAAACAGAGGGGGCACCAGCCTTTGCGACAATTTATTATTTGAAAATGTGTACATTATACTCACGATTGGAAGACATATGTCAAGCAAAATATATAAAATCCACCTGATGCTCCACTCAGCAAGCTCCGCTGATGGTATTAATCGTGGAATAAAAGTCCAAACAAACTGACGCGTTTCGAGGGGTGTCCCCTCTTCTTCAGAGCTGGGTTTGGAGTGCAGGTAGCTGATCTTTATATGATAAGTGTGATCAAACACGGTCCCATATGACCGTTATTTAAGCCCTTCCATTAAATGGGCGGGCTGGTGACAATCAAGTCAGAAGGGTGGGTGAATTAATACAAAGTACACTATTACCAAAAGTATTGGGACACTTGCCTTTACACGCACATGATCTTTAATGGCATCCCAGTCTTAGTCCGTAGGGTTCAATTTTGAGTTGGCCCACCCTTTGCAGCTATAACAGCTTCAACTCTTCTGGGAAGGCTGTCCACAAGGTTTAGGAGTGTGTCTATGGAAATGTTTGACCATTCTTCCAGAAGCGCATTGGTGAGGTCAGGCACTGATGTTGGACAAGAAGGCCTGGCTCGCAGTCTCTGCTCTATTTCATCCCAAAGGTGTTCTATCGGGTTGAGGTCAGGACTCTGTGCAGGCCAGTCAAGTTCCTCCATCCCAAACTTGCTCATCCATCTCTTTATGGACCTTGCTTTGTGCACTGGTCCAAATCATTTGGTGGAGCTGGGATTGTGTTGTGGGGTGTTTTTCAGGGGTTGGGCTTGGCCCCATATTTCCAGTGAAGGAAACTCTTAAGGCATCAACATATCAAGACATTTTGGACAATTCTATGCTCACAACTTCATTGAAACAGTTTGGGGATGGCCCCTTCCTGTTCCAACACGACTGCACACCAGTGCACAAAGCAAGGTCCATAAAGATATGGATGACGAGTTTGGGGTGAAGGAACTAGACTGGTCTGACCTCAACTCAATAGAACACCTTTTGGATGAATTACTGTAGAGTGGAGACTGTGAGCCAGGCCTTCTCTCCAACATCAGTGCCTGACCTCACAAATGCTCTTCTGGAAGAATGGTCAAACATTCCCATAGACACACTCCTAAACCTTGTGGACAGCCTTCCCAGAAGAGTTGAAGTTGTTATAGCTGCAAAGGGTGGGCCAACTCAATATTGAACCCTACGGTCCAAGACTGGGATGCCATTAATGTTCATGTGTGTACAGGCAGGCGCTCCAATACTTTTGGTAATATAGTGAAGTTTTGCTTGGACTTTTATTCCACAACGAATACCATCAGCGGATCTTGCATCCGGTGGATTTTTATATATTTTGCTTGACATATGTCTTCCAATTGTGAGTATAATGTACACATTTTTAAATAATAAGTTGTCCCAAAGGTAATGCGCTAGGCTGGTGCACCCTCTGTTTTCTTTCATTCTAGAGTCTCTCTGGGTTTCCCCCGACCTGTTGTGAGTGGCAGTGCAGCCTTTGTGGTGGCTGTACCAGTGGAGACACACATTTTCAATCAGCCGCACAGCAACCTCAAGCACGGGAGTCTTTGCTATTCTTCTGTGTTAACTGCAAGTTGCTCTACTTGGAGCTTACACAGGGCTGAAGACTCTGCCTGTTTACAATAATGTAATATTGCAGCTTACCAGTCTTGGGGGTGGACGCATAGCTCCCAAATGTCCCCGATTTGGAACAAAGTCCCTCTGTCCCTCTTTCTTCCTCATTTGTCCCTCATTTTGGTCTGATCTATATAGTTGTATATAAAATGCACTTTTTATCTAAAAAAAAGTGTTTCCCAGAGCCAAAACTTTCATCCGATTTCTGAATTGATGCATGGATAAATTACAGAAGCCAGGATAAAGGAATAGTAGTGGCAAAAAAAAGCACTTGTGGTTTTAACTAATAATTTTTTGGAATAATTCTCCTTTAAGGGGGCGTGGCAGAGGGTGTGTCCTATGCCTACCTACATTTGCTAATAGATGTCCCTCGTTCTCATCTCAAAAAGTTGGCAGGTGTGGTGGATGCATTTAATTTCTTGAGGTTCTTTTGCCTCTATTTTTTATCTTATTTTCCTGGCAGTAACACAAAATAATGTGGGCATGACTACAGATCACCTCCCCTTCTCCTTGTCTCCATAACCTTGGGGGGAGGGGTTGTGTAGTCCAAAGAGAGACCTGAGAATGTTTGAAATCTCAGTTGTCATCTAACTAAGGGAAGTTAGCAGCTCTACAAGATTTCTGGCAGGATTGGCAGGTACTTATTTTTACTTATCAAACAGATATAACAAAACAAATTGTTATAGTTTCCAAGCAAATACGAGAAGTTCATGGTTGGGGTTCACATACACTTTAACCTAAGAGCCCTTGCACACTGGGGCGGGGGGCGGCGTCGGCGGTAAAACGCCGCTATTATTAGCGGCGTTTTACTGTCGGTATGTGGCTGCTAGCGGGGCGGTTTTACCCCCCGCTAGCGGCCGAGAAAGGGTTAAATACCACCGCAAAGCGCCTCTGCAGAGGCGCTTTGCCGGCGTTATAGCCGCACCGTCCCATTGATTTCAATGGGCAGGAGCGGTAAAGGAGCGGTATACACACCGCTCCTTCACCGCTCCAAAGATGCTGCTGGCAGGACTTTTTTTACCGTCCTGCCAGCGCATCGCTCCAGTGTGCAAGCCCTCGGGGCTTTCACACTGGAATGAAAGCAGCGGCACTTTCGGGGCGGTTTGCAGGCGCTGTTATTAGCGCAATAGCGCCTGCAAACCGCCCCAGTGTGCAAGGGCTCTCCCTCAATAATAACACAACCTCCTCCAACGCTCACATCTAACTCTTTAGGAGGCAGTAGAGCAATCTTCCTGGCTGTGGAGTTTGGACAGACCATAGAGACTCTCATTAATGATTTTCCCTATTTGCTGGCTTACATACTGATCCAAACGGCTTTGATATTTTCTTGAGAATTGACCTGGAACAGGTATGCAAATCAGGAGCTCGCACTTTCTGCATAATTGTTCCGAGTCAGTAACTCAGAACGTACGGAAGTCAGAGCCAGACAACTCATATTTTTTATGCCGCGTACACACGATCGGATTTTCCGACAACAAAAACGTGGATTTTTGTTCGAAGGGTGTTGGCTCCAACTTGTCTTGCATACACACGTTCACACAACCGTTGGCCAACAATTGTGATGTAGAATTTCGCTCACCTCCTCAAACAGGTCCAGACTGTAAGTGTTGTCATCATCTGCAAAATACACCACTCCAGGCAAGCTGTTGTTTTTGTTAAATGTCTCTCTGAGCCACCGTAAGGCCAGGTTTCTCTGCATAGTCCCGCGGGGTATTCTAGGGTCCCTGGTGTCCCCTCTTAGTTTATAATTACGTGGGGTCTCCACGTTAAGGTGGGTGTAATTGAGGCCGGAGTCCTGCAGCATCCGAGTGACCAGAGGGGTGCGCCGCTGAGAGTCCTCCACCAGGATCCAGTGCAGGTTGGGGACATGCAGTAACGTGTTGGCCAGGCGGGTCAGTTCGGCCTTCTGCACCGGTCTGCTGTAGGTGGGGGTGATGACGTGGATGGTTGGGAGGTTACCCATCCAAGGTGGGGGCCGTGTATATACATATTCAGTCCTGACAACTTCTACTATATCCCTTTCCGAAGAACAGTATTCCCTGGAATCTGAGCCTGGATTGGCATCCCTCCGGCCATCACTCCCGTCCTCTGGAACAGACAGAAGAACAATTATTTCAAAAGGAACCAGAGAAATATAATCATACTGTGTTAAAGGGGAGAATAGAATTCCCTGTCCGTTCACAAACCTCTAACCCCCCCACTGTTCTTGGTGTGTTCAGTTGACTAAACCTAAACTTTGTAGTTAATATTGCTTTGAGCCACAAGTGGTGATGTAGGGAAATAGGTCTTGCCCACATACAGCAGGACCTTGATTTAAAAGTAATAAGATGTGCGAGCATCTGATTAATAGGGAGACCCATTCAAATCAATCTTCAGTTCCGAAGAATTGCCCTGAGATTATTCCCTATCTCTAGATAAATGTATTTTTCTGTTCTATTCACTGTGATGTATATGTAGCATATGCAGTAAAGCCTGCAATGACCTACCCTAGGTAGAAAAGGTAGAAGGACCAGAGCGGCTCTACTTTGAGAAACATTGGGCTACAGAAATGTCTTACATCTTTATCCCTCCCCACTCTCTTTTATTATTATTGGTTCCTCTTGATTCTCCCCAAATCTATGTAAATTATTGGTTCCTCTTGATTCTCCCCAAATCTATGTAAATTATTGGTTCCTCTTGATTCTCCCCAAATCTATGTCAAATTATTGGTTCCTCTTGAGATTCCCCAAATCTAGTCCTAATGGTGCAAAACAAGACAACAGCAAGTTGCACAGCCCAAACCAAAAGCAGATTGACAAAGCACACGTTCATCAGTGAAGTAGTAGATGAAATATACAATGAAGGTAAAGATGGTGAAAAGAAAGAGAGTGGTAGGTTGGCATATAGGTATGGAACTGGAACATGGCTGAAGCATGGTTGGTAAGTCCGATTGAGGAATATAGATTATTCTAGTTGTTATCTGAGTGCAAGTAGTGTTGGTGTGAACAATGTTTGTTGGCAGTCTATAGTAAATGGATAGGCTGCATTGTTGTCACCAGTCCTTAATGACTGGGGAGGCTGAATTTTTAGCAATGTCACTGGTCTCTAGAGTTTAGGTAGGTTGTGTTCTTAGTGAGGTCACTGCCTTCTAGTGAATTGATAGGTTGTATTCTCAGTGATATCACCAGTCGTTTGTTAAAAAATAGGCTGCATTAAAAAAAGGATAGGTTGCATTCTCAGTAATATTACTAGTGAATGGACAGGCTGCTTTCCTGATGATATCACCGGTGTTTAATAAATGAATAGGCTGCAGTCTCATTGATGTCACTAGTCTTTTATTAAATGGTGGATAGGCTGCATTCTCAGTGATATTACCAGTTTCTAGTGAATAAACAGGCTGAATTCTTAGTCATTGGTCTTTAATGAATGGATAGGCTGCATTCTCATTGAGGTTACTGATCTGTACTGTATTGAATGGATAGATTGCATTCCCAGTAATGTCACTAATCACTAGTGAATGGATAGCCTGCGTTCTCAGTAATGTCACCAAACACTAGTGAATGGATAGGCTGCATTTTCATTGAGGTTACTGATCTGTACTGCATTAAATGGATAGGCTGCATTCTCAGTTGTCACTGGTGGTCTCTAGCAAAATTGTCTCTATGGTGAATACAAAGGTTGCATTCTCAACAGTGTAGCTGGTCTCTTGTGAATTGATATGCTGTATATCACTGTCCTTTAGAGAATGGATAGGCTGCATTGTCAGTGATGTCCCAATCTATAGTGAATGGATAGGCTGCATTCTCAGTGATGTCACTGATCTATGGTGAATGGATAGGCTGGATTCTCAGTGATGTCACTGATCTATGGTGAATGGATAGGCTGGATTCTCAGTAATGTCACTGATCTATGGTGAATGGATAGGCTGGATTCTCAGTAATGTCACTGATCTATGGTGAATGGATAGGCTGGATTCTCAGTGATGTCACTGATCTATGGTGAATGGATAGGCTGCATTCTCGGTGATGTCACTGATCTATGGTGAATGGATAGGCTGCATTCTCGGTGATGTCACTGATCTATGGTGAATGGATAGGCTACATTCTCGGTGATGTCACTGATCTATGGTGAATGGATAGGCTGGATTCTCAGTGATGTCACTGATCTATGGTGAATGGATATGCTGGATTCTCAGTGATGTCACTGATCTATGGTGAATGGATAGGCTGGATTCTTGGTAATGTGGCTGCTCCCTTGTGAATGATTAAGCTGAACTGGAGTTAATAGAAGTCTGCCAACAAAAAAGTGTGACTGGCCTATTTCCATTACAATCCTGGGTCAGTCTATATTGTGAACACCTTAAATCATGTGGATGGACAGAATGTAAAAAGCATACATCTCAATGTAATGTGATTTGCTGCTGAAGGGTGAAAATCACAAAGGTAAATGCTGGCTCCTATAATTCTGATGGGAGATGATATTCTCAGCCTCTGGGTCTCATATCAGTTCTGGGCATCGGTTACAGGGAAGGTTAATACACTCAGTATACACACTATATCAGTGGCTTCTGGCCCAGCTATATACCTTTGTGATAGATTCCCCTTATGCACAACATTCTATTACAATGACAAAAATATACATCAACAAAAATATGAGAGAACATTTCTGAAAACCGATAGAACTGGGCAGATGAAGAGATATTGCCCATAGTAATCCAATACCCCCTTTTTTAAATGAGAAACACATGCTTTGTACATGGCTCTTGCTCATGCTGCAGATATCAGACTGGAGGAAATCCTCCGATATCCAATCAGCACCTAGGGGTATACAGAAACAAAGAACTGAATGGATCCCATAAATATATATATCTATATATATATATCTATATATATAGATATATATATATATATCTATATATATATATATATATATATATCTATATATATAGATATATATATATCTAGATATATATATATCTATATATAGATATATACACTATATTACCAAAAGTATTGGGACAACTGCCTTTACATACACATGAACTTTAATGGCATCCCAGTCTTAGTCTGTAAGGTTCAATATTGAGTTGGCCCACCCTTTGCAGCTATAACAGCTTCAACTCTTCTGGGAAGGCCGTCCACAAGGTTTAGGAGTGTGTCTATGGGAATGTTTGACCATTCTTCCAGAAGTGCATTTATGAGGTCAGGCACTGATGTTAGACAAGAAAGCCTAGCTCGCAGTCTCCACTCTAATACATCCCAAAGGTGTTCTATCGGGTTGAGGTCAGGACTCTATGCAGGCCAGTCAAGTTCCTCCATCCCAAACTCACTCATCCATGTCTTTATAGGCCTTGCTTTGTGCACTGGTGCGCCATCATGTTGGAACAGGAAGGGGCCATCCCCAAGGTTGTAAGTGGCTGCAGTTGGGTGTGCTTTCCCACTGGGCCTGTTGTACTTGCTGAACTTTTCTACAATATATTGTTACTACCAGACTTGGACTGTGTGTGTTTACTGCCCGCCGCACAACGCTGCACCTAACCCACAAGTTGAACATGAAACTTCTAAATTATCTAACACTTTTCTGTCTTCTCCTCCCCTACTTACTGCTTTCAAATTATATGCTGTGCCCATTAAAAGGCAGACACAGTGTAAAGGACTAGTCCCCAGTATTGCCTGTGGTCTCCCTACATGTGATCTCCCCCCATTATTGACATATCCTGCCTTGTTCTGCACTGTGTCTTTGTGTTTGGATGGCCATCTTGGTGGAGACAGCGCATTTCTTCTTCATGTCAGAGCCTCCACCAAGGAGAACCGTGAGCAGTACAGCCTAATAGCTCCCAACTGTCCCTGATTTGGAGCAATGTCCCCCCGTCCCTCATTCCCCCTCATTTGTCCCTCATTTTGGTCTGATCTATTGAGTTGAATATAAAATGCACTTTTTATCTATCAAAAAGCGTCTTCCAGCCCTAAATCTTTCATCTGTTTTCTAAATTGCTGCATTTGTAAATTAAAAAGCCAATATAAAGAAAAGGCAGTGGTAAAAAAAAGCACTTGTGGGTTTAACCAATCTTGCTTTTCGGACAATTCTTCCTTAAGGGGGGCGTGGCAAGGGGTGTGTCCTATGCCTGCATACTTTTGCTGATAGGTGTCCCTCGTTCCCATCTCAAAAAGTTGGGAGCTATGCAGTAGTAACATCACCGAATTTCACTGCAAATCTCCCGAGACTAGCATTTAGGGGCAGCAGTGCCTTAGATCTCACACTGCAGATATACAACTATCAAGCTGTAGTGAAAGGTGTGCCTAGGCACACTCACATACTGGGGAGTGCACAAGTATTTTTCTGGAGAAATTGCAGCGAAAAAGGTAGATTTTCAGGGTACTGTTTAGTTACAATTAGCAATTCTAGATTTTCCTTATAACATAAAGGATCTTCACTTACGGAGTTCAGTTCCGCTTTAATTACGCTTTATATAAGCCATTTGGTCCTACAAATTACAGAACTGGAAATGAAACCGGGCCAACCTGCGTTCTTAGAACAGTTTTCAGAAATATCCTGTTGGATGACATCGGGATATGTTGGCAGAGGATGAGAACATGCACCATAGACTGGTAAGGGGGTTGATGAGTATGAGGTCAGTGGTGGTCAGTGACACAACAGGACAATTCTACGTTGAGGGGGGGGTCACAGAGTCTCCTCACCCTTGTGTGCAGTGAGCAACGGGGACAGAGTACTGTGGTGCCATACTGTGATGAGCAAAGTCCAGGGAAGAACGATCAGTACAATAGCCAGAATGTCCCTTCTCTTCAGCATCTCCAGGGTAGGCTGACCCCAGTGCTCCTCATTACCTGATGAGGACACCCCGACAGCACAGAGAACAGCAAAAGCAGACAGGAAGAGAGATCAGTATACAGACAGAGAGGAGCAGGAGAAACACAGCACAGCTCAACACAGTCACCTCTTACCAGCGTTCAGAACCCACCCATTGCAGCAGGCCGGGGATTCCAGGCTCTGCCTAGATAGGGGGAGGCAGGTCACAGAGACTGGGGGTCAAGGCCCCTCACCGGCCAGGACCTGGAGATGCACCGCACAGAAGGAAACCTGTAGAGGAAAGGACGAGAGAGAAGACATGTGAACACCAGAGAGCACTGTTAGCTAAGGAATCAATCTGCGTCTTCCCACTGCATTGCAACAACCCGTGTCACCGTTAAATCCTCACTAGCAAAATAATAAAACGACAAAATAAAAACCCCACATGGCATCTGCACATTAGAGAGTAAACTTAACCATAAAGACGATTTTCTTTTTTTTTTTTTTTTTTTTATCTTTGCAATTACTCGTGCACCAAAATGAATCTGGATTTATTCATGGGTTTGTCAGCATTTACGCAGCGCTGATTAAAAATAATAAGGCACAGATCGCTCACGGTCAAATATGGCCATCACACCGCCTGCTACTACCAACACGGAAACTGCATGGAAATGATATGCTTTTAAAATGGAAGAGTGAATGGTTATAGAAGAACTCTTCTACCTGCCAAATGGTTTTCGATCTGGCTATTCGATGTGGCAGGGATGCGAATCACATTTTTTTTTTCCAAGCTGTTTATTTAGCAGCTTGCCTGGAGTTCTGCTGTAGAGCCCAACACTGGGAAACTTAAAGCAGAGCTCCACCCAAAAGGGGAATTCCACTTGTTTGCACCCTCCCCCCTTCCACTGCTAAATTTGGCACTTTTTTGACGGACGAGACACTACACCAGGGATATGCAATTAGCGGACCTTCAGCTGTTGCAGAACTACAAGTCCCATAAGGCATAGCAAGTCTCTGACAGCCACAAGCATGAGACCCAGAGGCAGAGGCATGATGGGACTTGTAGTTTTGCAACAGCTGGAGGTCCAGCTAATTGCATATCCCTGCACTACACAGAGTGCAAGCCTGGGGGTACCAGGGGAATGCCCTTCAAGTAGGGCAGGGGTAGGCAACCTTGGCCCTCCACCAGCTGTTTTGAAATGACAAGTCCCATGAGACAATGCAAGACTCTGACAATCACAGGCATGACTCCTAGAGGCAGAGGCATGATGGGATTTGTAGTTTCACCATAGCTGGAGGGCCGAGGTTGCCTACCCCTGCCCTACTTTAAGGGCATTCCTGAAGTAGGGAATCTCTCTAGAGGCTTGAGATGGCCCATCATGGCCATGGACAAAGCCATATGAGCTAAAAACTAAACACAATACTCCAGGTACGTTGTCTGTGACGCCTCATATCTGTGGCCCTCTATGAGGTGGACCTCTGTAGAGGCAACTTTGACCTCGGGGGCCGCCATTTCTCCATCTTTCTTTGTCTCCTTTTGGCAACTGACCATTTATGGGTCTTTTATTTTTAAGTGCATGATCACACAATATGCTAAATGAGTTATATGAATACAGATCTCCCTGTTATCACCCTTGAAGAAAGGCATTTCAAGCCAGAAATACTAAGTATCCGTATATGTATCAACATTACTCAATTTTCATATTTCTGTATTTGTATTTGTGCGGACAAGATTTTTTGGTTATTGGTAAGTTCAAACTTAATTTGTAATAAAATTTATTTTTTATTAATTGGTGTTTATGTCGCCTTTAAAGTCCCGTTCTCAAGGGAGGATATTTCTTTGTTACCGCGGCGAACTGAGCCAGAGGTTTGGCACCCCCCTCCTTCCCTCCGCAGTCTTCTGGGACACATCACAGGTCCCAGAAGACTGCGGGACCATGCACAAGGCTCAGCGCAACTCGCTCATGTGCAGTAGGAAACTGGCTGTGAAGCCGCAAGGCTCCACTTCCTGTTTTCCCTTACTTGAGATGTTGGCGTCTGCACCCGAAGCAGATTGGAGAATTGGCTCGAGTGAAGACATCTCTGGACCCATGGACAGGTAAGTGTCCTTATACTAGAAGTCAGCAGCTACAGTATTTGTACCTACTGACTTTTATTTTTTTTTTGGGGGGGGGGGGGGGGCTGGAGCTCCTCTTTAAAAATTCCTCCTAGCAGTGGGGCTAAACCCACACTGCAAGCGCTAACTACACATTTAGGTCTATGGGGGGAGGGTTAGAAGATTTACTTACCTGATCCTCCACGCTGCTAGACCGGTCACTGCAGCCTCTTCTCCTCCGTGCTCCAGCGGTCTAAGGTTGTGATATAATCAAGGCCAATGCCTCTAGCCCTGCATGTGATGTGATGACACTGGGGACAGTCTACTGCCGGAGCATGGGGAAGCGACATCTGTCGGGGGAGCGAAGGATGGGGTAAGTTAAATGCTTTTTACAACTGCAGCCCCAATGCAAGGAGGAATTTTCAGATATCCTGGAGCTGGGCTTTAATGCAGAAACACAATGCCGCACATGTTAATGCAAATGCACTAAAAAAGAACATTCCATTTATTTTTCATTTTATTTTTAAGTGAATGAATGTTCTTTGATATCAGCCTTCTGGATCCTCCAAGACTGGAAGAGAAAGAGCCAGCTCTAGGAATCGGGCTCTGCTGCAGTGCACATTTATAGGCAGCATTTGAATAGGAGATAAAAAAAAGGGGGGGGGGGGGGGATTGACGAGTCATCACCAAGCTTCTCTCTTGCATTGTCCAATCAGGAGGCCGGGGGAGTGTTTTTGACCTGTCTGTGCTACTGCTGCGAAACTGGTCAGGTCCAGCTGTGCTCTCTGGCAGGAGTGTGTGCATCACAAGGATAAGTGAACTGAATGGCAAATAATTTGTAAACAGTCCTGAGTCCCGAGCCCTGCTGCTGCATCCATTGAAAGCCTCCCACTCTCTTGTCACTGGTTTTGATTGACAGCAGCCGGAGCCAGTGGCTCCCGGTGCCCCAGCAAGCCAGTGAGACACCGAAGTGAGGGGAGAGAAAAACTATTTTTTTTCTCCAAATTTTTTGTCTTTTTTTCCTTTATTTAGCAAAAAGTAAAAAACCCAGTGGTGATTAAATACCACCAAAGGAAAGCCCCAGTTCTGTGAAAAAATTATACAAATTTAGTTTGGGTACAGTGTTGCATCACCGCACAATTGTCATTTAAACTGTGACAGCACTGAAAGCTGAAAATTGGCCTGGGCAGGAAGGGGGTAAAAGTGCCCAGTACTGAAGTGGTTATGATAGGCAGGACTTAAAGAGGAGGGCCCATTAAAAAAAAAAAAAAAATAAATAAAATTCAGCAGCTACAAATACGGCAGCTGCTGACTTTTAATTGGACACTTACCTGTCCCAGGGTCCAGCAATGCGGGGGATCGAAGCCCCGCTCGTCTCCCCCTCCGTTCAGTGGCACCAGCATTGCAACTGTGGGCGCCGGGCTGTGGCTTCACAGCTGGGCACCCACTGCGCCGCGCGCCGTGATTGGCCGCTCAGTCACCTGGGACCTGTAATGGGATGATTGACAAGAGGGAGGGAGCAGAGCTGAGCCCTTCCTGTGCCGAGGGGGAAGTGATGTCACCAGCCCAGGCACTGAAAGAGGCAGACTACGAGGGACCCCCTAGCAACAGGCATTTAGAGGTGAGTAAAAAAAAAAATTCCAAATGTTTTTTTTTTTATTTTTTTTAGGAATTTTCATGCATTTTTTTTTTTTGGGGTGGAACCCCACTTTAAAGTGTTACTAAACCCACAACAGTAAAATCAGTCTTTTTATGCAGTAAAGCGTGCTTGTTATACTCACTGTGGAGCCTAAGGGGTTAATCCTCTACATTGTGTATAAAGGCTGTTTGATCCTGTCTTCTCTGATCTTCCTCTTCTTCCACTGTCTCCAAAAAATAACCTGATATTTACAGAGTCAGGGGATGGGCTGCACATGCTCAGTTTGGTGTGAATTGCTAGAGTGTTTTTTTTTTTCTTTTCTTGGGAGAATGCATGGGATCAGCACAGGGCCAATCAGCATTGTCCAGACACATCCAGACAGAGGATCAGGGGAGAATGAAAACTCCTCCTACAAGCTTTACTAGGAACTAATAGAAGTCATAAGACTGCTATAAACTGCTGATGAGAAAAGTTATTTAGCAGTTTATATTTTCTAAAATAATTGCATTTCCATGTTCTGTGTATTGTGGGAGACCAGATATAGTGAATGCAGGTTCTGGGTTAGTAACACTTTAAAGGGGTTGTAAAGGTAAGATTTTTTTTTTTTTTAAATAACAAACATGTTATACTTACCTTCACTGTGCAGCTCGTTCTGCACAGAATGGCCCCGAACCTGGTCTTCTGGGGTCCCTCGGCGGCTGTTTCAGCTCCTCCCCGCAAGCATTAACCACCTTAATGCGAGCTCCCTCGCATGGTGGTGAGTGCTTGCGGGCGCGCTCCCGTGATACAGCCGCTATAGCCGCTCGCTGTATCACTCGGCCCCGCCCCCCGGCGCGCTGCGTCATCGGATGTGATTGACAGCAGCGCGAGCCAATGGCTGCGCTGCTTTCAATCCATCCACTGCAGCCAATCAGCGACCAGGCTGAGCTGCAATGAAGATGACGAGAACGAGCAGCGAAGATTCGAGGCGTCAGGTAAGTAAAACGGGGGGGCTGGGGGCGGCGGTATTGTCAAAAGTTTTTTCACCTTAATGCATACAATGCATTAAGGTGAAAAAATTTTTACCTTTACAACCCCTTTAATCTTGACTTGGTCAAAAGTCAAGGTTCCATGTATAGCCTTGACCTAGGATCCTAGTGGGCTCCAGAACTATACTTTAAAAATATTTTGCCTCAGGTTCACTTTAAAGTCTATTTACAGAATTGATTTGGGATAATAACTACTTTGTATTTGTTACATGTCCCCATTCACATAGAATAGCTTAAATTTTTTTAAACATTGCTGCTTACATTTTTCTTTTTTGAAAACTCCAAAGCTAAAGTTTCCTTAGGCTAAAGCCTAGTACAGATGGGCCGATTGTCTTGCGACATCGGCTGGTTCAACAAACAAAAAAAAAAAAAAGGCTGATATTCAGCCTGTGTGTATGGCTGCCAGTCCAACAGTAGCCAGCCATTTGGCCAGCTTCTGCCAGACGAGCATGTTGGAAAGCCAGCAGCTGACCGGCTCCTGATCAGCACTCTCAGCCAATGGCTGAGAGCCATAGGTGTGCGCAGCCTATTGCATTAGGGTGTCCACCCCAAAACACGTGTGTGTGTGTGTGTGTGTATGTATGTATGTATATATATATATATATATATATATATATATATATATGTATATATATGTATATGTATGTGTATATATACATACATATATATATATATATATATATATATATATATATTATAGCAGTAGAGCAATGGACAGTGTCGTTAGAGCAGTGGACGATGTCAGTAGGGCAGATGTTTGTGTCAGTAGAGCAGGGCACGGTATCAGAAGGACAGAGATTGGTGTCAGTAGTTTATTTTTAATATTTTCTTTATTATTACTTTTTCACAGTTTTATTATTTCTTACAATATTTTTTTCACAATATTTTTTTCATATTGTTTTTTACAATTTTTTTTAGGAGCCCTAAAAAGCCTTTGGTGAAATATCAGGGGTCTAAGCAGACCCCTGATGTCTCACTTTGAGACAGTGAAAAGGATTGAGGACATAGATTCCCCAGTCCCTTTCTCTGCAGCCAAGCAGCAGGGGGAATTTGCCCAGCACAGGGTGATTAGCCCAGGCACACCTGGCACACCCTGTGTGCACATCTATGCTGAGAGCGATGACCGGAGTGTTCTGGTGGGGGGGAAATCCCCTTGTCAGAACACAACAGTAGGGGGGTCGCTGTACTAATGTCAGATTGTTAGTACAGCGGCTCTGACCAAAGCTGTCAGTTTTTTTTTTTCATTCAACCCACTGGGGTGAACGCAAAAAAAAACGATTAGTGTGTACCAGGCTTAAGCAGTTAATAGTTATCATAATTAACTTGTCTATACTGTACTGGCAAATCATTATCAATTGTAAATTAAATTTGAACACTTTCGGCCCTAAAAAGGGTTAAAGATCTAGACATTGCCTTCTGCAGTGTATGGTAATGAGGGGAAACTCAGTGTGTTCCTCTGTGTTAGTAGGACGAGATTGAGTTTCCTCTAATTTCAAATTGCTCAGAGCGGGCCTGCTTCTAACATCCAGAATGGTCAGACATATGTTTTCTTTTTTTTTTTTCCCAAGTATGCTGTGTGACTGGGAATACATAACAAACATAAAGTTGGGTTTTCTTAAATTTAAATGCAAAAGTGGAAATACATGGTGATCGGTGGTGTGGTATGTCACTCTGACACACCGCATCTCCGATCGTGGTAAGGATCCTCTGACGGAGGCTCTTTACCACGTGATCTGCTGTGACCAATCACAGCTGATCACAGCCTGAACCAGGAAGTGCCGGTAATGTCAGAGAGGGGGTGTGCACTGATAATCGGCACATTAATTATCAATGCAGCCCCCATCAGAGGTGCCCACCACAGCTGCAAATCAGTGCCCGTCAGCTTCCAGTCAGTGCCCACCCAAATCGCCAATCAGTGCCCCATCAGTAACGCCTGTCAGTGCCCTTCAGATGCCCATCAGTAATGCTTGTCAGTACCTTTTAATCAGTGCTGCCTATCAATGCCTTCTATCAGTGTCTAAATTGGCCCTAGTATGTATGAATGTGAGTTAGGGATATTAGATTGTAAGCTCCTTGAGGGTAGGGACTGATGTGAATGTACAATGTATATGTAAAGCGCTGCGTAAATTAACGGCGCTATATAAGTACCTGAAATAAATAAATAAATAAATCAGTGCCACCTATCAGCGCCACCTATTAGTGCCCATCTGTGCCACCTATCAGTGCCCATCTGTAATGCCTATCAGTGCCCATCAGTGATGCCTATCAGTGCCCATCAGTAGTGCATATCAGTGCCGCCTATCAGTGCCCATCAATTCTAAATATTAGTGCCTCCTCATCAGTGCCACCTCATCGATGCCCATCAATGCCGCCTCATCAGTGCCCATTAGTGCAGCCTCATCAGTGCCCGTCAGTGAAGGAGAAAACTAAATTTTATAACAAATCAAAATAAAACTTTTTTTTTTCTTCAAAAATGTCGGTCTTTCTTAGTTTGTTTAGCAAAAAAATAAAAACCCAGAGGTGATCAAATACCACCAAAAGAAAAGCTCTATTTATGGGGAGAAAATTATAAAAATGTAGTTTGGGTACAGCGTTACATGACCGCACAATTGTCATTCAGAGTGTGACAGCGCTGAAAGGTAAAAACTGTCCTGGGAAAGGGGTGAAAGTGCCCGGTATGGAAGTGGTTAAGGTTTTACCTCTCTCTTTGCTGTATGTGCTCATTATGACATATACTGTATGTGCTCATTATGACATATACTGTATGTGATCATTATGACGTATACTGTATGTGACTCATATGAGACCCCTATGTGACATTTGCAGACGTATGAAAAAATCTGACTTTTCCTCATAGAACAATCCTGACACGTTTTTGCACACGCTACAATGTCATGTATCTGGTTACCAGTATACATAAAAGAAACCTCCTGCATAGAATGTATCAATACAGGATGATGCGATCTGTATTTTAACAGTCAGACACTGAACATCACAAGAATCTGGACCATTAACTGCGTCAGCGATCTTAAAATTGCAATTGCTGTATAACATCAGTAGAATGAAACAAGTGCCAATGACGAGAAGCTATTCTCCTCCCGTATGAATCATTGATGAGCCCATACTGTATATACAGTAACTGCAAACTCAGGAGACACACACACTATATATATATACAGAGAGAAGGCATGTACATTCTGCTTGTCATACTGCACACAACACGTCGCCTGCAGCTTGATTATGTGAAATCCAATGCAAAGGAAAAATAATGGCTGTTACCAACTACAGCTCTCATTTTTCTATCACAGATTTCCAAAAATACAAATGACTATATAGCACCAACATATTACATATTTAATTGCAGAGTATAAAGAACTTATTTCCAACAGTACCAGTTCACCAATAGAGCTTGCACTCTAATGCGGCCATTCTCAACCTTTTTACCAGGGAGGAACCCTTGAAACTTCAGGTATTGAGGAACCTCTGCTAAGACCAATTGATTGGAAAGAATGCTCCTTACATTGGTGGTCAGTGGGAAGAATGTCCCTTACATTTTTTTTGCCCCTGTACAAATCATTAGTAAGACCTCATCTGGAATATGCAGTTCAGTTTTGGGCACCAGTTCTCAAAAAGGATATCGGGGAACTGGAGAAAGTGCAGAGAAGGGCAACTAAACTGATGAGGGGCATGGAGGAGGTCAGCTATGAGGAAAGATTAGAGGAACTTTATTCACTCTTGAGAAGAGGAGATTAAGTGGGGATATGATCACCATGTACAAATATATAAGGGGTCGTCCATATAGTGGTGTTGAGTTATTCACTTTAAGGTCATCACAGAGGACAAGGGGGCACTCTTTACGGCTAGAGAAAAAGAGATTTCATCTTCAAATACGGAAAGGTTTCTTCACAGTCAGAGCTGTGAAAATGTGGAATAGACTCCCTCCAGAGGTGGTTCTGGCCAGCTCAGTAGATTGCTTTAAGAAAGGCCTGGATACTTTCCTAAATGTACATAATATAACTGGGTACTGACATATATATAGGTAAAGTTGATCCAGGGAAAATCCGATTGCCATTCTGGGATCAGGAAGGAATTTTTTCCCTTGCTGTAGCAAATTGGATCCTGCTTTTCTGGGGTTTTCTTCTCCTTCCTCTGGATCAACTGTGGGTATAAGATTGTGTATATGGGATTGTATGATATTTTATTTATTTTATGGTTGAACTAGATGGACTTGTCTTTTTTCAACCTAACTATGTAACTATGTAACATGGTGGTCAGTGGGAAGAATGCTCCTTACATTGATATTAATTGGGAAGAATGTCCCTTAGATTGGTGATCAGTGTGAAGAATACACCTTACATTGATGGTAATTGGGAAGAATGTTCCTTACATTGGTGGTTAGTGGGAACAATGCCCCTTAGATTAGCGGTCAGTGGGAAGAATGTCCCTTACATTGGTGATCAGTGGGAAGAATGATCCTTACATTGGTGGTCAGTGGGAAGAATACGCCTTACTTTTGTGGTCAGTGGGAAGAATGCCCCTTACATTGGTAGTCAGTGGGAAGAATGCCCCTTAGATTGGTGGTCACTCAGTGAGAAAAATGCCCCTTACATTGATATTAATTATGAAGAATGTTTCTTACATTGGTAGTCAGTGGGAAAAATTCCCCTCTCATTTGTGGTCAGACTGCCACCCTTACAGCTGCCATTGGCTCAAGAACTATGCAGGCAGCATCAGGTTGGAGGTGAATCAGTCACAGCTCAAGGAACCCTTAGCAACCCCTGGAGGAGCCCTAGGGTTCCCTAGAACCCTGGTTGAGAATGGTTGGTCTAAATGCCTCTACCACACTCAAACACAACCCTTGCCCAAATTTAAGTCAGATGCCATCTAACCAGAGTTGTGGTTTGAAACGCAAACAAGCATACAGAGAACATACAAACACAAGGATAACCAGGGTTGATTTACTAAAACTGGAGAGTGCAAAACCTAATGCAGCTGTGCATTGTAGCCAATCAGCTTCTAACTTCAGCTTGTTCAATTAAGCTTTGACAAAAAATCTGACAAAAACCTGGAAGCTGATTGGTTTCTATGTAGAGCTGCACCAGTTTTTGCACTCTTCGGTTTTAGTAAATCAACCCCAAAGTGTCCCTGGATCTCAGGACTGCAATGCAAGAGTGGGAACTCACTTATTCTGCCTAGAAAATTATAAGTTATGTTATGAATGAGACTAACCTATTCGTTTCTAGCTACACCCTAATATAAAGTGAACCTACGGCAGGCTTGGACAAAATCCAGCTAAACTACTAGTAGGTTTTCAGGTGACGGAAGGAAATTGGAGAGCCCAAATAAGCCACTGTGCTACCCAGAAAACCGAGGCTGGCTTATGGTTGGGGTTAACTTTTTAAAAAGTGGAGTAAAGTGAAAAAAAACAAAAACAAAGGTTACCTACAATCATCACAAACAACTTTTGGAATTATGAGTACTACAAGACAAAGACCTTCAATGCTGGTCACATGATCACCATTGAAGCATTGATTGGTGCTCAGGTGGAGCCACTAATTGACTAGCTCTGCCTGCATATCAATGCCAAGAGGACTTCTAGTAGAGACAACATACCCACTGCCTTGGCACTGATCATGTGTACCAGAGGGGTTTAACCGCTTCAGCCCCGGAAGATTTTACCCCCTTCCTGACCAGAGCACTTTCTGCGATTCGGCACCGCTTCGCTTTAACTGACAATTGCGCGGTTCGGCGACGCTGTATCCAAAAAAAATTGACGTCCTTTTTTTCCCACAAATAGAGCTTTCTTTTGGTGGTATTTGATCACCTCTGAGTTTTTTATTTTTTGCGCTATAAACAAAAAAGAGCGACAATTTAAAAAAAAAAAAAAGCAATATTTTTTACTTTTTGCTATAATAAATATCCCCCAAAAAATATATAAAAAAAAACTAATTTCTTTCTTAGTTTAGGCCAATATGTATTCTTCTACATATTTTTGGTAAAAAAAAAAAAAAAATTGCAATAAGCGTATATTGATTGGTTTGCGCAAAAGTTATAGCATCTACAAAATAGGGGATAGTTTTATGGCATTTTTATTATTATTTTTTTTAAATTAGTAATGGCGGCGATCTGCGATTTTTATCGGGATTGTGACATTATGGCGGACACATCGGACACTTTTGACACTATTTTGGGACCATTGTCATTTATACAGCGATCAGTGCTATAAAAATGCCCTGATTACTGTGTAAATGACACTGGCAGTGAAGGGGATAAACAATGGAGGGCGATCAAGGGGTTAAGTTTGTCCTAGGGAGTGATTCTAACTGTGGGGGGGGATGGGCTTCCATTCACATGACAGCGATCACTGTTCCTGATGACAGGGAGCAGTGATCTCTGCCATATCACAAGGCAGAACGGGCAAATGCTTGTTTACATAGGCATCTCCCTGTTCTGCCGCTCTGTGACACGATCACTGAGACACCTGTGGACATTGAGTCCGCGGGTCCCACGGGCACGGTCACGCTGTACACGGCGGCTCATGCGCCCGCTAGCCCCACTAATTAAAGGGGATGTACAGGTACGCCCATTTGCCCACCACTGCCATTGTGCCAACGTATATCGGCGTGCAGCGGTCGGCAAGTAGTTAACGTGTAACTAAAGGCAAAACTTTTTTTTTAGTTTTGGATAGAGTGGAGAGGGATTAGAACAGCTGTCAAATTGTATTGCCGTCTGTGCCCCCATTAGGGAGATCTGTTCTCTTTCATTGTCCTGTTTACCATTCTTATCGAAAGTGAAAGTAAAAAAAGATCCAAAAACGTTGGGTTGACACTGGAACAGTGATACCAATGGGCACACAATTTCTGGTAACACACTGAGATTCCCTCACTTTGAAGGGACTATTTCTCATTTCCTATTTTGGCTATGGGACAGGAAATGAAGAGAAATCTCCCCTATTTGACACAAAGGACAAAATAACTTGACAGGGGTTATTACCCTTCCTTATTCTCTTCAAAATGTAAAAAAAAAATAAAAAATTGCCTTTAGTTACATGGACAAAAGATATTTTATGTCTGGCTTTTTCTTTTGCCATCATAGATGGTGGAAATCAAGACAACTTTTCCTGAGGATATGAATCCTGTTTATTAAATGCACTGACCCATGCATACAATTATTACAAAGGTTTTTCATGGAAGGACAGTGTCATTGCTATTACTAGGAAGATAGATAAAACATAGTTACATATTTAGTAAGTTATAAGAAAAAGGCATCAAAAGTCCATCAAACAGAAAAAGATAAAAAAAAATAGAAAACCGCCATATACATAATCCTACAGGCACAGCTGATCGTTTTGTTCCAGTGGGGGGAAAATAACTTCTGTGGTAAGCCTATAATCACACTAATGGTTATATCCTTTTGTAATGATGAAATGAGCTGTATTGTAATATGTTGTTAAATAATCCTTTCAGATGCCTTTCGTGGTCCCCCTGATGAAGCAGCAGCTGGCTGCAAAACACGTCGGAATCAACCACTAAGATATATCAGCATCAAAAAATGTTATTCCTTTGGTACCTGTATGGTGTTTTATGATGACTGCATTTTACTGTTGTAATTACCTTTTGATGGTCTTTTATGACCAGGGAATTCTTTTATTTTAATTATGTTAGAACGTTTCTACTTTTAAACAGGTACTAAATTCACAACAGTAAAATCAGTCTATATGCAGTAAAGCATGCTGGTTCTACTCACTGTGGAACCTAAGGGGTTAATCTTACGCATTGTGTAAAAAGGCTGTTTGATCCTGTCTTCTCTGATTCTCCCCTTCTTCCACAGTCCCCAATCCATCTCATGATAGACCAGAGACTTGCGGGCACTCTGCTCATGCTCAGTTTGGTGTGTATTGCTAGAGAGTTTTTTTTTTCTTTCTTTGGAGGGTGCATGTGATTAGCACAGGGCCAATCAGCGCTGTCCAGGCAGAGGGTCAGGGGTTCTGCAGCCTCAAAGGACATTCAGATGAGAATGAAAACACCTCCTACAAGCTTTAGCCAGACACTGATAGAAGTCATACGATTGCTATGTACTGCTGATGAGAAAAAGTATTTAGCAGTTTATATTTACTAAAATAATTGCATTTCTATGTTCTGTGTATTGTGGAAGACCAGATATAGTGAATGCCGGGTCCTGGGTTTAGTAACACTTTCACTGTGTTAATTCACTTTCAAGTACACAGCCTTTAAAGTTACCTTTTTGTATAAGGTTTTTCCTGTTATGTTATTGATAATCTTGGGATGTGGCTGTGCACGTCTGTTCCAGGATGTGGTATCATAGATGTGCGCAGCCTATTGCATTAGGGGGTGCACCCCAAAGCTAGAACACATATGGTTGTATGTGCATTTGTATATACTGTATACTGACGGTGTCAGTAGAGCAGTGCACAGTGTCAGAAGGGCAGAGATTGGTGTCATTTGGGCAATGGATGGTGTCAGTAGCTTTAATTGTTATTATTTTATTTTTTATTATTTTTTAAATGTATTTATTTTTTAATTATTTTAGAAGATCTGTTAGGGGGCTTTGGTGAAAATTCAGGGGTTTAAACAGAAGGAATCTGAGCCACATGTGGGTGATTAGGGTGTGCCAAAGCACACCTGGCACACCATTGTGCGCACGCCTATGCATGGTGTAATGCTTCTCACTTTACCCATAAATGTTAATATCCAGGATTTATTGCATTTAAGAATGCATCAAGCTCTTTTTTTTTTTTTTTTTTAGAGGAGAAGCCATGAAGAACCCCGGAACCAATTCAAGAGCCCAAGAGCCATTATTTCTGCACATTATTTATTATTTCCCATAATCCCCTGTTATTGCCAACATGAAACAGATGGTATTCAGTTGCATCAATATCCCCCAGAATACACTTATTACATGCTCCTAATCATCCAGCTTTGACCTGAGTAGCTTCCCATGCAGACATCACTAAATTATTTACAAATACAATTAGAGGATCCCTGACTTTCATATGCAAATTATTCTGCTGGTATCTTATAAAAAAAAAAAAAAAACAAAAAAAAAAAACAGAGGACAGTTCCTCGAAGCCCACACTGTATCTAACAGAGACCAAACTAATCAAGTCACTGACTTTAAACTTTAATTGCTGTCAAAAAGGTTACATTATCATCAGTTCAGAGATGATTTATTTTCTATGGGTTTGTTACTTTATCTCATGATAGCTTTTGCAACAAATTGTACAGCAATTAAAAAAAAATGTTGCAGTAGAATGGAATCAATATTTTTCAATAAAAGTATTGGGACGCCTGCCTTTACTTGAATTTTAATGGCATCCCAGTCTTAGTCCGTAGGGTTCAATATTGAATTGGCCCGCCCTTTGCAGCTATAACAGCTTCAACTCTTCTGGGAAGGCTGTCCACAAGGTTTAGGAGTGTGTCTATGGGAATGTTTGACCATTCTTCCAGAAGTGCATTTGTGAGGTCATGTACTGAGTTGGATGAGAAGGCCCGGCTCACCGTCTCTGCTCTAAACAGACCCCTGACATCTCACCTTTGAGACAGAGAAAGGAATTGAGGACACCGATTCTTCAGTCCCTTTCTCTGTAGCCTCAGTTGCACTGCAGATAGAAGAACAGGAGACAGAGGCTCCGGTTTATTCATAAACTAAAACATAGGAAACACATTTTACTATGCTTTAGTTATGAATGAACACAGTGAGTGATTGATCACTCACTGTGTTCTTTCACTAAAGGAAGGGGTCTGTAAATGGCACAGTTAATAGCCCCTTCCCCTGCTCTCCAGCCTGAACATTCCCCTCTGTGGCAGGAGAGGAAAGCCAGCAGTGCTCTGAGGGGGAATCGCACAGCAGCCTGAAGGGGGAATCAGATGTGGGCAGGACAGGGAGGGGAATCGGTATTGTGGGGGTGTAACTATAGTAAGAATGCCCTATGCAGGTCTCCCTTCCAACAGCTGAGAGCTGTTAAAAAATCGTTTGGACGCGTTTCCGAAAAACGAACACACGGTCATGAGAGCAAACGATTTTACCATCAGGTAATGAACGAATTTTGATCGATAAATCGTTTAATAGACATAAATGAATATGTTTTTTATTCCTTATGTCACATACACTTAGTGCAAACTGTTCAGCCAAGAAACACATTAACCCTCTAAATTTATCGTCTGTTCGGCAGAAGCTTTTCAAACTTCTCCTTTGATTTTTTTGGCTGAAAAACGTCTTAACCGATTTTCGATTTGTGCCCATTAACTGGACGATAAATGAACGAACTGTCCAAATGATGGATGTTCGAACGATTTTTTGCCTAGTGTATAAGCACCATTACTCTAGTAAATAGGGTCCGCTCTGCAAATCCCCTGCAACCACGTGCAATGCATGCAGTTGGGGGGGCGCTAGTGCAGGATTTAGGGGTTAAAACAGGTGGTGAGGAAGCGATACAACGCCTTCTCATCGCCCGCCAAGTGCTCTCTGAAGTGGATCGCTCTTAAAAGAGAAAAGCACATGGGAACGAGCCCTTTGAGTGGATACAAATTTTCAGTGCATGCTTGTATAAAATGATATTATGACACTAAATAAATATGGGTCACACCATACATGAAATGTGCTCAACGTGAAACCAAAAACACAAAGTTACAAATCAAAAAAGTATGTGTAATAAAAAGAAATGAGAGGGGCAGAAATTGTATAGGTGTATATGTAGCACCCTCTATCAATAGGTAGGTGCTAGTATAGGATTTTTACTAGGGAGACTGTCAGCACAGGTAAATTTAGGCAGGCCTATGTTTTGAGCTAGGCCTGTCTGTTTTGATCTGGGGGCAGGGAGTGGTTAGTGTAGCAGTGGGTGTGACCACCTGTGCTCCAGTTCTGAGGCGCCTTCCCTGCTTCCAGGGAGAATGTTCTGGAAGAGGGGCAGGGCCTAGAGCTGGAGTGGCAGGCAGCACATGTGGGAGTCCTGACCAATCCCCAACTGGTATTGGCAGGGGGCAGGCCTCCTATATAAGCTGAGGTAACAGGCCACTGGGGGGGTTTGTCGGCCGGGTGAAGTGGAGAATGGAGTACTAGACAGCAGCAGGAGGGCACCCCCATCTTGAAGGAACTTCACTTTTACACGGTCATTAGTGAAGTCCTCATCTTTACACGGTCATCGATGAGGAACTCCTGGAGCAGAGGGGCAGGTGAAGCTGTCGGAACGTATGGTGCGGTTAAGTTCTCCATCAAGGACTCAGGGCAGAGAAAGGTGGGTGAGTGTACCACAGTGGAGGGCTGGATGTGCCAGGAAGTCTGTGAGGGAACTTCACTTTTACACGGTCATTAGTGAAGTCCTCATCATTACATGGTCATTGATGAGGAGTCCTGGGTCAGAGGAGAGACTGTGGGGAATGGTGTCAAATTGATGTGGCCTAAGGGCACAGGATTTGCATGCTGGGCTAGCTGGGAACAGTAGTCCACCGTTCTGAACATGCTTTTAAACTACTAGGCCTCCGGGGTGAGGCACTGCAGGGCTCTGGCCTAGTAACAGCAAGCAACCAGAGCCTGCATGAGGAACTATTCAGAGTGGGTTCTTTTGCTTAGGCCCCTTTGCCCCGGTGCAAAGCGCCCTGAAACAGCCGCTGCTGTGTCTCCAGTGTGAAAGCCCGAGGGCTTTCACACTGGAGCGGTGCGCTGGCAGGACGGGGGAAAAAACTCCTGCAAGCGGCATCTTTGGAGTGGTGAAGGAGCGGTGTATACCACGTTCCTTCACCGCTTCTGCCCATTGAAATCAATGGGGCAGCGCGGCTATACCGCCGGCAAAGCACCGCTTCGCGGGCGGTTTTAACCCTTTTTCGGCCGCTAGCAGGGGTTAAAACCACCCCGCTAGCGGGCAAATAGTGCTGCTAAAACAATGGTAAAGCGGCGCTAAAAATACCACCGACGCCGCTCCCGCCCCAGTGTGAAAGGGGCCTTACAGAAGAAGATGTGACAGGAAATGAATGTGCTTCAGTATAGGTTTGTGCAGGAGGAGAGGATTTCTGGAAACTTCACCCTTACACGGTCATGGGTGAAGACCTTATCTTTACACGGTAACTGATGAGGAAGTTTTGGAAGCAATAGTCTGCAGGAGTTACACAGAGGAGGATCAATAGTCTGCAGGAGTTACACAGAGGAGGATCAATAGTCTGCAGGAGTTACACAGAGGAGGATCAATAGTCTGCAGGAGTTACACAGAGGAGGATCAATAGTCTGCAGGAGTTACACAGAGGAGGATCAATAGTCTGCAGGAGTTACACAGAGGAGGATCAATAGTCTGCAGGAGTTACACAGAGGAGGATCAATAGTCTGCAGGGAGATGCAGGAAAAAGACCGTAGCTGTTAAACATGCACATCATTTTTTCAGGCTCAAACTATGTGCTAACTCTATAAAATATGATGGCAAAGTGATCTGTTCTATGGGCATCCCATATACCCCTTTCCCCCAAACCAAGTTGTACCCCCCCAATAAACAAAACAAAGCAAATGACTGTTCATTGTCTCTGCAAGATATATATGGGAGTCTGGCAGCAGGGTGATATGGTGGATGTTTGTTACTAGTGGCAACTACAGCGCTACATATAGGTTTATGATATGGCACATGTGTATCAACAATTTTTTATTTTTTATTTAATCTTTTTTTATTATTTTTTATCAGTATTTGGTTTACAGAGAACTAGCGGAGGTTTCATTTTTAATGTAATTTTTTTAAGTGATTCGCACTTTTACATACAGAACAATGCAAAAATGGTAACAAGCGTGCAATAAAATCAGTATATCTCTGTGATAGAAGATTAAATTAAATTTTAAAAAAATAGTAATTTGATTAACACAATTGGTCATTCATCATTCGTCAACTAGTCCTCTTGCACGCTGATATTTATGCTTGGCCACAATATAGTATAATATATTGGACTGCTATAGAAAGGAAATGTCCGTCTTCAGGTATTATGTGTACAGCCATCTAATAATACAACACAAAGAGCCTTATTAGTCTACGGCGTCTTCCCTAAAACCCAGGCTGGAGAGGCTCAGATCCTGAACACACTATTATGTCTATTAAAAGCTCTCCAGATACAAATCTAGACCTGACAGACCTTGTGATGACTTAAAACGCCCCTGATAATTGACGCCGCTGGATTTCATTGCTGCAGGAAAGCGTCTCCTGTAAGTGTATATAGGGCAGGTCTCCCATGCTCTGTCCTACAGCAACCCATAGGGAAGCCTTCTAGAATCCGTCAATTAACCTGTAACTAACCTACCCTTCTACTGAGCTGCAACACCCAGATATTCTCCGAGAACGGTGCGACCTACAAAACCTGACCTGCTACTTACCCCTGAGGACCGGCAGCCCTAATTTTAGCTTGCACTTAAAAGAAACCTACTGATTCTGAAGCCGTGAAATAAATTGAAGATGAAATACAAGATGGCTGACCTTAAGTGTCACACTTTGACATCTAGTAATTGGCTGGCTGGAACTTATAGAGTGAACTGCACTTTTCCTTCCAGCTGAAAATGTTCTCTCAGGCAGCCATGCTGACAAAATAAAGTTTCTGGAATGTAAGAACTAATTGGCCTGGGAAATAAAAGTCCAAGCGTGCCCTTAGTGATGTATTTTCCGGACCTTGTGTATATATAACAGATGATGCAAAGAAGGACACAGACCGTTTTTGAGCCACTTGTATAGGATGATAAGGTGGGGTATGTTACATCATACAAAGACAACCCTGCACTTACAACCTTTTAGCATGAGTTTGGGAAGGTCCTTTTGTTTTCTAGCATGACTGTCCTCCTGTGCACACAGCAAGCTCCTTAAAGGCATGGTTTGGCCAGTTTGGTGTGCAGGAACTTGGGTGGCCTTCACCCCAACCCCATTGGAATGCTAACTGTAAGCTAGGCCTTCTTATCCAACATCAAGAAAAAGAACTGCTGCTCCAGGTGTATAAAGATAAGGCTGATTTGGAGTATCTTGCAGAGTGCTAGCCCCAGCCTGCCTCCGTGGGAAACTTGGAAAGAAGAAAGAAATGGCTGCACATCCAGAACTTCCGATTGCCTTTTATTTTGTTTCACAAAGATAACACCAAAGACACCAAACTGTGGTCACGTAGATGCGTTTCACACATACATCTTGTGCTTAATCATCACCATAATGATTAAGCACAAGATTAATTTACTGTAGTTTTAGCGACACTATTCGCCCGCTAGCGGGGCGGTTTTAACCCCCGCTAGCGGCTGAAAAAGGGTTAAAACTGCCCGCAAATTGCACTTTTTTCCACTTGATCTGGACATGCCCTAAGATTCAAGGTTTGTGGGAACAAATTGTGACATTTCTACACGACACAATGGGCTCACCCCTAGCTCTAGACCCAAAACAATGCCTCTTGGGTATAATTCCGGACACAATTGACAAATACACCAAAACATTTTTACATGAAACACTCTTTGCAGCAAGAAAGGTTATAGCCAAAAATTGGATGAGACAAGATCCTCCTAAAATAGTGGAATGGAAGGTGGAGGTGAATAATACTTTATCATATAAGAAATGCATATATATTAATAGAGGTTGCCCTGCCAAGTACAATAAGATATTGGATCGTTGGCTTCAAGAATCTACTACCTGTGTCTAACGTAATTATATGGGCATAGAGTGATTTAAGGGATGTGGGTCTGGATGTGTAGTTTATATAAACCAAATATATTCACCCTGAATATACGCACGTGACAAGTATTTTGTACTCAATATCATATGTATTAAAGTTACAACAATTAATGTATTGTTACCATGTTCATGTGCTAAAGCAATCATATTATGTATGCACCTGTTACTCAATAAAACTTTGTTTGATATAAAAAAAAAAACTGCCCGCAAATTGCCGCTGCAGCGGCGCTTTGCCGGCGGCTTTGTGGCGCTGCCCCGTTGTTTTCAATGGGAAGGGACGCTTTAGGAGCGGTGAATACACCGCTCCTATAGCGCTGCAAAGATGCGGCTTGCAGGACTTTTTTGACCGTCCTGCAAGCGCACCGATCCAGCGTGAAAGCCCTCGGGGCTTTCACATTGGAGTGAATTGAGCGGCTCTTTCAGGGCGCTTTGCAGGCGCTATTTTTAGTGCTATAGCGCCTGCAAAGCGCCTCAGTGTGAACGTAGCCTAAAAGTCCATCTGCTGACTAGATCAAAGACTACAAGATATTGATCAGTGATAGTTCACATTTACAAAAGAAAAATGGACAAAAAATGAACATCTCTAGCCCTGATGATAATAATTGCAGAAATAAAATATGTATAAAAAAAAAACGCTATACATTCCTTTTGAATGGAAGTGAATGCTGATAATGCCGTGTATTTTTTCTTTTTTTTTTTTTAGACATTATGTGAATAAATTTATTCCAAAGGCACCTTATTAAAGAATCAAAGCTTCCATTAAGTCAATTAAAAGCCCAGATGAGATACCTATGTAGTTCTTAATTTTACACTTGCAATTCATTGCACAATTAGTGTTCTAATGAGTTCCCAGATGTCATTGAACATGTTTCACTTTTCTAAGATTTCCATTGTGATGCAAATGAATTAATTAACCACACACAATGCTGCAGAGGTTCCTGTCCGAAAAAAAAAAAAAGTCACCATGATGATTCTTATCACGGCAAAGTGACTTTGTGTTGAAGGTAAGACTGGCACACTTTTCGGTGCAGCGATTACTGTGACGTGTCCCTAAAAGATTTTGTTCTACCAGACTGGCATTTTTACATTCCTGCTGTTCCAGATTTCTGTGAAAATGTTTTGTATAAAAGGATTTTAAAAGGATATCTAAACCCAAGAACAAAAATATTGTAGCTGAGGAGGCCTTAGATGTGGTGGATGCATTTTGTTTTCCTATACAGTCATTTACCCTACTAGACATGTGCGACTCGGTTCGTAACGAATGGATTGTCGTACGAATTTGTTAGTATTCGTACATTCGGATCAATTCGAACATCCAAATAGCTGAAGGAACCAAAATACGAAAATTCCGAATAAGCAAAATAACGAACACGTGAAAATACAAACTTACGAACGGACAAACTTACGAAAATACGAAACTCCAAAACAGTAAAAGAAAGAAAATGACATCTATAATGAATGATTTACATTTCGTATTTTCAATCCTTTGTCTGTTCATAATTTCGTATGTTCGTATTTTCATTCGAGTGTTTGTAATTCCGCTTCTTCGTCTGTTCGTAATTTCGTCTGTTTCGTGTTCTCGAATCACTCTTTTGAATGGACAGTGGAATGCCGTGTACACATACGATCGGCAATTCGGCCAGCAAAAGACCGATGAGAGCTTTTGGTTGGAAAATGTGACCGTGTGTATGCTCCATCGGACTTTTACTGGCCGAATTCCAGCCAGCAAAAGATTGAGCGCAGGTTCTCTATTTTTCGGTCGGAAAAAGTTCCTATCTGAAAATGCGATCGTCTGCAGTAATTCTGACGCGCAAAATTCCTACGCATGCTCGGAAACAATTCGACGCATGCTCGGAAGCACTGAACTTCATTTTCTCGGCTCGTCGTAGTGTTGTACGTCACCGCGTTCTTGACGGTTGAAAGTTCAGCGAACTTTTTTGTGACCGTGTGTATGCAAGGCAAGCTTGAGCGGAATCCCGTTGGAAAAGCCATCATATCCTTTTCCGACCAAAATCCTGATCGTGTTTACGCGGCATAAGTGTATCTTAATATGTATGTTCGTAATTTCGTGTTCTCGAATCGTTCTTTCTAATGGGCAGTGTATTAGTGAGTGATGTATCTTACTTAATACCTTTAGCCAATCAGCTTATCCCTTTTGTGTCTGAGTCACCCTGCATTCCTGAATCTTTTTAGATTCAGTTGAGGAGGAGACTGAGTCAGGTCACGTGACTGAGGGAGTGGACTGGAGTAAGTACAGGACTTATTAGGAAAGCAAACATAGAATTATTATTCTTTATTTCCTATGAAAGTACGAGTCAACGAAAAAGGCAATCTCACAGAAGTAACAATTACTAAATCACGAGTAGTGTACAGAATAAACGAAAATGATTATCTAACAGAATTACGAATTTCGAATCAGAGAAAATTAGACTAACGGAATTCGGAATCATTTCGTATCAACGAAAATAAAACTTTTACGAAAATACGAACAAGCCCAAATATGAAAACTCGCATCTTGTGAAATTACGAATCGTTATGAATCAACGGAAACGTAAAGAAACGAAACAAAACAGATTTTTTTGTTGTGTACATGTCTATACCCTACTGTGTCAGGACAACAAAAAGCAGGACAGGACTACAGAAACCCCCACTTTGCCTCTTCTCCATGACATAGAGGAAGGGGCTCTGTAGTCTTCAGGATAGACTCGGGCTTGGTTCACATATGTCCGGCCGCGGTTCCCAGCATGGGGTCTGATGCATCCCTGTGCACCAGTTCAGGTGTGAACCAGGTCTGAATTTTTGCCTGAATTTGCAGCTGAACCGGACCCAAACACGCACAGGACCCTTTTGGAATGTGGACCGCGGCGGCCCCGGACATGTGTGACCCGGCCCCAATGCGAACCGGGCACATTAGAATGTCATGCGAATTTAATGTGGCGAAACCCGCATCCAACTTGCTCATTTGTGAACCCAGGGCTTTTTTTCTCAGATAATAGGTGCAGGAACTTCCTCCTTCCGAGTCACCTCTTGTGTCCACCTCCGAGCACCATTCCTTGGTTCCACCGCCTACCACCATTCCTTGGTTCCACTCCCTACCCACCTCCAAGCACCATTCCTTGGTTCCACTCCCTACCCACCTCCAAGCACCATTCCTTGGTTCCACTCCCTACCCACCTCCGAGCACCATTCCTTGGTTCCACCGTCTACCACCATTCCTTGGTTCCACTCCCTACCCCCCTCTGAGCACTATTCCTTGGTTCCACTCCCTACCCACCTCCAAGCGCCATTCCTTGGTTCCACCGCCTACCACCATTCCTTGGTTCCACTCCCTACCCACCTCTGAGCACCATTCCTTGGTTCCACTCCCTACCCACCTCTGAGCGCCATTCCTTGGTTCCACCGCCTACCACCATTCCTTGGTTTCACTCCCTACCCACCTCCGAGCGCCATTCCTTGGTTCCACCGCCTACCACCATTCCTTGGTTCCACTCCCTACCCACCTCTGAGCACCATTCCTTGGTTCCACTCCCTACCCACCTTCGAGCACTATTCCTTGGTTCCACTCCCTACCCACCTTCGAGCACTATTCCTTGGTTCCACCTCCTACCCACCTCCGAGCACTATTCCTTGGTTCCACTCCCTACCCACCTCTGAGCACCATTCTTCGGTTCCACTCTCTACCCACCTCTGAGAACCATTCCTTGGTTCTACTCTCTACCCACCTCTGAGCAACGTTCCTTGGTTCCACCTCCTACCAACCTCTCAGTAATGGATACAGAAACAAGTATCAATTTGTGGTGCTAAGTAATTTGTATGTAATTTGTTAATGATAGGACATAAAATAGATCCCTTGTAGCCAGCAACAATGGAGCACCCCCAGCAACAATAGACTCTGAACAGCTAGCAACAATAGACCTCTCCCTTAACAGTAGATGTCTTCCAGAAACGATTGTCTCCCAGTAGCATAAGAGCCCCCCAGCAACAAAAGATCCCCTACCAGTGACAACTGACCTCCCCAGCAATAATAGACTCTCCCCTGTAAAAATAGATCCCCTCCAGCAACAATAGATCCCCAGCAGCCAGCATCAATAGACCTTCCAGTAAACCCCAGCACCCCTTGCCATTAAATACATTCAGAGCTAGAGGTGCCGGAACTGCGTTCCCCGCGTTCCTGCTTAAAAACAAGCCCTGTGTGAACCCAACCTAAAGCTATCCCGTGCAGTAAAATCCCTGGTGATCCTGTCAATAGCATACTTCCTGTACATCACTCACTTATCCTACTGTGTCAGGAAAACAAAAACAGGACAAGAATACAGAAACCTCACATTTGCCTCTGCTCCATAACATAGATGGAGGGACTCTGTAGTCTGCAGGCTAGGCTCAAACCATAAAAAAAGCAAAATTAAAACTAAGTGATACAAAAAATAAATAAACAATAATACAAATAGAGAATTGTGCACAAACAGTAGCACTCACTGACACCAGGATACTTAAATATTAGAAACGATATATGTAGCGCCACCCCCCGTAGGAGCTGATGATTAGGACGGGTCCTCTGTTCTTTACCGCAACCCTCTCAAGAACTTCAGCCCCTCCAACACACCAGGTTGAGTGTATGAGCATAAAATATCACAGGAAATCCCCAAAAGTAATACTTAGTACCCAATAGTAGTGCTATATCAAAGAAAATTGGCACCAAACCAGATAGTAAAGGCAAACTTAATACTGTGTATTGTCACCCAGCATAGTTGGTAACTAGGCAAGCATAAAATGGATTAATGATGGTAATAACACAATTTGGCATACAAAGTCTTTAACAGTAAGCATAAAAAGTCCCCATCATGTGAAAACCAAGTGTTATCTTCGGTGTCACAATAACTCCAGTGTTGCGGGAAAAATATATTGCATTTTTTTTTTTCTACAGGAGTCTGCAAAGTATTGCACCCGTGATCAGTGGATGGCAGGTGCAATGTCAAGCATCTGTACACTCTCCCTCCTGCTCTGTACAGGCTTTCAATGAGAAAGATAGAGAAGGAGTGAATGGACTATGAGCGCGCTGATCAGTGTGCTCATAGTCCATCGAGAACTACAAGTCTGTCTGCCACGGATGTGTAGTTTACTCATTCACAGATCCCATCGAAGGACTGCTAAGCAGTTTTGGGGTTAAGGTAGGATTTAAATGGGTGTCAGTATGTCAAATATTGTACATATCATACACATCCATCTTAGGACTGCTGCTAGTAACTATGCATTACTAAAGCTTTTCCATAATATAGCATTAAAGGTAGGGCGTGGTGGTTTTGTATATATTTTCTTTATTTTTTTATTGTTCTTTTTTTTTTTTCATTGTTAATTTGATTGTTTATTTTTTCGTGAAAATTTATTGTATACTAGCATTTTGTACTCTCCTTTTATTCCAGCAGGTGGAGCTCTAGGCTCCTTTTCATGTTTTCCTCTGTTTCCTTTGGCCTTTAAAAAAAAAACAAAAACAAAACTGGTCTGCATAACTCAACCTGAAACCTTTTACAATCCAATAAATGAGTCATTGCGCTGACTCATCCCTTAGACGACTGTTTCTGAAGTTTCAATTAGACAATCAAGCCTCAACGCTAGCCGTCTCCGCTGTGCTGCCTCTTCAGATAACCTTAGAATGCTATGGGAACTCTTTGTGGTGTTATAAATGCATTTATTGTATCAACCTACAGTTGACCTCCAGGCAAAACATCTAAGATGGGCCACTGATGATACAATTTTTCTTTCCTGCAACCACGGGTTGCAGGAAAGAAAACTGCTCGATTTCCCCATCAACACAGTCAGTGTTAATGGGGGAATCCGTCCCTTGGAGCTATCGTGTCCTCCTGGCAGGGGGAGCTGTCCCTGCTGAGAGAACACAGTGATTCTAGTGAGTATGCAATGCATACTAGCTCATTATGCCTTTGTCTTGCAGGGTTTTTCGTTTTTTTTTTTTTCTCTGAGGTTTACAACCTCATTAAGTCACATGTTGACACACATTGTGTTGATGCAGCCCACTGCCAATACATCTTAACCGGTTTCCGACCGCCTCACGTACATTTACTGTGGCACAATGGCACCACTGCGCGAAACCCCGTATGGGTACGGGGTTACCTTTAAGAGCCGCCAGAGGGTGTGCACACGCCCGCTGCATGGCTGGGGACGCAATGCGATGCCCTGTTCTGTCAGGGGAGAGGAGACATATCGTTTGTTCCTATTAAGTAGGAACAACGATATGTCTCCTCCCCCAGTCAGTCCGATCCCCATACAGTTAGAACACATCTAGGGAACACACATTTAACCCCTTAATCAACCCCTTGTGTTAACGCCTTCCCTACCAGTGGCATTTACAAAGTAAGCAATGCATATTTATAGCACGTAAAAAATCGTTTTAAAATTGTTGCTTTTTTTTGTTTAATGCGCAAAAAATAGAAACCGCAGAGGTGATCAAATACCACCAAAAGAAAGCTCTATTTGTGGGAAAAAAGGACACAAATTTTGTTTGGGTACAATGTCGCACGATCGCGCAATTGTCAGTTAAAGCAACGCAGTGCCGAATTGTAAAAAGTGCACTGCACATGAAGGGGCAAAATCTTCCAGGGCTGAAGTGGTTAAAAGAGATGTATGGGATTTTTTTTTTTGGAAGAATCATACTTACCTAGGTGGATGCAGCATCGGTCCGATACTGCATCTGTCCCCCGCCGTCTCCAAGACTGAGAACCGAGCGATCAAACACCGCTGATTGCTCGGTTCTCAGAGCTCTGGGAGCAGAGAGCTGGTGACTGTCAGTCACCGCTGTTTGCTTTGCCCCCCTCCATGCTCACTGGAGTTGTGGAGGGGGCCAAGCGTCTGGTCCAAGCTCTTAGCTGCTCGCTGAGAGGCTGAGCCAGGTGCCAGTCCAGGGTTCTGGGCGGATCCTGACCATATGGTCACAATCTTTCCCCAACCTAGAACGGCTCTGTGACTGGGCTTCAGCCCGCTGTCAGCTGAAATCGGGTGACAGGAGTGCAGAACAAACTGCACTATTGCGATCCACAGGAGAAGTACAGCCAAATGAGCTTTGGCTGTACTTCTGCTTTAAAATCGCACATGATCTTTTTTTTGTGATGCAATGCATTACTGTGCATTGTGGAGCTCTACCAGTGGCAGCCCATCCATTAGGGGCGCAGAGGCACCATCCCCCTATCCATGCATCCTGCCCTCAATCTACATGCGGGGCACAGGACGCATGGATTCCAATGAGGGTTTTTTTGGGGTTTTTTTTGTGGAGCACGTAGCCAGAGGCTCTAATAGGCTTAAAAAAAAGGGTGGGCTCTTGTGTGACAATAGCGAATGAAAATTCCTCCCGGCCAATCAGGAGGCGGGTCCTGAGACCTGTTTCCGTTTCCCGATTGGCCCGAAAGGAGAAGCCATCCTATTGGCCTAGTAAGAAGAAGGGGGAGGAGGGAGGAGACCCATGGCTGCTGTGATGCCGAGGAGACGCAGGGGAAGCCCAACCGACAGAGGGGGACAGGGAGGACACTGAAGGGGGAAGCAGCCGCTGCCTCCGCATGTCAGTCCGGGGGCAGCACAGGGTGAGTGAGCCAGCGACGGGGGTGTGGGGTGTGGGTATGGTGCACGGTGTGGGCTGGAGCAATGGGGGGGGGGGGTGATTGTCTGTGGTCAGGTCTGTCTGCCGCCCCCCCCCCCGACCGATGGAGCACCAAGCGCCACTGAGCTCTACATGTTCATGTTGCCTATGTATGTTACCGCATCGATGAGGTGGAGCATTAATGATGTAATAATGAACACAAAGCTGCATTAACTTTTCGCCTTTTACATTTGCCTGGAGTTCAGCTCTAAGAAATAAATAAAATAAAATAATATTGAAAATATTGAAAGAGCGGCAAAGCGAAACCGCTGTGCTGTACATTGTTCACATTCACATTACTATGTACACAAATACACGAAGTATCGAGGAATAATTAAAAGAGAAAATATCGAGCATCATTATACCGTTCTAGCGGGCTGATATTTTGCTCCACGCACAAGATTCCAGCTGAGTAATCCCATTTCGGAACACGGCCACCCTCTGCCTGAAAGGTGGGAAAAACAATATCGAAAAAACAATAAATGTTCCTTTTCAAGCTTAATACAAATACATGTCAATACGATATACACTGAATATTGCAAGCACACTGCTGCTGTATAAAAAAAACATTAACCCGTTCCTGCCCCTTCTCGGTGGCCCTCCACACCGGGGGGAAGCGGAATGGACTTCCTGATTACATGACCGCCCCAGAGCATAGCCAGCCCCTTCCTGCCCCTTCCCGGTGGCCCTCCACACCGGGGGAAGCGGAATGGACTTCCTAATTACATGACCACCCCGAGCATAGCCAGACAATGGGAGACTGGTAGTGGTCTGTGAAAGCTCGGTCACTGTGCTGGCCGTGCAAAGTGAGAATTGCTGTCTGCACAAAAACCTTGGCTGCAATGGAATCAGATGCACAATGCCTGGGCATCAAGCCCACCCTCCGTGCCGCACATATGTGTTATGTGGTTGACAAGAGATTACAATAGAAATCCTCTCCAGGACATTTTTTTTCATCCCTAGGACAGTTATATATATTTATACATTTGGAACTCTACTGCAGACTCCTCTGGTGTCATGATCTGGTGACGTCATTTCAAAATCTTTCTCTGAGTGAAAGATTATAAAAAGCCCTTGTTCTGGTTTAAAGCAGAACTCCAGTCAAAAATGACAAGATACAAATGAATAGCCCCATGATGAACTAGGAGTGCAGACAGTAGGGCTGCCACCTTTTCTTCAAGCTAAACCCGAACACTTTAGCCGCCTGGGACACCTTTGGGTGCCCCCAATGAGAGTAGTAATGCATTGTGCATAGCATGCAGCAGCGAACAGTGGGTGTGGCCAAATTCCTCTTGCTGACATATTTGCCCTGCCCCCTCAGTGATGCCAAACCTGAACCCAGACAACTGCCCGCAGCTCCCAGGCGGCAACAGATTTGTGTGTAACTATCTTGGTTACTTGGGGAGCCACAGCCCGATCTGAATAACGTGTCTGGGTTTTAGTCCGCCTGAAACCCGGACACAGGATTCCAAACCCGGATTGTCCGGGTGAATCCCGTACAGGTGGCAACCCTAGCAGACAGGGAAGGCACACAGGACCCAGAGTGCGGGGTGTTTACTGAGGTCTTTCAGTACACAAGCGTGGGGCAAGATAACAGTGGGGCAACCAGGGAGCCTCCACAGAATCAGCGGATGGAAATGGGGAGTAGCAACAAGGAGTAAGTCCAGTGGTAACACTCCAGGACACGTTGAGAGACAAAGAGCAAGATCATACGGCAGCAATGTGACACAGCAAAGTATGCGCCTAGAGTCCCAGTAGAGCAATCCAAGCAAGCCAAGGATAAGTAGCCTGATTGGGGGGAACAATATGGCAAAGTAAGCAACAAGGAATAGGGTCCCGAGGCAGCATTATGGCAAAGCAAATGGCACCACACAAGGATCTTACACTGTAGGCACCTGACAAGCCCCAGAAGCTGGCTGGGTTGGGTTGACAGAGGGAGATCTAGGCAGGATGAGGAGCTTGCACAGTCCTTCCAGAGATAGATCTTTGGGTCCTGGAAGAGGTGGAGATTCGGGATGACCTAGCTGGAGTGTCATGTACACTAATTAGCAGGGAGCACACAGCAAGGGCAAAGGAAAAGGAGGACATTTTGGTACAAGGAGGCTCCAGGGTTAAGGTCAACACAGGGAAGTTCTGGAGGTAGGCCACAGCTTTGGGTCCACACAAGTCGCAGGCAGAAAAGGGTCCAAAGAGAGGGTAAGAAGGGGAATCTCTGCATCAAGACAGCCAAAAAGGAACTATAAAGCTGGCCATAGGTGATTTGAAATGTGGCCGGTTCATCAGGAACTGGCCAAATTTTGATCCGTTTATGGGCAGGCTTGATGTACGGAAGTGAATCTATTGATTCACTACAGTATGGCCAGCCTGTCAGGTTTTTCTTGTACGATCACTGCCCCTGGCTATAGCCAGCAGCAGTGATCATTGTTTTTTGATAGTGGAAAAACCTCCCACTTCCAGAATACAATAGCACAGCGGAGGGATTCCACCATCAACACTGACTGTGTTGATGGGGGAATCTCTCCCGCTGTGCTATTGTATTCTGAGAGTGGGTGAAATCAAGCAAATTTTTTTCCTTTAACTCGTGGTTGAAGGGAAAAAAAAATGCATAATTTACGGCCAGCCTTAGTCCCATTGGTCCCAATAAGTTCCTCCGTGTCAATAGAGTCAACTCAATCTTAGACTTTTTTTCAATGAGCACAGGTCTGTTATATTGTACCTGGAGTTCAGCAGAGACCTGAGCTCAATTTGCTGGTGCCAAGGTGTGTAGCTAAATTCTGGTACAAGATACAATAAATCTCTCTCTGCTGAGTCTCCAGCCCTCAATGATCTGGAAACTCAAGAACCCAACGATCAATTATGGAGATGAGCTGACTGACCTACACACTGCCTTTTCATTCGTTTTTACGTAACAAATGTTTTACTTTAGAGGTTGTTGATTTCTCAAAAACCTAATACTTCTTATCTACATTACCAGCCCATTAAAAGAAAAAGAGCAGCTTTTGTTGCAATATTCACTTTGAATCCAGAATCCAGAGCACTCCCCTGCAGTACCTCTTTTCTACCACATGATGTCCTCAGTCTGATGGCCAATATCACTCACTACTTCTAAAAACCCATGTTGTCCTGGATTGGGTCCAGCCAGTGACTGGACAGTGAAAGGAGAAGCGGCACAGTGTTGAGCTAGTCTCTCTGTACTCTGCTCTCTGTTCCTATCAGCATGCTCCTTGTCAGCACATCTACTAATTGGCTGCTTGTATGGCTTCTTCCCATCACACTCCAGCCCTACTGTACAGGGACTGCAAATGATTAAATGCAGGGCCTTAAACTGCTTGCATTTTAAAAATTAAATTCAGCAATGCATTCATGATTACAGAGCTGCATTCATATACAGTATATTTTCCTGGAGTTCAACTTTAAAGTGATATTGAAGTCAAATTAAAAAAATAAAAATAAATCAAACACGCCATACTTACATGCTCTGTGCAGTGGTTTTGCACAGAGCAGCCCTGATCCTCCTCTTGGGTCCCTCGCCAGCACTCCTGGCCCCTCTCTCCTGTCAAAGTACCCTCAGAGCAAGCAGCTTGCAAGGGGGGAACCCAAGCAGGCGCGCTCCCGAGCCACTGCTCTGCATGTCCATTCAGACAAGGAGCCGTGGCTCAGCCCCGCCCCCTCCAATGGCTCCCACTGCTGTCTCAGCCAATGAGAAGGGAGAGTCGCCGGAGAGCCAATGCTCTCATGCACATGGCTGGATCGAGAGGGAGCTCAGGTATTAGAGGAGACTGCAGTACACAGAATTTTTTTTTTTTACCTTCATGCATAGAAACAAGATCTTTAAAAGTTGTATGTCAGCTGTAATTTGTTGGGCACATTGGCTGATGGGATTCGTCCAGCTCTGCAGTAGTTCATTAGATACATTCTCCTTTTTGCATTGACAGGAAAACACAGAATGTTTTTGTATCAGATCGGTTCGGGGATGACATTTGCATAATACAGACTGTTCTCAAGTAGTCTGGATCTCCAGGCAAAGTGCTGCGAAACAGACAGGTATATGAAATGTGACCTGCCCGTTGTCAGCACCGCCACATAATAAAGGGGGTTATTTGTAACCATTGTCAGCCGTGCGGCATTATAAAATGGGACACAGTCACACAACAGCCATTACCGCCAAGCGCCTTTCTATTCCTTACTGAGGAAAATAAACATTATGATAGAAAAAGATAACAAGGGCCAACACTGCAAAGGCGCTAGACGATGCAGTAATCTCTAGCAGCAATAGGGAATGTCATGTCCTGGCAGTCGGAGCTGGTGCTCACAATTTTTTTTTTTGGGGGGAGGGCACAAACAAACCAAAAAAACTGAAAAATACTGAAAAATACTGCCCATCAAATGCAGCCTCTGTGCCTATCAAATGCAGCCACTGTGCCCATCAAATGCAGCCACTGTGCCCATCAAATGCAGCCACTGTGCCCATCAAATGCAGCCACTGTGCCCATCTAATGCAGTCACTGTGTTAGACCCGCGCTTCCTGATTGGCGGTTCAGTGTTAGAAAAGCGAATATTAATTTGCTTTTCTAACACACCTGGGTGGGCCCCAAGCGCAATGCTCTGCGCTCCGAGTCCACCCTATTTTGAAGCCTATTAGAGCCTATTGCTCTAATCAGGAGCTTCAAAAAAACACCCCCCGCCGCTGTAATTCAGGCGCCCTGCGTCCTAAAAGGGTCCGGATGCCTGAATAGGGGGTGGCCACAGTGGCCATGGATAGATTCATGCTATGCATGAATCTTTCCATGATACATATGGTGGGGGGGGGGTTGAAAGAGGGGGCAGCGCCCGTGCGCTCTTAATGGACGGGCCACCACTATGTCCTGGTGTACACTCCATCCGTAAGGCAGGGTTAGAGTGTATCTAAAACCAAAAATTATTTGTTTTCCTTTTGGATGGTATTGTAAAGGCTTAACCACTTCAACTCAAGAAGGTTTACCCCCCCTTCTTCATGACCAGGCCATTTTTTGCGATATGGCACTGCATTACTTTAACTGACAATTGTGCGGTCGTGCGATGCTGTACACAAATAAAATTGATGTCCTTTTTTTCCCACAAATAGAGCTTTCTTTTGGTGGTATTTGATCACCTCTGTGGTTTTTATATTTTGCGCTTTAAACAAAAAAACACGTCAAATTTGAAAAAGAAAATAATATTGTTTACTCTCTGCTATAAAATATATCCAATAAAATTTTTTTTACAAAAATTGAATTTCTTTATCAATTTAGGACAATATGTATTCTGCTACATATTTTTGGTAAAAAAAAATCCCAATAAACGTATATTGATTGGTTTGTGCAAAAGTTATTGCGTCTACAAACTATGGGATATATTTTTGAAATTTTTATTTATTTTTATACTAGTAATGGCGGTGATCAGCAACTTATAGCGGGACTGCGATATTGCGGCGGACAAATCGGACACCTAACTGACAATTTTGACACTTTTTGTGGAACAGTGACACTAAAACAGTGATCAGTGCTAAAAAACATGCACTGTCACTGTGCTAATGACACTGGCTGGGAAGGGGTGACACTGGCTAATGACACTGGTAGGGAAGGGGTTAACGTCAGGGGCGATAAAGGGGTTAAATGTGTTCCTAGGGAGGACTTACTAACTGAGTGGGGGATGTGCTTGTACTGCGGGAAGGCAGAGATCTGTGTTTCTGCTTAGCATTGACACACAGACCATGGCTCGGCTCCACCCCTCACTCCCTCCTCACTGGCTGTGATTGACAGCAGCAGGAGGCAATAGCTTCCGCTGCTCTCTCTGAGCCAATGAGGAGGGAGAGAGCCAGGAGAGACTCTTCTTTTGTACACATCGCTTGACTAAGAATAGTAATCTGGTTCCCAGGCTTGTATTGTCATGTAACAAAAATGAAAACTGAAAGAGGAACTGCAGTCTGCTCACATAATTTGTAATAAAAACATCTTTGCCATTCTGAAGCTTCCCTCCAACCACTTTGCATATTTTATTTTATATATACTGTGATTCTGTAATTGCCCATACCTCCCAACATTTTGAGATGAGAATGAGGGATACCTACTAACAAACGTATGTAGGCATAGGACACGACCTCTGCCACACCCCCTTAAAGGGAAATTAACCAAAAAAAATTAATTCAATCCACAAGGCCTTTTTTTTTTTACCACTACTATTCATTTATATTGGCTCTTAAAATGTGCAAATGCAGCAGTTTAGAAATTGGATGAAAGGTTTAGTACTGGGAAACACTTTTTGAAAGATAAAAAGTACATTTAACATACAACTATGAGGATCAGACCAAAATGAGAGACAAATGAGGAGGAAAGAGGGACAGAGGGACATTGCTCCAAATCAGGGACAGTCCCTCCAAATCAGGGACAGTTGTGATCTATGCCTGCCAAATATGCTGCAGAAATCTCCCTCCACTGAGTCTGGCTACAACCATTCTAAATGTGGGCAGCTGAAGCTGCTTCCTGTTTCACTTCCTGGATTTACACAGAGGCTCACCACCAAGCCTGTAGCACTTCAGCTCTCATTGGCCCTCTTAATGACTCATCTCCCCTCCTTTCTTGGCAAATTTTCACTAGAGTGAGAGAGAGAGCTGAGCATGATGTCATAATTCTAGGCCAATGACTAGACAAGAAACAGGATGTGGACTGTATAAGGTATTTACTGGCAGAAAAAAATATGTTTCACTATCCAAAGTTAAAACCACAAGGGCAGAGGATTTAATAGATGGAAATTTGAAAAATTACTGAAGGTCCACTTGAAGCTCCATACCATTGCCATTGTCCAGATACAACTTTATTCCAATAAAAGTCAGCGGGACAATCCAAAGAGTAGCCACACAGGAAGAAATACCATTAAAGGTTCAGCTCACTTCTGGTCTATTCACATTGCTTTCAATCAAACCCCATTGAAGGGACATTTCTAGACCCTCAAAAAGCATTGGATACACTTTAGATGGTCCCCCTGACTTTTCTTGGAATAAAGTTGTTCCTGGACCTGTTAGCAGTGGCGCTTCAATTTTACATTTCTGTAGCAATAGAGAACTGTCAGGGGATCAAAATACTTCCACTCTAAATATAAAGCCTCGGCTGGAGGTAGGCACCAAGTGTATTTGCTTCATGGTGATACCATCTCCAGGGATGACCAAGGTAAAGCCAAGGAGCAGTATTCAATTCACTACACTAATATCTTATCCCAAGTGGTCTATATTACTTTCCTCTAACATTGCCATCATCAATAAGCGGCGACTTAAGCCTCTATTCACATTGCTTTCAATTAAACCCTATTTAAGGGACATTTCTGGACCCTCAAAAAGCATTGGATACACTTTAGATGGTCCCCCTGACTTTTCTTGGAATAAAGTTGTTCCTGGACCTTTTAGCAGTGGCGCTTCAATTTTACATTTCTGTAGCAATAGAGAACTGTCAGGGGATCCAATACTTTCACTCTAAATATAAAGCCTCGGCTGGAGGTAGGCACCAAGTGTATTTGCTTCATGGTGATACCATCTCCAGGGATGACCAAGATCAAGCCAAGGAGCAGTATTCAATTCACTACACCAATATTTTATCCCAAGTGGTCTATATTACTTTTATCTAACATCGCCATCATCGATAAGTGGTGATTTAAGTCTCTATTCACATTGCTTTCAATCAAACCCCATTTAAGGGACATTTCTGGACCCTCAAAAAGCATTGAATACACTTTAAATGGTCCCCCTGACTTTTCTTGGAATAAAGTTGTTCCTGGACCTTTTAGCAGTGGCGCTTCAATTTTACATTTCTGTAGCAATAGAGAACTGTCAGGGGATCCAATACTTCCACTCTAAATATAAAGCCTATACCTTTGTTAAAAAAAAAATATATAAAGCCTCGGCTGGAGGTAGGCACCAAGTGTATTTGCTTCACGGTGATTCCATCTCCAGGGATGACCAAGATAAAGCCAAGGAGCAGTATTCAATTCACTACACCAATATTTTATCCCAAGTGGTCTATATTACTTTCCTCTAACATCGCCATCATCGATAAGTGGCGATTTAAGCCCGCCGTCTATTCCATGATATTCTCTGCAACGTTCTAAAAGGAACACAAAGGGGAAAAAAAAAAGAGCAAATAAGGGAGATTGCCTCACGGCTCCGAGATGAATGAACAGTTTCAGACAGCGTACTTTAGAGCACTGAACAAATGCAAATCGATAATGACTAAAATCTGCCATGTTAGTGTGGAGAATCCTTCAAAACACCACAAGATTTCCCCAGCGTTAGCAAACTAAACAAAGGAAGAGGAAAAAAAAATAGCTAATCTTATCCTTGTCCATCAGCCAGCTAGTCAGGGCCAGGAGAAGCGTGGAGGGCTGCTTAGGGTGTGATTAATATAGATGTCTGCTTTTATCTGCACACTGCTGAACAAAGCAATGCTTATAATAAAGACATATGATGTACTGGGATACAAAAACGCATATGTTAAAAAAAAAAATAAAAAAAGATGCATCTTACAGCATAAAATAGATGCTACAAAAGCAACTGAAGGATCCACCAGTGTGAGTCAAAGCGAATATGACACCAATTTATATTTGTGAGAAGAGGGGAAATAAAGCATCATTATGCCCAAAGCACCATTATGCTGATTTTTTTTTTTTAACCGCTTAGCGCCGACCGTACGCACATATGCGGCCTCGGCTTGAGGGGGTTATACTGGGGTGACGCCTGCAGCTGCAGGCATCACCTCGATACCGTTTTTTAGAGCTGGCGGTCGGCTTTTTAGTGATGACAACCGATGTAGCTAAAAAACGCTCGGCTGTTATCCTAAAAGGAGTGGGAGGGGACGTCCCCCCTCCTCCCGCCGCCTTCCACCGCTCTTCCGGGGCCTCCCGTCCCACCACGAGACCCGATCCACAATCCGGCACCTCCACGGCTAGGCTGAGACTGGAATGGAGCCGGAAACGGCTTTGATCGGGTCTCCTATGTAAAAACACGGAAGCAACATCACGTCGTCTCTTCCAGTTTTCTCGCCTGCCAATGGCGCTGATTTAAAAAAAAAAAATTACAGTATTCAGAATCGCCGTTTTTGGCGATATAAATACTTTTATGTGCAAAAGAAGGGATTTGGGGTCTTTTAGACCCCGATCCCTCCATAAAGAGTACCTGTCACCCCCTATTACTGTCACAAGGGATGTTTACATTCCTTGTGACCGCAATAAAAGTGGTCAAAATTTTTTTTTCCCTAAAGGGACAATGTAAAAATAAATAACTAAAAAAGGAAGCACCCCCTTCCCCGTGTGCTCGCGCAGCAAAGAAAACACGTGTAAGTCGCGCCCGCATATGTAAACGGTGTTCAAATCACACATGTGAGGTATCACTGTGATCGTCAGAGTGAGAGCAATAATTCTAGTAAAAGACCTCCTCTGTAACTCCAACCTGGTAACCATTAAAAAAATTTAAAGCGTCGCCTATGGAGATTTTTGTCTACCATAGTTTGTCACCATTTCACGAGTGTGCGCAATTTCAAAGCATGACATGTTAGATATCTTTTCACTCAGCGTAACATTCTCTTTCACATTATAGAAAGAAATTGGGCTAACTTTACTGTTTAGTTTTTTTTAAATTCATGAAAGTGTATTTTTTCCCAAAAAAATTGCGTTTAAAAGACCGCTGCGCAAATACCGTGTGACATAAAACATTGCAACAATCGCCATTTTATTCTCTGAGGTCTCTTCTAAAAAAAAATATATATATATATATATATATATATATATATATATATATATATATATATATATATATATAAAATGTTTGGGGGTTCTAAGTAACTTTCTAGCAAAAAGTACGGATTTTGACTTGTAAGCAACAAATGTCAGAAATAGGCTTAGGCATGAAAGTTTTTTTAAAGCAGGTTAGGAAGATACTATAGGAGTGCCTTTCATACCAGTATATAAGTTCATAACACTAGGCCCAATTAAAATATTGATTAACGAAGAGCATCAAGTACAGCCAACTCATTTGGGGTGGGGAGTGGGGGGTAAGGCCTTACTTGTGTTGGCATTACTTGATGCTCCTAACTAATAAACATTTCAAACAAACCTCCGAGTGTTATGAACTTTTGTAATGGGCGCTCTTCAACATCCACCCCAGAGTTTATCATCTTGTAGGCAGTCTACTTTTTCCACTGCAGGTGGCGCTCTCTGAAGAGCGGAGCTGGAGCTGGACTAATAGAGAAAGAGCTTGCTTCTGGGGTATACATGATGGAGTGAGTCCTGTTTCAAATGAGTTGACACACTAGGAAGGTACATTGTGGAATGACCTTGTTCTGGTCTTTGGTTGCTCTCTCTCTGGTGGTGAAAAAAAAAACAAAAAAAGCTCAACAAATTTTAGGTGGGGTGTGGCGAAATAACACGCTCATAGTTCCTCTATGGTTTTCTGGGCCACTGGGGAAGAACCCAGTTGAATGCAACAGCCCCATGTGACTCGGCCATCTTGGGTCAGGTAGAGCCTATTTAAGACCCTGGCTCCCAGGTTTGGTGAGCATTTGCGAGTAGGTTAGGGTTGCCACCCCATTCCTTTAAACCCAAACACATATTAAGTACACAGGTTCTGTGGCTGATTAAGGAGGTAATTAAACTCACTTGGTACCTTATCTGCATTAAAAAAGCCTCAGAACCTGTGTAATTCATATGTATTCGGGTTTAAAGGAATGAGGTGGCAACCCTAGAGTAAGTAGAGTAGGGGCAGGTAACCCGCCTCTTAGGGACAGCACTAGGAGCAGGGAAAGGTTCCTGACGAGGACGTACAGCATAGGGCTCGCAACTTCTCTGGACACCTGCCTGTTGGGCACAAGACGGCCAAGACCCACTCTTCCCCTCTCTTCGGACGCTGACGGTTGCTCTCTACATGCTGTTGGAACTGTTAGTGTTCCTGGTTGACTGCCTTCCCACCGCGTTATTCGTGAACTTCTTCCTCATTATTTCTTTACAAGTTCTTTTTTTGCACTGAGACTGAGTGTGTAATTCCACCACACCACGCTGCACACCACCTACAATCTGCTGAGCATTTTTTTTTTCTGCTGCCGCTAGACAGAGAGCAACCAATGACCTGAACACGGTCATTCCACACTGTACCTTCTTGGTGTGTCAGGTCATTTGAAGGAGGACTCATTCCATCATGGATTCACCAGAAGCAAGCTCTTCCTTTACTAGTCCAGCTCAGTCATGTGCACACATCAGATTGCTTTTGGAACATAGGTGCTGACAAGCTTTGTGTTTGATCTTTTCTTAACAGGCTTGGTTCTATTTGATACGGAGGAATGTTTGAAAAGTGTTAGGATGTTTTCCTAAAAGGTCTTCTTCTATCTAAAAAAAAAAGGGAGAATGATGGTGTACTCTAGGGCAACCATTGTCAGCCAGGGTTTGGTGGAACACTAGGATTCCTTCTGAGGTTCCTTGAGCAGAGGACAGTATTGAATTGATCTACTGCCTAAAATGACCAGCAATACAAGGAGGACATTTTCCACTGACTACCACTGTAAGGGATTATTGAAAACGATGTATGGTATGCTGCTGGTCGTGTTAAAAAAATATCGGTCTTGTGTGTCAAACACCAAAGAAACATCAGATTCTTTATTCCTTTAGTCAAAACATTCTACAACTTACTGATCATGCAAATGTACCAGGAGCTGTGGATACAGTCGTTTTTAGCAGGAGTGCCCCAAGACCTGAAAATTATTTCAAGGGTTTCTTGATGATAAAAAGGTTGAGAAAGGCTGGTCTAAATACAGATTGCCCTGTAGAAGTGTAATGGTTTTGGCCTTTAAATGTGAATTTTATTTATATAAAATATTTGAAACATTTAAGCTGTGGGCTTAGATGTGACCTGTGTATATCTAAAGCTGGCCATAACACTGAGCAAATTTCATCGGCCTCCTAATGAACCAGCTGAATGTTTGATCAGTGGGTGGCCCTGTAGGCACCACTCCACCCGACATCCTTTGATTGAAAAATCGAAAGAGCTGGGAAGGAAATTATCAGCCCAACCGTGCCTGCATCCAATGTTGTTTAGCGTGGATGGAGGAATCAAAAGATTTCTCTTGTTCAGCCAGCTTAAGCCACACATACCGGTCTCAGGTAGGAGAGAGGGAGCAGGTGTGTCATTTTTCTGTGACTCACCTTGCAGCCTTCGAGCTCCCTGATCTTCTTTAGGTTTTTTTTTGTACAGCATACATATCATTGTACAGACCATTCTCCAGATAGCTCCTGCTTTTACTTCAAGCTCAACCCCTGCTGGCTGTAAGTGGTACATTTGTATTATGTCTACTTGTAGGCGGGTGCAGTCTATTTTCTTCACGGCCGGTGGCGCTCTTTCGCACCGGCACTTTTGTGGGAGAGGAATTCAAGAGGAACACGGTTCCTCTATGGTTTCCTGGGTCACTGGGGAAGTTGTCCTATTGGATGCTGCCACCCTGAGTGACTCCAGCAGCCATTTTGGGTCAGGCAGAGCCTTTTTAAGGCCCTTGCTCCCAGTTTTGGCCTGCATTTTGCGAGTGGCGGAGTAGGGACAGGTACCCCATCTGTTAGGGACAGTTCTAACGGTAGGGTGAGGTTCCTGATGAGGAGGGAAAGCGTAGGGTTGCTGCGCTTATGGACATCTTCCAGATTTGTCATGAGAAGGTCAGGGCCCATTCGGCCCTTCTCTACAGACGCGGTCAGTCCTGATGGAACCCGCTCTGTTCATATTGCTGGAAACCGTGAGTGCACGCTGCAGGGGAAGTCTTTCCACCGGGTTTGTTGGGAACTGTTGCTGCATTACTTCAATACAAGTTATATATGGCACCTGACTGTGTGAATTATCGCTGCTGCACCCTAACTATATACAGGATCATTGCTGGCATTCTGTAAATTCTGGACCACCCTTAGTCATTCTTAAAGGGTAACTGCGGTCTGCTCACATAATTTGTAATAAAAACATCTTTGCCATTCTGAAGCTTTCCTCCAACCACTTTGGATATTTTTTTATATATACTGTGATTCTGTACTTGCCAAATATGCTGCAAAAATCTCCCTCCGCTAAGTCTGGCTGCAACCATTTTAACTGTGGGCAGCTGAAGCTGCTGCCTGTTCAATTCCTGGATTTACACAGACACACACAGAGGCAGACCTCCAGCTCTGCAGCTCTCATTGGCCCTCTTATGACTCACCCCCCTCCCTTCCTGGCAAACTCTCACAAGAGTGAAAGAGAGAGCTGTGCATGATGTCATAAGCCTAGGCTTTTTACCAGACAAGAAATAGGAGGTGGGCTATATAAGGTATTTATTGGCAGAAAAAAAATGTTTTATTATCTAAAGTTAAAACAACAAGGGCAGAGGATTTAATAGATGGAAAGTTGAAAAAATGACTGAAGGTCCGCTTTAAGAATAATATTTTTCCTCTTCATTTCTGAACAACCTTCCAATGAAGGGGTTTCACTGTCTTAACATTTTTTGTACCTCCAAGTTGACCTGTGGTAGGTGCTTGGCTTTAAACGCTCCACTGTCAATTATCATTTCCTGATTACAAAGGGTCTCCTGCCCAAGCCAACCAGTTCTTCCTTTCATACTCCCAGTGCATGTATTTTATTTGTGTTCTTTTATATGCTTTAATACATCTGACTTTGTATGTGGTATTTCATCACATCTTCATCAGGCCTAGACTGGTAAACTGGCAACTATGGCGTTAACCATTTCTAATTAGATCTGTTGTCTGAACAGCTTTGCTCAGCAATATTTTAGCAAAGCAGAAAACTGTAACCTGTAAACATTGTGCAATGGAGCGTCACAACATTCCTGAAATTGATTGGCAGCAATAACATAACATTGGTGTTTTCCAGTCTTTACAGTTGTTTGCTGGAATAAAAGTGTACACAAATCCACAAACACAACCTTCTGCACATGCTGGCGGGTTACTGTGTAGCAAAGTCCCGGGGCCCCTGAAGTCCAATGGTGACCTCCAGATTTAAGAACAGCTGATTATCCTTCAGTGTAGAGTGGGTTACAAGGCATGGTGGGTGTATTGCAAGATGAACAGGTGGGCGCCAGACACTTTTTGATTGCAAAGAGATCTATTGTTTTTTAGAACTGTGGGAGAGAGGATTAGGGCCAGGACACCCTTAAGTAGATGCAATGTTAATTGGCAGATTCCGAGACTTCTATAGGTAGACGGCTTTACAGATGAAGGCCTCCAGTCGGACACCACTTCTTTATAGGTAGAATCGCTGTCTCCTATGGCAAAAATCTTGTAGCTGTTACGAACTGTAAAGATATTCAACTATCTGCAACATGAACAGTTCTCTTTACCCCACACTCACTCACTGTGGGTCTTCACTCAACGAGCTCCCAGTCTCTCTCACTAGACTTCAGATCCACTAGCCACTGGATCCCCTGAGCTCTTTCACTGTAGCACTCGGTATCTTCCTCAAATGTCACCCACGCTTCACTGCTGGGCACTCACAGATACTCCTCAAACTTCACCCCTGTTGACACGTTAGGTCCCTGGCTTGGCACTCCACAAGTGTCACCTCTGCTGTCCCATCCTTGCTGATGCTTTCCCACTTCTTCACTGTCCCCAGTTGGTGAGAAGTCTGCTCTGGTACTGGCCTCAGCTTACTCACAATGGTCTCCATTAGCAAGGTGGATGGTCCCTTTGTGGTGACAGCTTCCCCTCTACCTCCGACCACGACTGGTTCCCCGGCCGGCGGAACCGTTACTTCTGGTTGGACTACAAGACCGCAGTCCCAACCCTGCACTACTTCTGGATAGGCTCTCAGATAGCCTAGCAGATAGATGTCCTCGGGATAGGCCTTAGGTTTCTGGCCTAGCAGCCCGGAGCATTACGACACACGTCCACCCAGACAGCCGTCCAGGTGGCACAGAACCCCGATCACCTGACTCCACCCAAAGAAATAGGTTCTCTCAGCAGGCCAAGGGACCCAAGAAAATCCCTGCCTATTGGCTAAGACATCCCATTCATTCCTAATCTGTCCTTGCAATGCCCTCGTCTTATCTAATGTCACCAGATACCCGGCCATCTAGTGACAGAAGAGAGAAGTGCAGCAATTCCAGAATTAGGGTGAAATCAATTGACCTAACAATTGGCCAAGGCAACTATCACTTGGCAAATAAATTTAATAACAACCCTGCCTAAACATCAGGGTGCTACAACTGTCTTCCATGCTCCCCCTCCCAGGCTTTGCAGCTCAAAGTGTGAGGGTTTCAGCAGCAGAGGCAGTGATACCAATTCAGAAAGCACTGTGTGGGACTAGGTGTGGCCAGGTGCTGACTGACAAGCTACGGGCTTGTGATCCAGCAGTGACAATGTTGATAGCCACGCGGCACGCCCCCCTGCAAAACCTTCTCCTCCCACTGTAATGCAAGCAGGAACAGTCTACGTGAGAGTGGCGACTCTGCTCTGGATTCAGGAGCAGTGCAGCATTGTTGCCACCCCATCACAGGAAGCTGAATGAGGTGGACTTCACTGGCAGGATCAACAGGTATTTGTGGGAAAACTCCAAGTGCAGATGCACTTATAATTTAGTACTGCGGTACACATTTTAATAATGGGAAACCATTGTTCTATCCTACGTGAGTATTCATCTCCCACACTATAAAATGAAAGAGAAGGAGCTGAAAGTGTCACCTTATTTGAGAAAAAAGGGACTCCAAAAGCTGCAGGTTAAGCCACATGATCAACGTCAAGGCACTGACAACATAGTTTCTGCTGGAGGATCTTAGGGGACTGAGTTTGCACATAGATGACCAGCCTGGGCAGTCCCCTGATGTCAGTCTATTAAGATCCTTTGCATCAGCAGAATGTAAATGCATATTTGGCAATCGATCTACACTGCAAACATTTCTATGCAACTAGAAGCTGCTGGAGAATTTTTCACAAGTCCTCTGTGAGGAATTTGGAGATTTTGGGGAGGAGGCTGAGAGCTGTAGAAGGGACTTTTTGTCAGTTAAAGCATTTGTTACCCCAACATTTCATATTCCTGATATGTGCCTGCTGTACCATGTATTGTATGAGAAACTATCCTGTTCTCTTTGTATTGCTTCCTTTGTGTGAAATCCCTGGTCCCTCTGCTTTCCTATTAAAAACTGACCACACTAAAGCAGGACAACACACTGTGGTCAGTTCTATGGCTTTGCTGGGAACTCAGTGTGCTCTCCTCCAATGATCAGACTCCCCCCACCCCCTGCACATCCTTTCACTGGCAAGCTCAGTGTCCTGTTGCTTCTCCTTCCTCCAGCTCTTATGCAGCTCAGAACAGAGGTAATGTGATCACCTATAAAGAAGGGAAAAAAAGGTATTTATGTTTTTTTTTTAAACCTATACATAACTGGTCCTTTTTTTTTCTATTTCAAACTGAATGGGTTATTTTACAAGGTGATCGTTTACAACCACTTTAAGGCAGTAGTAAACTCCAGTTTTTATCTTGTATCTACAGGTAAAGCCTATAAGTGCTGGTTCACACAGGGGCGGCTTCACAGTCGCCCGACTCCGAAGCCGCCCCGTACAGTGCGACTTCAGCGCGGGTTGCAAAACGACTTCTGTATAGAAGTCAATGTAAGCCGCTCTGAAGTTGCTCCAAAGTAATACAGGAACCTTGTTCTAAGTCGGAGTGAGTCGCGCCTATTAGAACGGTTCCATTGTACAGAATGGAGCGCAACTTGTCAGGCGGCTAGGTCGCCTGACGGGTCTAATAAGGTTATTTATACTTCTATTTATACTACATATTGATACTTTTATTTCCTAAAACTGTACCACTGACTTATTCAAAGTAAACATCTGATTGGCTGTTATGAGCAGCACAGCATTATCCCTTTGTCTAGAATTAGAGATAAGACCTGCTTAATTCAGAACAATTCCACAGGAGGATGAAGCGCGGAACTCCTGCAGGTCAGACGAGTCAGATTGTAATGGAATTACAGAAAGTCAATCAGCGTTAATCATTTCTAACCCATAAATCATGTTAAGCAGCTCTGGGAGGAGGAAAGAAAATCATTTTGCCATCATGGATATCACTTGTAATAATCTACACTATATCCCTTCTTCCCAGATGCGTGTTCAGTGATAACTGTCACACTTCCTAATGAAGGCGATTGTTTATGGGTAACACCTTCCTACCTTATAGCTGGCACACCGCTACATACGCTGTGGGGTTAGTTTACACCAGGATGCAGCTGAATGCGTTTTTAAACGCAGTATGAACGCATATACCAGAAAAACGAATGTACACTATATTATCAAAAGTATTGGGACACCTGCCTTTACACGCACATGAACTTTAATGGCATCCCAGTCTTAGTCCGTAGGGTTCAATATTGAGTTGGCCCACTCTTTGCAGCTATAACAGCTTCAACTCTTCTGGGAAGGCTGTCCACAAGGTCTAGGAGTGTGTCTATGGGAATGTTAGACCATTCTTCCAGAAGAGCATTTGTGAGGTCAGGCACTGATGTTGGACTAGAAGGCCTGGCTCGCAGTCTCCGCTCTAATTCATCCCAAATGTGTTCTATCAGGTTGAAGTCAGGACTCTGTGCAGGCCAGCCAAGTTCCTCCACCCCAAACTCGCTCATCCATGTTTTTATGGACCTTGCTTTGTGCACTGGTGGGCAGTCATGTTGGAACAGGAAGGTGTCATCCCCAAACTGTTCCTACAAAGTTGGGAGTATTAAATTGTCCAAAATGTCTTGGTATGCTGATGTCTTAAGAGTTCCCTTCACTGGAACTAAGGGGCCAAGCCCAACCCCTGAAAAACACCATAATCCCCCCTCCACCAAATGATTTGGACCAGTGCACAAAACAAGGTCCATAAAGACATGGATGAGTGAGTTTGGGGTGGAGGAATTTGACTGGCCTGCACAGAGTCCTGACCTCAACCCGGTGGAACACCTTTTGGATGAATTATAGCGGAGACTGCGAGCCAGACCTTCTCGTCAAACATCAGTGCCTGACCTCACAAATGCGCTTCTGGAAGAATGGTCAAACATTCCCATAGACACCCTCCTAAACCTTGTGGACAGCCTTCCCAGAAGAGTTGAAGCTGTTATAGCTGCAAAGGGCGGGCCAACTCGATATTGAACCCTACGGACTAATGCTGGCCATACACTATACAGAAAATCGGCCGAACCCATTTTCGAAAAACGAACGTTCGACCGTGACCGCAAACGATCGTGCCATCATATAATGACCGATAAATTGTTCAGTGGACATGAATAAATAATTTGTACGTTTTTTTACATATACCTAGTGCAGACAGTTCGGACGGGAAACACATTAACCTTGCAATTTATCGTACGTTCGGCAGAAATTTACCAAACTACCCGTTCGTTTTTTTACCACAAAAACGTCACAAACGATTATCGATTTGTGCCCATTAACTTGCCGAAAAACGAACGAAGTGTATAGTTTTCGTATAGTGTATGGCCAGCATAAGACTGGGATGCTATTAAAAGTTCATGTGCGTGTAAAGACAGGTGTCCCAATACTTTTAATAATATAGTGTATCTCGCTGAGCCTAGTTTACATCACTGCGATGCTTTCGTGTGTGTTTATAACCCATGCTGCACTTTTTCACACTTAAATGTACCAGAACGCACGTGAATGCAGATGAAAATGCAACTCAATGAAAAAAAAAATGATAAAAAATGCACTAACATAAGGCAAACACACCACAAAGGCATTACAAATTCATATCAACGCGTAGGCGCAACAGCGCACTGAATGCAGGCAATTGTGGTGTAGACAATCCCCAAATACATATATGTTTTCTGCTTTACATGTTGAAGCATTTGTGATTATACATGGAGGGTTTTTTTATTTATTTATACAGCCCTGACACACATAATGCATAGACAAGCAAGCTACACACGTCTTTCCTGATTCAGCAATACAGCTTCTTAGAGCTAAACTCCGGGAAGACAGCTAAATGCAAAAGATGAAATATATTCTTGGAACCCGTTTTACCTGCCAAAGGATTTGGATTTCTGTCCAGCAAGTCCTGATATTCGCACAAGGCAGCCACACAGCACAGCCTGCCTAGCAGGACAGGAGGTCAAATTTTTATCCACTGCAATTAAAGTAATATTAAAACCTCAGTTTTTAAGCAGCTGATTTAACCAATTATGAAGTATGCCGTTTTTTTTTTATCTTTTAATCCTGGTCTATGTTCCTGTTTAAATTGGGGCTATGACTACAGCCCCAGGTTTCCTGTTTCAGGGTAATGTAACAACATTGGAAAATGAAGTGCCAAACCACTGCTACGGGGTCCAAATACAACTTTGTTCCAATAAAAATTGGGGTAAAATCCAAAGAGTAGCCTATGCATTTCGGGGTCCATGAGCCCTGCTTCAACGGGGCTTGATTGACAACAATGTGAATAGATTAGAAGTGAACCAGCTTCTTGTGTTTACCATCATGCTGTAAAAAATAATGTAGCGCCCCGGAGTTTAGTCAGGGTTGCTCCTCACAAATTCAATTGCCAAGAGTAGTTATCTTGGTTGATTGATAGGGATCTATTAGTTTCTCCCTAAGCTTGGCCTTGTTTCACTTCTCACTTCTACCACTAGGTGGCCGGGTACTTGGTGGTACTAGATACGAGAAGGGCAACCTAAGGTCATGTTATGGGTATGTGGGTGTCCCAGCCATTGGGCAGAGGTTTTCTCTAATCCCTTGGCCTGCTGGGAGAGCCTATATATTCAGGTGAGGTTAGGTGATCTGTGCCACCTGGACGGCTGTCTGGGTGGACATGTGTCGCCCCCCCCCGGACTGCTAGGCCGGAGATTGGGCCTATCCCGGGGGCATCTGGCTGCTAGGCTGTGTGAGGGCCTATCCAGAAGTGAAAGAGCAGCGCAGGGTTGGGATTGCGGCTTGCAGTACTAGAAGTTACAGTTCTGCTGGCCGGAGAACCTGTCAGTGGTCGGAGGTAGAAGAGAAGCTGTCGCCATGAAGGGACCAATCGCCTTTACCAGGGACCACAGTGAGTAACTGAAGAAAGTACCCGAGTCATATTCTCACTGAAAGGGCACAGTGGAGAACCTGGAAACTTCAGGCTGCGATCAAGCCAGGGACCCAACCAGCAGGGGTGACGCTTGCAGAGCAACCTTGTGTGTCAAGCCAGGGACCGAGACGGTCAGCAGGGGCGAAGCTTGAAAATATCTGAAAGTGCCAAGCTAGGGACCCAGCAGGGAAGCGTGGGTGACTCTTGAGGGAGATACCTCCGCAAAAGCCTTGAGGAGCTCACAGGATTCAGTATCAGTGAATCAGAGGGTACAGTGAGAGACCAGGAGCTCAAGGGGCTGAAGAACTACAAGTAGAAGTTGTAAAAAAAAATGAAAGAACTGTTCCATTTGAGTTAGGAACTGTTAAAGGACTGTTACCATAGGAGACAGCAATTCTGCACGTGCAGAAGTGGCGCCGTGCTGGGGCCTTTCCCTGCACGGCTGCCCTCCTATTGAAGTCTTGCAGTCTGCCAATTGAGTTTGCAACTATCTAAGGGTGTCCTGGCCCTAACCCTCTTTCCCCCAAAAAGATATAAAAAGGACTGTCAGAGAAATAAAACCTCTTTTACATCCAAGAAGTGTCTGGCGCCCAATGACTTTCACCATCTTTGCACCCACTATGCCTCACAACCCAGCACATATTGAAGGATGTTAGCTATCTTTGGCCTTGGAGGTCCTTATTAGACCAAAAGAGGTAAAAGACCTTGCTACAATAACATTAAAAGGTCAAGTTCACTTCTAGTCTATTCACATTTTTGTCAGTCAAGCCCTAATGAAGGGAGGCGCTCTTGGACCCCCAAAATGCATGTGCAGAATAATACATATAATGCCTCTAGTAACCTGCTAAAGTGTTGAAGCTGTGGCAGTTCATGAGGAAGCTGCAGGTTCCAACAAGGACAAATTTAATTAAATATTAGGACTTATTTAATGACTTTGTAACATATTATATAATGCAAATACAGTATATCATGCATGCTTTATAGGCATGTTTGTAATGGCTTTATTAATCCAAGTAATAACATTTCAACAACAGAGGCAGTGCTGTCAATCTAGAAAGTAGTGGGCAGAGTGGCAACTCTGCACCATTCAGGAGCACTGCAGCATCATTATTAGTCCCAGCAGCTAGAGCTAAACCTTCTATAATAGTCCCAGCAGCTGGAGCTAAACCTTCTATGATAGTCCCAGCAGCTGGAGCTAAATCTTCTATGATAGTCCCAGCAGCTGGAGCTAAACCTTCTACGATAGTTGCAGCAGCTGGAGCTACCAGCGCCTTAGAGCTAAACCTTCTACAATAGTCCCAGCAGCTTGAGCTACCCTGTTTCCCCGAAAATAAGACCTAGCGTGATTGTCGGTGATGGCTGCAATATAAGCCCTACCCCCCAAATAAGCCCTAGTTAAAGTCCTTGTAGGTCTTATTTTCAGGGAAACAGGGTAGGGCTTATTTGGGGAGTAGGGCTTATATTGCAGCCATCACCGACAATCACGCTAGGTCTTATTTTCGGGGAAACAGGGTACCAGCGCACTAGAGCTAAACCTTCTACGATAGTTCCAGCAACTGGAGCTGCCAGTGCACTAGAGCTAAACCATCTACAATAGTCCCAGCAGCTGGAGCTAAACCTTATACGATAGTTCCAGTAGTTGGAGCTACCAGCACACCAGAGATAAACCTTCTACGTCTATTGGATGTAACGCATTGGAAGGGACATCAGACACCGTAAGTAACATCATCACGCATGCTGGAAGTACCGTGGCAGCCATCTTGAGAGTGGTTTGCATGCTAACTTTACCATAGTTTGTTTGTAAGCGCATTTGTGACTTAATAAATAGATTTTTTTATGATAAATTACTGCACTATGCAGCTTTTATGATAGTGTTACATGGGGGAGCTGGACAAATGCTGGAGTGGAATATTTTTTACCTTTTTGAAGAAAGTGGAGAGAAAAGTGTTTACAGACATATGTGCATAGTAAGGTACATTGAGTGACTTTTTGCTGGACACGTCACAGTGGTTAAGCGATACACATGTTGCTGCATATTTAAATGTGAGTGGTCTTGTCACCTAAGCAAGTGATATTTAAAGCGGTATTGCATTATATTTTTGGGTTTTTTTGGGGTCCCTTGAATCAAAATAATGGAGTCAAGTGGGAAGAATATCCCTTAGAAGTGACTGATAGACTAAGCACAGGAACTTTGGAAGCTTGGTAAGGTGCATGGAGTGAATGGATTGGAAAGCCTGCACAAGGTGGACTCTTCAATGGGCTTAAGGGTTATGCACATTGTAGTAATACTCAATGTGAGTAGTTGGGTATTTTTCAGTTTTAATTATTTAAAGCAGTAATGCACTAAATTAGCTTTTTTTGTTTTTTGGGGGATTTCCAACATTCGTTTTGGAGTGAGGGAACATATCTCTAAGGAGGATACACAACAGAGAGGTTGTAAAAGGAAATAAAATTCAGCATTGTTGTATAAAAGGCTTGCCTATGAAGCTGGAGGACAAGAGTATATAGAAAGGGATCATATGAGGAGGCAATCACACTTATTTAAATGTGAGCACATACAGTATAATATTATTAGGAGGGCTGATTTTGAAGTAGAACATACTACACTATATAGTTTTGTCTGTTTTTTTGGAGAGCATCACTTGGAGAAGAAAGGATTAACCTGTGAATTGGAACTCCACCTTGTGAATAACAATCAAGAGAGCAAGAGACATTGGAGGTCTGGATACATGCACTTTATTGGACACAAATGTTACTAAGGGATGAATTGAGGAACATTCCATGGACAGTTTTGGGACTAACATTTTTCCATAAGCGCTAGTTTGAATTTAAAGTGTAGCATCATTGCCACCGCATCACAGTAAGTTGCATTAGGTAGACTTCACTTGAAGGATCAACAGGGATTTGTCGGACTTTGCGGGGGGCTAATAGAAAATGAAGTGCTGATGCACGTATAATTAGGTGTTGCAGCATACTTTTTTTTAAAATGGGAGGCCACCTTGGCCACCAAAGCACATACTACATGCTATAAAATATATGGAAAATTCAACAGTGATGGTGGGAGCCTTGAAGGCATGAAGAATTACGAACTCCGAGATCTCACCACTAGAGCAACCAAGAGAAATTGTCCGGTGGTTTGTCTCTCCAGCATCTACTAAAATCTGGAATATCAGTTTTGGGTAGTCTGCTCGTTTAATAGAGAGCAAAAACTAACCACTGTTACTATGGGTTGGGGACTTGGGGGAGTTGTCTGCTGCAGCTGTCCCGAATATTTGGAAAGCACCTTGGTTTTAAAGCGGTGTTCCACCTGCAATTTTTTTTTTTAAGTTAGCAGCTACAAACACTGTAGCTGCTGACTTTTATTAAGGACACTTACCTGTCCAGGGAGCCAGCGATGTCGGCCCCCCGAGGCCGATCCGTCCATTGGATGGGGTGCAGACGCCATCGTTCTAATTAAGGGAAATCGGCAATAGAGCCCTGCGGCTTTACTGCCCGTTTCCTACTGCGCACCCGCGAGTCGCGCGCTGCTTTGTGATGGCCGGCTGTTTTCTGGGACACACACAGGTTCCAAAAGACAGTGGGGGGGGCTAGCCGGAAAAGAAGATATGACGTCCTACGCCGTGGCCTGGATGGATCGGAAGCACAGGCTGTACTTCATAAAAAGGTATGTTAGAATTTAAAAAAAAAAAATTACTATACAAAAACGAGGGGTGGAGAGGTGGTCTTTCGTTTAAGACCACCTCTCAAAAGTGGGTGGAACTCCGCTTTAAGTAATAGATGTCACCGTGCAAAATTCTATTGCTGTTAGAGTGCAGATTTGCTCCAAAGTAACAAAAGATACCAGCTATGATAAGTGACACCCGGCCATGAATAAAGCAAAGCATGAAGCATGAAGCATGAAGCATCCAATAACTGCAGGGACACCAAAAAACCACCTCTGTCCACAATCTCTGACCTAGTGATTTGGTGCCGGGCTCTTTGTTTTTTGCTCTCTAGGCTGGTAGTTCCACTCGCTCTTCCTCCTAACCATGGATTGTTCTCACCTTCTTCTTCCACACTTCTGCTTCTAGCTATCCTCTCATACATCCCTCACTGCTGAGCCATCATCAAATCTAAAACCAGGCTTACTGCAAGAGACGTGCTCAGCACTCTTATAAATGTTCTTTCTGTTATCCCCTGATCACTAAAAAACATAAAACCCATGAATATCCCTCTGCACCTTGCGATGTGCCAGAGATCTGACAGTGCTCCTATTCTGGAATTGGTGCATAGCATGTAAGTGTCAATCAATAGAACAAGGCCTTCTATCAATCGAGACATTTCAGCACACAATAACAGATAACACCATCCATCAGCCGTTACCTGAAGATGAACTTGGCAGCTCAGATGATAAGGTCTAAAAGGTCAACACAATGGCTGATAATTCGACAGGTAACGACGAACTACTCAGGGGACAATTATGACTGAAGGTGAGGGCACAGAAACTTGTAAGTGCCTTGAGCATGGGGTGATATTAAGTGCCATTATCAGGGTCAAAGAAAAGTGATATCGCTTTTGTTGGCTACACGCTTAAAGCCCGATTCCAGGAAATCTGAAAACTCTCTCTTGCAATTGGGCAGCACCTGCCCTGCATAGGTTACCTGCTCGCTTAATCTAGGGGCTGTAAAAAGTACCTTTAAATACCTCATCCTCTACTCCCAGGGAAGATGGCGCTCCCTTATTGTCCAGCATTGGACTGCCAATCAGTGTCCTCACATCCAGTGAAGTGCTGTGGATCGTACATCGGTCTTGACAATGTCAGGACCGCTAGCAAATAGGGAAGAACACACTGTGAGGACCTGTCTAGCTGTTTAAAGAAGCAAAGGATTGGGTAACTAGAATTTATTTTTCTATGCCTTCTAGACTTAAAGTGGTTGTAAACCCCCCTGAGACATTTTTACATATAGGTAAGCCTATAATAAGGCTTACCTATATGTACTGAAAATATCTCCTAAACGTGCACCGTTTAGGAGACATTTGCCTTGTAGTGCACCGATGAGGTCATTGGCGCATGCGCAGTGAAGAAACGGCCCTCCGGGAGTGACGTCACTGGCTCCAGCCAGTCACAGAGCCGGGGTCCGTGGCCCCAGAAGGAAGAGGGGCGAAGATCGATGCTTCCACCAGTGGGGACATCACAGGCTTCGTTTGCAGGCAAGTGCCACATAATGGCCTAGTATAGTAGTTTATCTCCTCTTTAAAGAACAGTAAATCCTTGCAGTGTGGGCGCAGTCCCAGTGCAAAGGAGAATTTCCAAGTTTCTTAGAGTCCAACCTTAACCACACAAGGTCCACCCTATAGCAGTTTTACTGCTACAGGGTGGCACCTCTGCACCAGCACACGTATACAGTATATACGCGATCTAACTCTTCAGGCTATCGGGCTCGCATGCCCGCCTCCGCCGCCTCGCTCCCACTGTTATTACATACAGCAGGAGCCGAGCGGCGAGTACAGCGGACACCGATGGCACGCGCCGATCCTCAAGCTGAGAGGCAGAACGGTGGTCTGCCTATGTAAACAAGGCAGATTGCTGTTCTGTTGGCTCTGAGGAAGAGCTTAGTCCTCAAAACGCGTCAGCCTATTTGACCTTCACCTTCTGTCACACCAGTTCATGTATTATGGACTGAACGATGCTGGATTATGTGATGAGCTTTTATGCTATAGCCATTTTGTGAGTATAATACCACTTTTTACTATAATAAAATGTTGGTCTTAGGATAATGCACTAGGTGGGTGTGCCCTTTGTTTCTTTTGTGAGATTGCTGTTCTGACAGCAGGGAAGAGATGGAGTTTGTGTCCCTGCAAAGCAGAGAATAAATTCCATCTCTTCCCCTATTAAAAGCACTTCCCACACTGTAGTAAAACACACACAGTTAATCCTTTGATTGTCCCTGTTAACCCCTTCCCTGCCAGTGTCATTAGTACAGTGACAGTGTATATTTTTAGCACTGATCACTGTATCAGTGTCACTGGTCCCCAAAAAGTGTCAAAAGTATCGGTTAGTGTCAGAATGTCTGCCCCAATATCGCAGTCCAGCTATAAGTCACTGATTACTAGTAAATAAATAAATAAAAATAACACTTCCCTCTCCACTGACTGGCAATGCTGCTGACCAAGGGTGACTATGTTGCTCCTCCATAGATGCAGTGAAGCCTGAGTGTGGTCACCCTAAGGCAGGTGTTACTGGTTGATTACCAGATGAAAATAAAGAAATAAAAGCTTGAAAAAAAAAAAAAGAAACCTAATACAGCAACCACATCCAATGAATAGTAAGCTACATTATATTCTATTTTTGTCCATTAAAACTACATGTCCATCTAAGGGTCACCATCTACAATCTGACCGTACAAGTTTTGTAATATGAGCACCTACCTAATCTCTTTTCAATAGTTTTTATTCAAGAACATTCGAAATACAAAAAATGCAAACAGTAACATACAAGTATAAAAGGGTGGGTGCACCCTTGAACCAAATCATAGACCCACCTATCTCAGTGGAAGGACATAAAAAACAGTAGAAGAACCACTTCGAACAGGCAGATTCTGTCAAATGAAACAACTGTCCAAGGGTGTAAAGCTCAGTATTTAGAAATGCACAAATACTGGCTATTAAAGAACAATGCAGGTATTATCCCAACTATACTGAAAAATAGGGTACCATAGTATCAAATGGTGTTTCCTTCACCGCAAAGTGTTATGCCTTACATCCCAATATAGGTTTGGTCGAGAGAGACACTGTGGCCTCCACATTAATATCCATGCAAAAAAAAATTTAGAAAACAAGGCAAAAAATTATAGAAGAGAGAAGATGAAACTTAGAAAGAGAAAGAAAAAAGCAAGGGGGGGTGGGGGGTGGGTAGGAGAGACAGAAGTGGGTACCCAGAACCCTGGCCCAAAGACATCCCCACCACACTAAGGAGCCTGGAGGTATCTAATCCAGGGATTCCATACTTTCTCAAATCTGGCTTGTTTGTTCCTTAGAATACTCGTCAATTTTTCACTAATCATAATCCAAGATACTTTATGTTTGACCAGCATTTGATTAACCATGGGGGACTTCCATGCTATGGAAATTTTGGCTGCTAAAAAAACAAAGAAGATCAGGGGTTCGGAGGTGTCTGGGGATCTCATCTGAGAGGTCCATAAATACAGCTGTCTTGGCATATTCATCAGCACCTACCTAATCTAAAGAACAACAATGCATGGGTGGGACTTTAAAAGTGTCAAAAACCTTCTCTCAGAATGAATATCACTACAAATATAAAGATAAAAGAGTTTTTATTACAAATATGAGAAGACATACTACGGGTAATACCCTTCAAATATGAATTTGTACCCACACATTTAGTTCAGACCAAGAGAACACCCCTGAAGGTAGAGTTTCTCTCCTACATGTATATCATGCATACATATAATCATAACAGAAATCTCAAGTTGTATTTCACATTGTATAAAACACGTATCAAAGCAGGAAAGGACAACTCATCCTGACACGTTTCGCCTTTGTCAGCTTCTTCAAGGGTTCAGGGGATATAGATATATGGTTTGAGCAGAACTGGTATAAGGACAGAAAAACTCAGCAATATCAGGAGAGATGCACATTATATTTCCTCCAACCCAGTCAGAGATGCTGAAAGGTGTACATATGCAAATGAACGGACCAAGTCAAAGAGGGGGAGGCCCCACGCACAAGCCACAGCAAACAACCCCAGGAACGGGGAGCAGATGCTGGGGGAAACATTGAATTGTTCAGTCAGAGCCACAGAAGGAAAATAGCACTCCTATATGTTTCCGTAGTACATGCTCAAACAGCAATTTCCCAGTGGATAACCGGAAATCCCAGAGTAGAGCAATACCATGAGGGTCGCAGGTATGTGCCTCCATGTAGATAGCCTGGGAGAAAAAACCTACCTAATCGAATCAATAAATATCTTTCCAATCAGACAAGCCTGTGCACTACACACCGAAAGATCTAAAGGAGATTGTACAATCAGATTGTATTGTGTGGTGAGCTTAAGACAACTCTTTCCACAGGGTGATGTCACTGCTGAGTGATTTTACTGCAAATAAATAATTAAAGAACAGCTTTACTGGCAGGATCAACAGGTAATAAAATAATGTACAAAGGGACTCCATTAATTCCATTTTTACTTTAGTCCAGTATTCTACTTTAAAGTGATAGTAAACCCTCCATTTTAAGCACTTTCTGTAGCTGATTTACAGTAATCCCTTAGGCTGGATTCACACCTATGCATTTTTAGTGCTTTTTGCATTTTGCAGATTTGCACTACAGAACGTGAGTTCCATAGAAAACAATGTTAAATGGACTGTAGTGCAAATCTGCAAAATGCAAAAAGCACTAAAAATGCATAAGGTGTGAATCCAGCCTTACTGAGTATGCAGCTTTTTCATCTTTAATCCTTGACAATGATCCATTTTAAAGTGTAACTCCACTTCTGTTGAGAAAAAAAACATTCCCCTCTGGGTGATCTATGTACATTGCAAGGATTATAACAATCTTTGTTGCAGATTCCTACCTTTTGTTATTCTGAAGAAATCCATGTGTGTTTGTCTCTGCCTCTGTACTGAGTGGGTCTAATGGGAGGGGTTTCATAATTAACTGTCAGGTTTGCAGCTGCAGGGCACTAATGAGGAAATCTGCTGGACCTACAACCCTTTAGACGTGTTCCTATTGAAAGTATCTCTCCAAAAAAGGAAATTTTTGTTGCAGGGGATGCCTGAAATCTGACTTGTACTTTAGGCAGACTTCTGGGAAAATTGGTGAGCCAATCACACAAGCAGGAAATTATGTTTCTGGGGAGTGGTCAGTACACATTCTATGTACAGAATGACTCCAGGTAGCCATATTGCAAAGTATTCTCGGAAAATTACAGTGGCTGCAGATTGAAAAGGAAACGTGATTTTTAATAACATTCAATTACAATATGATTAGTGTCGCAATTATATGTGCTATATTATTTTTTTCTTTATTTGCTATTTTTTTCCCCCCACGAAAGTGGAGTTACCCTTTAAGTTGGTGCCATGACTACTGCCCCAGGGTTCCTGCTTCAGGGTGGCTGCTTTCTCTTGCAGCATCCAATGGAGCCGAGCCACCCTTGCAGAGACTAGATTTGTGTCTCCCTACACTGTGTACATCAATAGAAACACACAGCCCTGTAGCCTAGGATTCCCTTGTTTCTCACTTCCCCTCCTTTTTCTAAATTTTCTCATTTTTAGCAAGGCTTCCCTGAGACCTTAAAAATGATTAAGGGTTCCTTCGCTGTAATAAGGTAGGGTGTAGCTTATCTTCAGCACACAAATTCAATAAAGGTATCCAGAGAGCACATTCAAATATTTTAGATAGACGTGTGTCTTTTTTCAACCAGACTAACTATGTAAGACTGGCTGGAGACTGCACTGTCCACCCTTAACTCTTTCCTGTGAAGGCCTGAGTGCAATTTTCTATGGACAAAGGTGAACATCTACATTGACCATTAATGTTAGGATACACCACAATTTTTTGATAGCTGCATTTTAGTACAACTATTTACTTTCACGTTTACTGCTAAACAAAATAATGGCATATCTTGTACAGCAGGTGGCGTGCTAAAATGTTCTGCCCTAGGTGTTAAATGCTCTAAATATACCACATTTAAAAAAAATTTTATCTAAAACTTTGGACAATTTACTGATCATGGTAATGTATGATGATCTGTAGGTGTAATAATTTTTATCAAGGCTTCCCTGGGACCTTAAATTAATAAGGGTTCCTTCGCGGTAATAAGGTAGGGTGTAGCTTATCTCCAGCACACAAATTTAATAAAGATATTCAGAGAGCACTAGAACATTCAAATATTTGAATACATAGTCAATCAGGGAGTAATGACTTCATTCAGGCCACAACAACCATCTTGCAGTGAAGTAGGGTCTGGTATATCCCATTAGTTACGTAACGGCAAAAACGCATCAATTGCGCAATGATAACTTTAATCCTAAAGATTACATTTTTTATCCAAAAGATACAAATTCACTCACAAGAGTAAAATATGAAAGCGTTTATCTGCAGCCCGGGAACATATTCCGTGTCCAGTCCAGATAAAACTTTCAGCTGTGGCCAGCGGTGTGGGTCTGGGAATCTCTTTATTGAGACCGGCTCAATGCAACCTGCCGACACAGGATGCTGTATGCGGTGTCTACTGTCTAGCAGTCGGGAGGAAGACAAGTTCCTTCCACTTCAAGGCCATAACTTGTGCAGTAGCCTGGAAAGGCATTTCAAGAAGTGATCCCCTTTTTCAATGAGACCCACCAACAGAGGATATATCATTCTGCATGGCACACTAATGCAGATATGTGTAATGCCGCGTACACACGAGCGGACTTTACGGCGGACTTTGCCCGGCGGACTGGATTTCGTCGGACAATTCGATGTGTGTGGGCTCCAGCGGACTTTGTTTTCTCAAAAGTTGGACGGACTTAGATTTTAAACTTGTTTAAAATTTATCCGTTGAAATCGAGTCCGGTCGAAAAGTCCGCTCGTCTGTATGCTAGTTCGACGGACAAAAAGGCACGCTAGGGCAGCTATTGGCTACTGGCTATGAACTTCCTTGTTTTAGTCCGGTCGTACGTCATCACGTACGAATTCGACGGACTTTGGTGGATTGTGTGTAGGCAAGTCCGTTCATTCACAAAGTCCGTCGGAAAGTACGTCGAAAAATCCGCCGGGCAAAGTCCGCCGTAAAGTCCGACCGTGTGTACGCGGCATAAAGATATGCACCTGCCCTTAGCATATCACAACAAGACAGTTATATGTGGATGTAATGTGCATTGTGGTGTGATATGATGGCACTTATCTGTAGCCCAGAACACTTTCTGGGTCCAGTCCAGGAAAAACCTCCAGCTGTGGCTAGTGGAATGCATAGCTCCCAACTGTCCCTAATTTCGAGGGACTGTCCCTGATTTGGAGCAATGTCCCTCTGTCCCCCTCATTTGTCCCTCATTTTGGTCTTAACCATATAGTTGTATATAAAATGCACTTTTTATCTTTCAAAAAGTGTTTCCCAGTGCTAAACCTTTCATCCAATTTCTAAATTGCTGCATTTGTACACTTTAAAAGCCAATATAAAGGAATAGTAATGGTAAAAAAAAGCACTTGTGGGTTTAATTAACCTTTTTTTTTGGTTAATTCTCCTTTAAGGGGGTGTGGCAGGGGGGCATGTCCTATGCCTACATACCTTTAGTGACCATTATGTCATCCAACTCTGAACTTAATTACCGTACCCCCCCCCCCCCCCAAAAAAAAAAATTATATACAAGTATTGTATACCTAGAAAAATCAAGTGTAGCAGCGACATATCCTTTGAGGGACATCGTTACATACAAAACCTAGATGGGAGCCCCAAAGTCGAGACAGCGGGTCCGACCAGAGGGCCCATCTTGTACCTGAAGGAAGTTAAGTTCCTTTCACTTCTAGGTCAAATTTCAGGCAGTAGTTTAGGCAACGTGTTTTGACATCCCCTTTGTCAATGAGACCCACCAACAGAGGATCTATCATTTAGATTGGCACTCTAATGCACATATGTGTAAAGATACGCACCTGTCCCTAGCACTCCACAATGAAATATATAGATGTGAATGCAATGTCTTGGTCAAAAATAGTCCCTTTTTTTGGCATTGAAGCTTGCTGGCACATATTCAACGTGAATAGATTGCCTCAACACAGCACAATTCAACAAACAAAAGAGTGTGTTAACGCATGCATGCACAGGTGTGAATGTAGCCTAAAAATTAAAAATACTTAATAAAATGATATGCCTCATGCTGATCACACATGTTGCCACAACACAAAGGTGTGAAGCCAGCCTTAAAGGGGTTGTAAAGGTGTTTTTTTTTTTTTTTTAAAATAACAAACATGTCATACTTACCTTCACTGTGCAGCTCGTTCTGCACAGAGTGGCCCCGAACCTGGTCTTCTGGGGTCCCTCGGCGGCTGTCTCAGCTCCTCCCCGCAAGCATTTACCACCTTCATGCGAGCTCTCTCGCACGGTGGTGAGTGCTTGCGGGCGCGCTCCCGTGATACAGCCGGCGGCTATAGCCGCTCGCTGTATCACTCGGCCCCGCCCCCCGGCGCGCCGCGTCATCGGATGTGATTGACAGCAGCGCGAGCCAATGGCTGCGCTGCTTTCAATCCATCCACTGCAGCCAATCAGCGGCCAGGGTGAGCGGAGGAACAGATGTCGGGAACGCGAAGCTGACTTTCGAGGCGTCAGGTAAGTAAAACGGGGGTGCTGGGGGCGGCGGTTCTGTCAGAAGTTTTTTCACCTTAATGCATAGAATGCATTAAGGTGAAAAAACTTTTACCTTTACAACCCCTTTAAGAAACAACACAGTAACATTCCACTTTGAAAGTAGAGTTCAACATTTACTATCTATTCCTATTTGTATTGCTGATGCATTACCATGTCGTAACAGTATGGTGGCCTAGTGGTTACCTGGGCACTAGGGTACCAGTCCAAATGCCAGTAAGGATACGTTTGAAGTTTGAAGGGTCTATCTGTGCTTGTGTGCGTTTTCTCCAGGTACTTTGATTTCCTTCCATACTCCAAAGACATGCTGGTAGGTTAATAAGCTCCTGTCCAAATTGGCTCTAGTATATGCATGTGAGCAAGGGACCTTTGATCAGCCTTTTTTAACCAGGGTGCCTTGAGGTTTCTTCAGAGGTGCCTTGGCAAAATGCCTAAAAATTGCCCAAAAATTGTATACAAGCTGGTGGGTGGATGAAGTCTGCCTTTTTAGTTACACAAAGCCACGGGTTTTCATTGTGCATCATTACAGCCTTCTAGCTGTCGGCATCCTAACGACCAATCACATCATCAGTTGATAAGGAGGGTGTCATAGCACCCTTGTTTGGCCCTCCTCTGCCCCTCTCCATCAGCCTTGGGGTGACATTAGCTGAGTGATGGAGAAAAACAGAGGGAGAAGAGAAGCATTGGAATACTAGTCAGTACTAGTTTGCAAAAGTTTATTTGCTTTGGAAGAATAAATCACCTCTAACGTTGGGTGTCCTACTTGGACTTGTGGATGTTGCGGCATTATGTAAAACTATTAGAATAGCTTTCACATTTTAGAATAGGGTGCCTTGAGACTGTCCATAATTTTTAAAGGGTGCCTTGAGTGAAAAAAGGTCAAGAAACACTGCCTTAGATTGTTAGCTTCTTGAGGACATTGACTGACGTTACTGAACAATATATAACGCTCTGCATAAATTGTTGGTGCTTTATAAATGCCTGAAATACATAAAGCAACCCTGGAAACTGTTTTCACCCTATGGACACTATGCCTTAGTAAAGGGACAGGCGGCAACTGACAGCTCTGCCTCATAATATTTACAGCGAAGGCAGCAAGTGCTGGGCAAACATCAACAAGCCTATATGCAAACATACAGTGGATGTGTGAGGACTTGTGATGGCTTGAAGATATATTTACCCTGGTTAAATGTCTGCTACCCAGCGGGCTTTGTACAAGGACAAAGCATGTCATCTGTCACTTGCCAATCCATCATTTCCCCAACGCTCTGCCAAATGTTTTCTTTAACTCCCTAGCAAGCTTCAGAGAAGGTAATAAAAGTTGATTAACAAGCTTATTACACAAGATGAAGCATCAAAAGACACTATCAAGAGAATGGATGTGACTGGTAACATCTCTTTAGTGATAGTTGAGCCAACTGATTGATGATATAAAGTGTTATGAAGACTGTCAGTTTATCGCCATGGGGAAGGTCATTGTAAAGCAGAGATTATAACAAAAAACAAAACAAAACATGGGATTCTGGCACAACATATCAACATGAGTCCTTCATATCTCATACAAGAAGTGTTACCCATGAACAGCATTCTTTTTAAATAAAAACTGGGTACATTGTGTAATTTATGTAAACTGATTATTTTGTTTCCAACAATAAGACATGGGATAGAGCAATTTATTTTTATAAGAAAACGTACAGCGTGCTTTAAAGTAAAATGGTAATACCACATAGGAAACATGGCACCTAGGTTAAAAAAAAAAACAGTGTCTAGGAACTGGCTCTCACATAAAAGATCAGGGACATCCAAGTAATGTGCTCCAGCTTTGTTGTCTTGAAGAGTGCCCAGGAAACCAAAAGAATTGGGTTCTTCTGTTATGGAGATACCATACCAGATGTATGGTCCACTTCTTCACTGTGATAGGTGACCTCCTAAACCAACAGAAATTCTCAGGGAATTGAAGGATGAGAGTGCTTAGGAAACCATAAAAAAATGGGTTCCTCTGTTATGGAGGACGGTGACCAGATTCCTGGTCCACTTCTTCACTGTGATAGGTGGCCTCTATAACCAATAGAAAATAGCAAGAAGATGGAGGATTGGAATGCCCGGGAAACCATAACAAACTGGGTTCATCTGTTATGGAGGACAGTGACCAGAATTCTGGTCCACTTCTTCACTGTGATAGGCAGCCTCTTTAAGCAATAGAAATTCCAAAGAAGATGGAGGAAAAGGGTGCCGGGGAAACCATAAAAAATGGGTTCCTATGTTACGGAGACAGTGACCAGATTTCTGTTTCACTTTTTTGCTGTGATAGGTGGCCTCTTTATCCAATATAAATTTTTAAGCAGATGGAGGATGAGAGTGCCCCAGAAATCGTAAAAAAATGTGTTCCTCCGTTATAGAGACAGGCTCCTGGTCCACTTCTTCACTGCTGTAGGTGGTCACTTTATCCAATCAAAATTACAAAGAAAGTGGAAGATGAGAGTGCCCAGGAAACTATAAAAAAATTGGGTTCCTCTGTTATGGAGGCCAGTTACCAGATTTCTCATCCACTTCTTCACTGCTATAGGTGGCCTCTTTATCCAATCCAAAATTACTAAGAAGGTGGAAGATGAGAGTGCTCGGGAAACCATAAAAAAATTGGGTTCCTCTGTTATGGAGATCACTGACCAGATTTCTGGAGAACTTCTTCAATACCATAGGTGGCCTCTTTAAACAATCAAAATTCTCAAGAGGTTGAATGATGAGAGCACCACAAGTTTATAATAAGTCCTATAAAGATTTATTAATTTTGAAAAAAGATCAGTAGGTAAAGCCAACTCGTGTTGGGGGCTCACAACCCTTAATTTCATTAGGGATTAAATGTTGGCACTGATGGGAAGAAAATACTTTGACAATGTGAGCAAAGGATCAATGATTAGTATTATCTCAGTGCAGAAGCAAGTCTGACAGCTCTGATGAAGAGGAAGTAGCAATCCCCCAGAATGCATTGGATTTACTTACTGATCTTTTATCAAGATTAATACATCTACTAGATTTATAATAAACTTGTAGTGTTCTCATTCTTTACACTTTCTGTGGACTTCTCTGGGAACATACAGTATCTCACACAAGTGAGTACACCCCTCACATTTTTGTAAATATTTTATTATATCTTTTCATGTGACAATACTGAAGAAATTACACTTTGCTACAATGTATAGTAGTGAGTGTACAGCTTGTATAACAGTGTAAATTTGCTGTCTCCTCAAAACAACCCAACACATAGCCATTAATGTCTAAACCACTGGCAACAAATATGAGTACACCCCTAAGTAAAAATGTCCAAATTGGGACCAAAGTGTCAATATTTTGTGTGACCACCATTATTTTCCAGGACTGCCTTAACCCTCTTGGGGATGGAGTTCACCAGAGCTTCACAGGTTGCCACTGGAGTCCTCTTCCACTCCTCCATGATGACATTATGGAGCTGGTGGAAGTTAGAGACCTTGCGCTCCTCCACCTTTTGTTTGATGATGCCTACAGATGCTCAATAGGGTTAAGGTCTGGCTTGGCCATCACCTTTCCCCCAGCTTCTTTAGCAAGGCAGTGGTCGTCTTGAAGGTGTGTTTGGGGTCGTTATCATGTTAAAATACTCCCCTGAGGCCCAGTCTCCAAAGAGAGGGGATCATGCTCTGCTTCAGTATGTCACAGTACATGTTGGCATTTATGGTTCCCTCAATGAACTGTAGCTCCCCAGGTGCCGGCAGTACTCATGCTGCCCCAGACCATGGTACTCCCACCACCATGCTTGACTGTAGGCAATACACACTTGTCTTTGTACTCCTCATCTGGGTGCCACCACACACGCTTGACACCATCTGAACCAAATAAGTTTATCTTGGTCTCATCAGACCACAGGACATGGTTCCAGTAATCCATGTCCTTAGTCTGCTTATCTTCAGCAAACTGTTTGCGGGCTTTCTTGTGCATCACCTTTAGAAGAGGCTTCTTTCTGGGATGACAGCCATGCAGACCAATTTGATGCAATGTGCGGCGTATGGTCTGAGCATTATCAGGCTGACCCCCCACCCCTTCAACCTCTGCAGCAATGCTGGCAGCACTCATATGTCTATTCCCCAAGACAACCTCTGGATATGACGCTGAGAATGTGCAGTTAACTTCCTTGGTGGACCATGGCGAGGCCTGTTCTGAGTGGAACCTGTCCTGATAAACCGCTGTATGGTCTTGGCCACCATGCTGCAGCTCAGTTTCTGGCCTTGGCAATCTTCTTATAGCCTAGGCCATCTTTATGTAGAGCAACAATTCTTTTTTTCAGATTCTCAGAGAGTTCTTTGCCATGGGGTGCCATGCTGAACTTCCAGTGACCAGTATGAGAGAGTGAGAGCGATAACACCAAATTTAACACACCTGCTCCCCATTCACACCTGAGACCTTGTAACACTAACGAGTCACATGACACCGGGGAGGGAAGTGGCTAATTGGGCCCAATTTGGACATTTTTACTTAGGGGTGTACTCACTTTTGTTGCCAGCGGTTTAGACATTAATGGCTGTGTGTTGAGTTATTTTCAGGGGACAGCAAATTGACACTGTTATACAAACTGTACACTCACTACTTTAAATTGTAGCAAAGTGTCATTTCTTCAGTGTTGTCACATGAAAAGATATTATAAAATATTTACAAAATAGTGAAGGGTGTACTCACTTATGTGAGATACTGTATATGGATACCACATATGGTAGAAAGCTTCCTCTTGGAAATTACACCAGATTATATTTACCTTAGGGTTCAGTGATCCACCAATACCCATTGCACAAACAATTGGAGCGGAAGGGCTGAACCAATGAGAAAAAAGCCAGTTGTTGTTTTTTTTCTATAGCTGTGTCATGGGTCTCTGGGGTCCCTAGGCATTCTGCAGGACACAACAATGGTGGTATATAGACATCCAGAGGAGCCTACTCTTTGGTGTGTCAGCTTTATATTTTTGTTGGTGGCATTAGGTTCACTGGAAGGGGAGTTATAGTTGATCTTCACACTGCTTTCCATTGAACATTACTTTCAAACAGCTTGTGGGAATTCAGATGGCCATACATGATCCAATCTTATTGTACAATCTTATAAAGATTTACCAACATTGTGTAATATGAGGGCAAACTTATACCATTTTATTAATATCAAGACAGGCTCTTGTACTACATAGTTGATGGGAGAGCTAAAGGCAATTGTACAGATTATATAGTGAATGGTCAGCCTTGAGGTTCGAGGGGCACAAATGCATTTTAATTGATCAGATGTTGCCTTGGGTTGCCTTAGATGTATCTATAACTGTAGAGCAATGTGGGTGGAGCTGGGAATGCGTAGCCTGCAGGCATGGTAATTAGTGCTCCTATAACACTGGATTACCAGTAACCATATAGAGGGATAACCTAATATACTCAAGCAATGTCAAGATGAATAATACAAGTTGGCTGTGTGCCATGGCCCTGCCATGCATTTAGATGCAAAAAAATTAAAATTTTTAAGGTCCACGAATCTCACTCAAAATAAAAAAATGGTAGTGCAATACTTTAAAAAAAAAAAAAACATATAAAATATCTGTCCCTTTCTATACAGAACATGAAAGGCATTTCAAAAGAGTTTAGAAATTCTGCACCCTCAGAAGAGCAGATGAAAGTTTATACATGCTCTAGTTCTTCCATTATGTTTTGTTTGCTCTTTCTATGTGATCTTCTGAATCTACTACTATTATACTACTAGAGACACCGAAAAAAAATATCAGAAGAGAAACTGGCATGCTTAGAAAACAGTCCTCCTTAACCCTAGGTTCACATATATGCTGTGGCATTTGATGCGGTTTTCAGGTGGGTTTTGCGGTGCATTCTGCGTTTTTAAAAATGCGCTTTTGATGCTTTTTGCTTTTTTATTCCTTTTTCGGGTCATGATTAATGATGGATCTACACTGAGAGACATACATTGTTTTTTATTTTTTTTTTAAAGTGTAGTGTTTTTACTCACTTTTTACGTTAATGGGTAGGGGTATTATGTACCCCATACTCATTCATATAGGGGCTGGGATCTGGGTGCCCCCTTGTTAAAAGGGGCTTACAGATTCCGAATAAACCCCCTGCCCTCAGACCCCCACAACCACCGGCTAGTGTGGTGGAGAAGAGGCCCCTGTACCCATCAACGTGGGGACAAGATGCTTTGGGAGGGGGGGAAGAGCCCCCCGCCCTAAAGCACCCCCTATGTTGAGGGCATGTGACTCTATATGGTTTGGGGGGCGGTGCTTGCTCATCTCCTCCCTTTCCTGACCTGCTTGGATAAGCATGGTATGGATTTTGGGGGGTCAGTCTGGAGGAGTGGGCATACCTAGATTTCTCCCTTGGTAATGCTGAACGTCCATTTATTGAATTAACTGAAATCCAATGAATGAAAGAGGTGGGCCAGGGACTGGGGGGGCGAGATGATGCTGGACCTCCTCCAGCCAGGAAACGAGACAGGCTCTATCGGACTGGCTTTAGCTTGAGAAGCTCACAGTTTAAGTAGTCATTGTATGTATATGTGGAAATAGGTGGAAATCCAACATACATTACCTAGTTGGTTCCTTATTATTTCTAATCTTTCTCCTTATATCTAGATACTGTCTTCTTTTGCCCCCTGATGAAGATTTATATTTGACTGATTGAAGCACGTTTGGACTCCCTTGGCAGGATATCATCATTAAAGAAATCCTACTGTCTTAAAACTTGTCTAGGTTTGAAGGGTATCAAATGTATCACTTCTCAAAAAATTGGTTACAACTACACTATATTATCAAAAGTATTGGGACACCTTACACGCAAATGAACTTTAATGGCATCCCAGTCTTAGTTCGTAGGGTTCAATTTTGAGTTGGCCCACCCTTTGCAGCTATAACAGCTTCAACTCTTCTGGGAAGGCTGTCCACAAGGTTTAGGAGTGTGTCTATGGGAATGTTTGACCATTCTTCCAGAAGCACATTTGTGAGGTCTGCCACGAGAAAGCCTAGCTGGCAGTCTTCGTTCTAATTCATTCCAAAGGTGTTCTGTCGGATTGAGGTCAGGACTCTGTGCAGGCCAGTCAAGTTCCTCCACCCCAAACTCGCTCATCCATGTCTTTATGGACCTTGCTTTGTGCACTAGTCCAAATAATTTGGTGGAGGGGGGATTATGGTGTGGGGTTGTTTTTCAGGGGTTGGGCTTGGCCCCTTAGTTCCAGTAAAGAGAACTCTTAAGGTGTCAGCATTCCAAGACATTTTGGACAATTTCAACATTGTGGCAACAGTTTGGGGATGGCCCCTTCCTGTTCCAACATGAATGTGCACCAGTGCACAAAGCAAGGTCCATAAAGACATGGATGAGCGAGTTTGGGGTGGAGGAACTTGACTGGCCTGCACAGAGTCCTGATCTCAACCCGATAGAACACCTTTGGGATGAATTAGAGCGGAGACTGCGAGCCAGGCCTTCTTGTCCAACATCAGTGCCTGACCTCACAAATGCACTTCTGTAAGAATGGTCAAACATTCCCATAGACACACTCCTAAACCTTGTGGACAGCCTTCTCAGAAGAGTTGAAGCTGTTATAGCTTTAAAGGGTGGCCCAACTCAAAAATGAACCCTACGGGCTAAGACTGGATGCCATTAAAGTTCATATATATATATGTATATGTAGTCTTTTTCTTTTGGCTGCATTAAAGACTCAATGGGAGAGTAAATAAAATGGATTGGCTAAATCAAGGATGTAGCAGCTGTTCACTCTATATGGTATACATATTTCTTTGGAGAAGCTCACAGTGTGTGGTGCAATCAGAGTAAGCATTATCAGGACTTGAGAGGAGCCTGTACAACTGTGCTGTGTTATGCCCCGTACACACGGTCGGACATTGATCGGACATTCTGACAACAAAATCCTAGGATTTTTTCCGACGGATGTTGGCTCAAACTTGTCTTGCATACACACGGTCACACGAAGTTGTCGGAAAATCTGATCGTTCTGAACGCGGTGACGTAAAACACGTGCCTCGGGACTATAAACGGGGCAGTAGCCAATAGCTTTCATCTCTTTATTTATTCTGAGCATGCGTGGCACTTTGTCCGTCGGTTTTGTTGTCGGAAAATTTTATAGCCTGCTCTCAAACTTTGTGTGTCGGAAATTCCGATGGAAAATGTGTGATGGAGCCCACACACGGTCGGAATTTCCGACAACAAGGTCCTATCACGCATTTTCGGTCGGAAAATCCTATCGTGTGTACGGGGCATAAGACTGTGGGAAAGGCTGAAGCTCACTTTGAAGTCTATATACACTTACTAGCCACTTTATTAGGTACACCTGTTCAATTGCTTGGTAACACAAACTGCTAATTAGCCAGTCACAAGGTAGCAACTCAATGCATTTAGGCATCTAGACGTGGGGAAGGCGACTTGCTCATACTTGTTCAAACCGAGCATCAGAATGGGGAAGAAAGGGGATTTAAGTGACTTTGAATGTGGTATGGGTGTTGGTGCCAGACGGGCTGGTCTGAGTATTTAAAAAACTGTTGCTCTACTGGGATTTTCATGCACAACCATCTATCGGGTTTACAGAGAATGGTGGAAAAAAGAAAAAATATCCAGTGAGCGGCAGTTGTGTGGATTAAAATACCTTGTTGATGTCAGAGTTCAGAGGAGAATGGGCAGACTGGTTCCAGATGATAGAAAGGCAACAGTAACTCAAATTTCCACTCGTTACAACCAAGGTATGCAGAATACCATCTCTGAACACACAACACATTGGACCATGAAGCAGAGGACCACACCAGGTGCCACTCCTGTCAGCTAAGAACAGGAAACTGAGGCTACAATTCGCACAGGATCACCAAAATTGGATAATAGAAGACTGGAAAAATGTTGCCTGGTCTGATGAGTCTCGATTTCAGCTGCAACATTCAGATGGTAGGGGCAGAATTTGGCATAAAGAACATGAAAACATGGATCCATCCTGCCTTGTATCATTGGTTCTGGCTGGTGGTGGTGGTGTAATGGTGTGGGGGATATTTTCTTGGCATACTTTGGGCCCCTTAGTACCAATCGAGCATCATTGAGTATTGTTGCTGACCATGTCCATCCCTTTAAGACTACTCTTCTGATGACTCCTTCCAGCAGGATAATGCACCATGTCACAAAGCTCAAATCATCTCACCACTGGTTTCTTGAACATGGCAATGAGGTCACTGTACTCCAATGGCCTCCACAGTCACCAGATCTCAATCCAATAGAGCACCTTTGGGATGTGGTGGAAGGGGAGATGTGCATCATGGATGTGCAGCCGACAAATCTGCAGGAACTGCGTGATCCTATCATGTCACTATGGAGCAAAATCTCTGAGGAATGCTTCCAACACCTTGTTGAATCTATTCCACGAAGAATGAAGGCAGTTCTGAAGGCAAAAGGGGGTCCAACCCGATACTAGCAAGGTGTACCTAATAAAGTGTCCGGTGAGTGTTTATTGTCTGAACAGGACCAGTAAACATTGATGATTAGTAGTCACTTATGGGCCCCCTGACCTTAGGGGCCCTATCACAGTTGCTCCATTAACACACACTACAATCAAAGGGTTGACACCAAGAACACATTCTCTACCTCGAGCCCAGGAATTAAAAACCTGCAAAGTCTCAATATATGCAAACTTGATCAGCTTGCATGTAGCATTCACAAAGAATATATATATAAAATGAAAGCTTAAAACAAAAAGAATAGACATGCCCAGCAATGTATACTCGCATTGGTAAAAAGATCTACAGCATATTGTTATTGTTCACCAGCCATGTGTGTAAAAGCGGATTCTCTACGCTTGGGCCACGATTTGCATTCCAGGCTTGTAAGGCAGAGCCATCTTGCTGAGGGTTATGGGTGTATTACATCTTATAGTCTGTTCACCCGGCACTATAGATGTGATTACAGTGCCATGTACCTCCTGTGTGTGTTATATAAGTCGACACTGCACTCTCTCTCCTTCCTCATCTCCAAATCATTACCGCGAACAGCAGCAGTCCGTCTCGCACCGGCCCCAGTTTAACACCCAGGATAAATTGTGTGCGTTTAACACATTACCGGCGATAGCTGGCTGGAAAGAGATATGATAAGGTGGATGAAGAAAAAAACGCACTCTATAAGCCAAAGCAACACGGCGACACAGCCTGCATTGCACCCCACTGTCCATACACAGCCAAGGAACAGGAATGAAAAAGAAATCACTCACATGCCAGATTATATAGAGTCCCTCTAAACACAGCCAGAAGAATAATTGTGCCTGGACACTGTATCTGAAACAAGGTGAATATTACATTACGCATGAAATTGTAGTAATATAATCTGCAATAAATCAATGAGCATATTACATATTTTTATATTTTACGCTTGCTGAAGCAAAGGAAGTTTCAGCTAAATTACACAGAATCTTGAAAAATTTATAGTCTGAAAATATAATGCTTCCTCCTCCCAATTTGAAGAACATAAGGACGTTCTGTATCTCGTACTGCAGAGTTGGCAGAGGTCAGAAAACTGAAGCATTAAAATTAAGTATTTTGGGGGATAGTATAAAGCAGCCATTCTCAACCAGTGTTCTGTGGAACCCTAGGATTTCCCTAGGTTGCTATGGGTTCCTTAAACTATATCTAATTGACCTCCTATGTGGTGGTGCCTGGATAGTTCTGGTGCCAATGGCACTTGAATGAGCTAGCGGCATGACATCTATTACCTTTTTTAGCTGTCTAGAACGATGGCATTCTCACCACCACTGTAAGGGGGACATTCTTCCTATTGACCGCCAATGTAAGGGGTATTTTTCCCACTGATCCCAAATAGGGTTCCCCTAAGGGAATAGTTCTCAACCCCCCCTGCAGGGGTCGAATGATGATTTGCCAGGGGTCACCGAATTCTGGGCTGTTCTTGAAGCCCGCACTGCTCTTCCAGCCTTTTCACAGCCGCCCTGCTGGGCTTTTCCTGGAGCCCGCGGTCGCCCACTCAGCCTCTTAGCAGCCGCCCATTCAGCTCACGGCATGGCTGGGGGGCAGAAATTAGAGGTCAGCTGACTGGTGAGGAATGCGAAATGGGAGTGGCTGGAGGAGACCCTACCTCCTGATTTCGGTATAGGTGTCACTGCTATGAGACACCACAAAGTCGGAGACACAGTGAGTAACACTACCTGTGATTATAGTTGCCATTAAAAGTCCCCACTACAGTTCTCAGATCAGCAGATGACCTTGATCAAGAGCACCCAAGTTTGTTGATCAGAACCCCCCCCCCCCCAGCATCGCCACTCATCCCAACTTCCCCCCAGCATTGCCACTCATCCCAACTCCCCATCAGCATTGCCAATCATCCCAACTTCCCGCAAGCACTGCCACTCATCCCGTTCCACCCACCAAGGTGTAAGAGATGGAAGAAAAATAGAGAATACATAGAAGGGAGAGGAAAGAGGGGGAGGGACAAAAAAAAAAGGGAGAGAAAGAACAAGAAAGACGACTAGATAGAGGGATGGGGAAAAAAAACAAGAAATTAGGATAGAGAGAGATAAAAGGGAAAGAAAGGAGAACAAAGAGAACGAGTGGTATATCCTAAAATGTATCATAAGGGGTTTTAATACTGTACGAGTGGAAGGGACTCAGGGAGTGCTAAATGTCCGGGGGTTGGGACACAAATTACTTGTCTTGCCTTGGGTGCTGACAACCCACGCTACGAAAATAATTTTACTGTTAGGGGTCCCAACTTGGGAAATTTTATCAAGGGGTCACGGCACTAGAAAGGTTGAGAACCACTGCCCTAAGGTAAAAAGGTTGAGAAAGGCTGCTAAATAACCATGGGTTAAGCATTGCTTACCCCCTGACTTTGACAAGACCTTACTAATGCCTTGGTAATTGTATCTCACTTTTGCTCCACCTCCTCATCTCCTGAATTAGAACCCCTCTACCACCCTGGGAAGCTTTTTCCCTCTTACACTTGTACTTGTTCTTTCCTCTCCATGACCCTCAAAGAGTGAGTATTCGCAGGAGATCCCTCTCCGACCAAGCATACACACTTTATCCTAAACTCGCTCTCACCCCTACTCCCTCTTTCTCCCCTTCTTTCTTGATCTCTTCACCACCCAATACATTAATATGGGTCACCGTCTTCTCCTTGACATAACATTTTAACATGTTAGTGCTCAAACACTCATGTCAGGGTTGTAGAGTATTTTTATAGTGACGTTTGCTGTTTATGGATAAAATACCAACTCTACTCATCATGCTGCTTTGTATCCTCATGGTTACTCCCAATTATAACATAATTATAATTGTTAACACACTTGTTACCATTTATGTGCAATTTATGATGACCTACCATATTTTTATGTACCTTTTCATCCCTTGTTAAAACAATAAAATTATTTTGACGAGAAAGGCTGCTATGAAGTTTTGTGGGTGCACCCTATTCTAGAGATTGTGATTGAGACTGACAACTTTTTTTTTTTGTGAACTTGAAGACTAAATTTAAAATCTTATTGGTCTTGGTCTCCAAGTCATAGATATAGTATTGTATTATTATGGTATTTAATTAAAAATTCCAGGCGCTAAGAGTGTGTGCACCATTATCATAACTTGCCAAAGTTCATTGTGGCATTTCACTGATAAAGTGTCAGTTGGTCAATGTGCTGTAACACCCAAGTGTTCATGTCATTGTTCTAAGACCCAAAGTGTCAGTGTGTCATTGTCCTGGGACCCCAAGAGTCAATATGCTATAATTCTGGAAAACTAAATATCGTGACATTTTCCAAGGATCCTAACTGTTACAATGTCATTGTTTTGGGACCCCCAAGTGTCTATGCGCCATCGTTCTAAGATGTGCCTGAATTCCATTGTTATAGAACTCAAAGGGTCATTGCATTTTGCAAGGATCCTAACTGTTACAATGTTATAATTCTGGGACCCCAAAGCATCTATGTGCAGTTGTTCAAAGATCATGTGCCTGAATGTCTTTGTTCTGGAACTCAAGGGTTTATTGCACCATATTTCTGTTATCTCCAAGTGTCAATATATCATTGTTTCAAGACCAGATGTATATATGTCATTGTTCTAGAGAACTCAAAGGGATATTGCACCATACTTCTGTGATTCACAATTGTATCACGGTTCTAAGACCACACATGTCCAAATGCCATTGTTCTAGAAGCCCAAGTGTCAATGTAGCATAATTCTAGGACCTAAAGTGTCATTGTGTCATCATGGGACCAGGAGATAAATGGGACAAATATCATTCTTCTGGAAGCCCATGGGTCAAAATACCTTTGTTTGTTGACTGGAAGTGCCAGTGTGTCCTTCTTCAGGGACCCAAAGATCAACAGGCCATTTTCCTAGAACCCTGAGTGTCAAAATGTCATTGCTCTAGAACTTCTTAGGTCACTAGGCTATTCTTCTAAAACCACAAGAGGGAACAAACTGTTCTTTTTAACCTTTAAACCAACCTTTTCATTGCTCTGAAACCACAGTTATCAGTCTCAAATTATTTTGGTACTTCAAGTGCTAGAGTGCCATAGTTCTGGGGCCCAAACTGCCCATGTACCATTGTTTCAGAACCTTAGGAGGGAGCATGTTGTTCCAGTTCATAAAAGTGGAGAGACACATTGTTCCAGAAGCCCAGCATCAATGTACCATAGTTCTGGGATGTAAAGTGTCAATGTGTCAGCGTTCTAGGACTTAGAGATAAATGGGTAATTATTCTAGTATCTTAGGTGTCAAAATATTATTTTTCTGGAAGTCAAAGGATGCCTTCAATTGTTGACTGCATGTGCCAGTGTGTCATTCTTCTGGGACTCAAAGATCAATGGGCCATTGTTCTAGAACCCCAAGTGTGGAATCTATTACAGCGATGACATCGTTACCCCTAGAGGCACATTGTGGGGCCCCAGTTGGGGTTCAGACTCACAAATTCTATATCTATCAGAATACATGTCACAGCTGCAACCCAATGCCACAATGTATAAAGTAGCTGCTTTCAGAAATAGGTCTATATAATAATAGCATTTGTGCATAATTACATTGACGTTTCAATACACCACATCTTTACAATGAAAGTGGAAGAGAAGAAATAATATTTTCCAATACACTGCTGATTTCACTTTTAGAAGTCTAATAGAATAAAAGAAGCAGTCCTTCCACCAACATCTAAGAGATTTTGAAAAAGGTTTCACAGAGAAGTGACACGAATGCCACAAATCGTAGTCTGTATTCAGGTGTGGGAACTTCTGAATATGAAGTTGTGGGTGTCACAATAGATATTTCTCATTTACTTATTTTTTTGGTTTTGAGAATGGTGGACCTTTAATTAGCTTTAGCTTGTACGTATGACCATAAGCCACACTGGTGTTATTTAAACTTCCTTCCTGCAAATTATTTATGAGATTTTTGTAGAAGAACATATACCAATAGACTCATTAATATGCATCTGATGTCTGAATTATTTTTTTTTAAATATCGGTGGTATACCAGTGGATTATCAGTAACCTCTGAATAATACTCAGCCCAAAAACTCCTTCAATGTACATCCCCCACCCAGCCAGCCAAGCTCACTCAGAAAAAAAACTGAGCTGCAGTGCTTGATTCTGGGTCTCTTTTTATAGTAGGACCATTCATAGGTGTATTATACAAGGCAGGGGACCAGTACCATCAATATGTGATTTCAGCCCTCTATGGGGCTACAGCATGCAAGGCTGACCAGGGTCTACTAGTGGTCTCAGGTCTTTAAGGACATATTGGTGCTGATGAAAGTTAAACAATGATCACCAGAATCTAGTTTCTGTAAGGAAAGTGATTCTAGATTCAAAACTCTGTTTTTTTTCTTTTCTGGGTCTCGTTTTGTAGTAGGATCACTCATAGGTATATTATACAAGGCAGGGGACCAGTGGGTGATCTTAGCCCTCTATGGGGCTGCAGCATGCAAGCCTGACCAGGGTCTACTAGTGGTCTCAGGTCTTTAAGGACAGTTTGGTGCTGATGAAAGTTAAACAATGATCACCATAATCTAGTTTCTGTAAGGAAAGTGATTCTAGATTCAAAACTCTGTTTTTTTTTCCTTTTATATAGAATTTTAGATCCACCGTAATAAAAAGAACTGGCCTATGTGCATAATGGAACAATATCCCATGAAAAATGCACCACGGGTTTCCAGATTTTCGCAAGATAGGCACACTGGGTTTCAATATTAGCCATGTAGGATGTAAGCCGCTTTCTGTTTATCTTTTTGTTGAGGTTATATACTTGTTGCATTAAATTCTATAGTTTATTCCAATAAAGAAAAAAAAGGAAGTAAAGCGAAGACTGAGAACCTATGAGAAAGCCATGTCATTGATAGCCAAAGATAGATAGATAGTTAAGGGTATATTTATATGCGATATATATATATATATATATATATATAATATATATATATATATATATATATATATATATATATATATATATATATATATATATATATAGATCTATAGATCTATAGATATATATAGATCTATAGATCTATAGATCTATATCTATACACACACACTGATAGATAGATAGATAGATAGATAGATAGATAGATAGATAGATAGATAGATAGATAGATAGATAGATAGATAGATCGATCAGTAGGCTGTCCCAACAATAACAGTATTGTGAAATAGCAACAAAACCACTGGCTACTAACAACATATTCTCCTTCCAATGCCCACACCTTGTGGAGGTGCCAATTTCATCTAATGATGCTAAGCTGCCCCCAGACCTGACCTTACAACCCCCTCATTCACAGAGACAGATTCAGCCTTTTAATTAGGCAGTAATGATGTGCAAAAGCTCAGCAATCCATGGCGGCCAACCGGATTCCAGCTTTTATCCGGTAACAGAGATCAAGAGAATCAAAGACAGTTACCTGATTGGTTGCCAAGGGCTGCTGCACTTTGCACATTTTCCGTGCCATATGAAATAAGCAGGCTATCTCTTGCCTAGCTGATAAAGACCCCTCCGCTGACCCCCGGACAGTGTTAGGCACAATGTGGATAGAAAACAAGAGAGTTTATTCATCCTGTGAGGAGTAAAGAAAGAGTTAAGGATGCCAGATTGCTGCAGAAAGCATATAAAACAAGGGTGACAGATGATTGCGGTTGCTAGAAGCCCGGGGCGCCTTCCTACTGTTCCAGGCAAACAGTCAAGTGATAGAAAACTATATAAAGTTATTGGGGGGGGGATTGGTAAGGCTCACCCCAATGACTGCGTGCAGCAGTACCATTATGTGGGTGTTGCAGGTGTACACGGGTAAGGAAGCACAAGTGACCAGGAATTAGAGACAATGCATAATATACAAGACCAGGAGGATGGAGTGAATGGATCACCATACCTCATTGTGGAAATAGGGTCTGCCTCATTCTCTGCACTGAGCTGTGCTTTTCATTCATTCTTTAATCCTTCCTGCTCTGGGAACAGAGGGCAATTCACGACTGCTCAGAGCATCCTTTGTGTGTGTTCTGTGGAGCTGCTCGTAAGGATCCCAGCAATGAAGGAACAAGATCCCCCCCCAAAAAAATATCAGATCTCGGGGCTCTGCGGAGATCCTGGCAGGCTCTGGGCTTTTGTATTCTGCAGACACACAGGGATGGAGAGGGTCACCTCTTCTGCTTGCTGCATGGAGGAGAAAAAAAAAAAGGGGGGGCTTCTTCTACCATCAAAGACCAAGACAAAGCTCAGCTCCTCTAGCATGCAGCACAGAGAAGAAGATGCTTGCATAGAGACAGAAGCAACTGCACAGTGTTAGGTCTATACCAATCTAGCAGCAGAGCGGGGGGAGAGGTATGGTACTTGGTACATGCTGCAACGCCTCTTGGAATCCAAATGCCTTTTTCTTTCATAAAGGCAGGTGGTGAAGAGGCAGCAAACCAATAACCGCCTCTGCCGGACACCTAAACAGGCCCATTTTCTGAAAGCATGGGAGGGAAACTGTCCCTAAGAAAAGAGAGCTTGAGCATGTAGCAATTCTCTATTTAGATAAAGTAAAATGATTCACATAAGTGTGTTCCCCTCTGCATTAACGTGAAATCTACCCTCACCGGCCACTTTATTAGGTACACCTTGCTAGTAACGGGTTGGACCCCTTTTGGCTTTCAGAACTGCCTTCATTCTTTGTGGCATAGATTGAACAAGGTGTTGGAAATATTCCTCAGAGATTTTGGTTCATAGTGACATGATAGCATCACGCAGTTGCTGCAGATTTGTCAGCTGCACATCCATGATGCAAATCTCACGTTCCACCACATCTCAAAGGAGATCTATTGGATTGAGATGTGGTGATTGTGGAGGCCATTGGAGTACAGGGACCTCATTGTCCAGTGGTGAGATGATTTGAGCTTTGTGACATGGTACATTATCCTGCTGGAAGTACCCATCAGAAGATGGGAACACTGTAGTCATAAAGGGATGGACATGGTCAGCAACAATATCCATGTAGGCCGTGGCATTTAAACGATGCTCAATTGATACTAAGGGGCCCGAAGTGTGCCAAGAAAATATCCCCCACACCATTACACCACCACCACCAGCCTGAAACGTTGATACAAGGCAGGATGGATCCATGCTTTCATGTTGTTTACACCAAATTCTGACTCTACCATCTGAATGTCGCAGCTGAAATCGAGACTCATCAGACCAGGCAACGTTTTTCTGATCTATTGTCCAATTTTGGTGAGCCTGTGTGAATTGTAGCCTCAGTTTCCTGAGATACTGTGATACTCTGCTACACAACCAATGGGCCTTGGGTTCCTGCTCGTAATAAGCCATTGCCTTTAATCTGACTGAGTGACTGTCAGATCTTCACACAGTGATCCAGCTAGGTTCTGCAAGCGAGTGCTGGAGAAAGAAGTGGAGTTGTATATAGAAACTGTATATAGATAGAGTGTCCCTGAAGTTGTTAAGTGGGCATCCCGTAACCTACCATCCCTATCCAAGTTATTATCCCCAATATAAAAAACAAAAACAAAGTCACGGACTGTTCTCTGACTCTGAGTGATTGTGACAATTTGGTGTGCCTGGCTGTGCAGAGTGAAGGGATCCCATTTCATCTGGGGCCCTTAGGGTGTGTGCTACACATTCTATGCATGAAGGTAAAAAACCTTCAGTGTCCCTCAGTCCTCCCTTATACTCATTTGAGCCCAAGCCAGATCCAGCGATGTGCATGAGAGCAGAAGCTCTCCTGGGTCTCTCCCTCCTCATTGGCTGGGACACAGCAGCTGGAGCCATTAGAGGGAGTGGGGGGCAGGCCAAGTCACACTCTCATAGACACACAAAGGCGGCTCGGGAGTGAGCAAGTACAAGTGCATCCAGACCAAGCAGCTTGCTATGGGGGCACTCAGCAAAAAGAGGGGGAACCAGGAGCACCAGTGAGGAACCTGAAAAAAGGAGGATCGGGGCAGCCCTGAACCCGATCTTTCCAGCGACGGGGATGAGCACAGCAGCTGCAGTCACTGTCTCAGGTTCTCATTGGATAAATTGATAGCAGCGGGAGCCAATGGCGGGGGCCAAGTCCTGCTGTCTGTGACAATGGACGGAGCAGCAGGACTTGGGAGCACGCCCGCACTTCAGAAGAGGAGGAGCAAGGAGCGCCGCTGAGGGACCCCAGAAGAGGAGGATTGTGGCCACATGACATGTTTGATATTGAAAAAAAACAAAAAACTAACCTTTACAACCCCTTTAACCTTTACAAACTCTTTAACGAAGGGGCTGTGCCTGCACTGCATGGGTTATCTGCTCGTTTTTGTCTAGGGGTGAGGAGAGTGGAGGTATACTTATCTAATCCGTCGATCCTCCAAGTGCACAACCGGTCTTTGCCGCTCCTGCCCCTCTGCACGCTAGCGGTCTTGTGAATGCACTGTTCCTTACGTCATCACACCCATAGATTGGCTCTGGACGTGAGTACAGCAGGAACAGTCCACCGCTGGACATGGGGGAGCACTGTTTTTCAGAGGATCAAAGGATTGGGTAAGTATGGTCTTTCTGTGCGTCCCTGAGCAAAATGAGCAGTTAACCCACGAAGTGCAGGCGCAGCCCCATTGCATGGGAATTTTTTTCCCCCCCGGAGTTCTGCTTTAAATATGACATGCCCAATCTGATCTATTGAACTGTTACAGGGCCCAACAAAGAGAAGGACAAGGAATGCTTCATTTGCAGCAGCAGGTTGCTTAGGAAGCAGTTTCTCCACAGGTTGCAGGAAAGAAATTTGCACGATTCCCCCATCAGCACAGACAGCGCTGACAGGGGAATTTCTCCTACCGAGCTATTGTCTACTCCTGGCAGGGGAGCGGGAAAAGCCACCCCAGCCAGGAGAAGATAGTGATTATTGCTAGCAGCTAGCTAGCTATTATTGCTAGCAGCCGCTAGCGATAATCATAAGAGAATCCGGTAGGTTACGATCAACTTGGTACATTTATCCTGCCCAATAATGCCACGTACACATGATTGGACCTCTCGACCGGACTGGTCCGACGGACCGAGTCTGGTGGACAATTCAACCGTGTGTGGGCTTCATCGGACCTGCAGCAAACTTTTTCGGTCGCAAATCTGACGGACTTTAGATTGGGAACATGTTTTAAACCTTTCCGACGGACTCGAGTCCGGTCGAAAAGTTAGCTGGTCTGTATGCTAGTCCGACGGACAAAAAACGACGCTAGGGCAACTATTGGCTACTGGCTATCAACTTCCTTATTTTAGTCCGGTCGTACGTCATCATGTACCAATCCGTCGGACTTTAGTGTGATCGTTTGTAGGCAAGTCCGTTCGTTGGGAAAGTCCGCCGAAAGTCCGTTGGACCAGTCCGGTCGAAAAGTCCGCTCGTGTGTACGCAGCATTAGGGTTTGAATCTCAGCCGGTCCATCATTCGAACCATGTATGGTCGGCCTAAGTTTCTAACTGCTATAATTAGGGGAAAACTGGGAACTTTTGGCCTTGGGGCCAATCGTTTCATTGCATGGCCATATTACAGGGGACTAAAGAGAGTGTACTTTGCAAATTGTGCCCTGGTACCTCATTATCGTGCCCACCAATCAATTTATTCGGACACACGTTTCCGTATCAGCTTCCTTTGTAGTGCTTGGAATTCAGTCACATGACATCTCAAAGATACAAGAAAATGAGGTGCTGGAAGACTTCCTTCTACCAGGTGCAGTTACTGTATCGCAGGTCCAAATGGGAGGGGAAGGTAGCTATATAATACCCAGCATGAGTCCGTTCAAACGGAGGTTTGAATGGTGAAGTATCTCCACTTATTCCCACTCGCCCAGCAAAAGCAAATCTTATTGGTACTATGCTAAGAACAAATGTCCCCCCAACCAAGTCCTCCGCTAGCTATGACCACCATATGGCAGTATCAGATATGGCTACCCAATGATGCAAGGATATAGTGAATGAGGATATAGGGGCATAATAGGGGGCCAGTGGTTATTTGGCTGTTGGGCCCAAAAATGTAGCGATAAAGTGACTTTGGTGTTTCATGCTGGGAATATGAGACTGTAAGGTCCACTGGTACAGCGATTGGTATGAGCTATATCAAGAAGTAGAAATAAATTAGGCCACTAAACCGTATTGATTAAAACACACTGATAACATTTACACAAATTTATACAAGCAAGGCAAAGATTTAAAGCAATGGCTACATCATAACATCGGGTCTCCAGTGGCCCCTGTCCAATTTGCTGCACTAGATGTAAGATTAGTAATCACTTCGACAACGTAGAAAATATGGGCTTATTTAAGCCCTTCCTAAACAGCTGATTCTGTCCCAGCTCCTTTTCTCTGTGACAAAAATGACTGAAACAGCGTTAATTGACCAAGAACTAGCATACCAAGCAATCTGTAACGATCTGGGGTTTGAAAACCACTTAGCTGTGAAATGTCAGGTGGCTCAGCAGTAAATTAGTCATTTGAACTAGTTAAACAGCACACACTATGCAAGTGACTTATGCAGCTGGCATTTGCCACATTTATATGCAAGAAAAAGTCTACATTCAGGCTTACACTTTTAACACAAAATTAACTGGCAGGTTCATGTACACACATATGGGAAATGGTTAAACCTGTCAGTTAATCTATAGCAGCTTTCATAGTCATTGGGCAGGGCCGTCTTTAAGGCAGGGCAAAAGGGGCAGCTGCCCTGGGCCCCATCATTGTTGTGGGGCCCAAAGCAGCTGCCTCATAGTTGCCAACTATCCCAGTTTAAATTCCCTTGTCTCTTGAAGTTTTAGTGCTTTGTCCCGATATCTCAGTGTGAAGTTCTGTTACTAATACTACCCATCTCTACCCTATTGCCGTGTCCTGGTAACTAACCTGCAGACCTCGTGTTTACCTGGAAAGAACCTGCATTGATATGTAAATAGTGGCAGCATTAATATGTAAATAGCCGCGGACTGGCGGCATTGATATGTTAATAGATTCAGCATTCATATGTATATCATGCCCTCCTGAGGTCATATTCACCATCACTTCTGCGGAATGCTGCCCACTGGGAAGGTAAAGAGGCATGCTGGAAAGTTTTGCCTACAACTGTGGTCATTAAGCCTAATATCAGCCTGTTCTGTAAAGGTAAGCAAATAGGAGGTGATTGGAAGCGATGATTTTGCATGCTTTCCCAATACACACAAATGTGAACGCAGGCCAAGTGTTCCAGTTACACTGGTGGTCAGTGTAAATCTTCTCATTACATTGGGGCTCAGTGTACAATCCTTTCATTGTATACCGAGCATTGGTGGTTACTATGAATGCTCCTATTACATTAGTGGTCAGTGTAAATCCCCATTACATGGGTAGCCAATGTAGAAACTCTTCTTTATATTGGTAATCAGTAAAAAAAAATTCAAACTTGCATTTGTGGTCAGTTTCGAATCCCCCCTTACATTGGTGGCCAGTGCAGAAATCCCTCTTTATTGTGTTTTTTATGTAAAATCCCCCATTACATTGGTTGTCAGTTGTAAATTCTTCATTACATTGGTGATCAGTGTACATTTCCCTTTACATTGGTGGTTGGTGTAGAAGTGTCACCTTACATTGGTGGTCAGTACAAATCCCATCGCCAATGGTTATGGCTGAGCTGGCAACATGAAAGCTCTGAATACATGTGAATCTTCTCCTTTAGAACACACACTTTCAAATGCTTCCATCTGAGACGTATAACCAGCCAAGGAAAGTTGGTTATCTCGCTGGTATTGCCATCTTAAAGAATTGATGCTAATGTAAATCTGGTTCCTGGGCAGGTGGCTTCTACATCCAAGAGGATCTCCATGGTCTTCTTGGCGTGAACTGTAACAAAAATACAGCTTTATTCCAATAAAAGTCAGGGAGGCATTCTAAAAAGTATCCAATGTGGTCCAGGGGTCGAAGAGTGAATGTGAAAAAACTAGAAGTGAACTTGATTTCTAATGTTATTTTTTTCCAGTGTGATTGCAAGCACAGGCTGTGTCAGTAGGTGGTTTGGCAACAACTATGTCACCAAACCAGTTGCTGACAGGGCAATCATGCTGGAAAGAAACCACATTACATGTCACACTAGACCGGACAGCTGCTGGAGCGCTTTACCTGTCCAACATCTGTCTGCTGCTGGCTGCGCTAGGGGGCAGTGCATAATTCAGAGCATCACATGGCTCCCTTTTTTTTGGAAAACTTTATTTAAAGTGTACAAAACGTACACATCATAAATGTCATCGCGCTGTTGTACAGTGCCATGCAATTCTGTACAGTGCTATGCCATAAAATGGAGCATGTCTGCATTTTAGCACAGCTCCAGGCTGCGTTGCAGTGTGAATGGGACACACAGGAAACAATTGGTTTCGGTATGTCCTTGCAGTAACAGGCATTTTACAAGGCACTAATACATCTGTCACTGAACAATGTGTGAATACTGTCTAAAGGTTCAGTTCACTTCTAGTCTATTTACATTATCAATCAAGCCCTGATTGGTTCCCTTGGACCCCTGAAATGCGTTGACTATTTTTTGGACTGTCACTTGACTTCTATTGGAATAAATTGTATCTGGACCTCTTAGCAGGTGTATGGTGTTTCAAATTTCATTTTTGGAATGACTGGCCAAGCCAGCAGAGAGAGAAACACCAAAAAGACATTTCACCACCGCTTTCACGTTCATAAATTCAACTTATACTGTATGAAAGTGAGGAGAGCTGGGGTGGGGGCTATTATGCCTGTAAGGCTGCTTTAAAAATATTATTGACTACTTCTATTGTGAATTTGGTTGTCTCTTACATGAATTCATATTACATTAATTGATTTATCGCACCTTAATAGTGTGGTTGGCTAAAATTGCTTACCCACAAATGTTTCCAAGACTCCAGAAATGTAACAAATTACTCACGTCTAAAACCAAAACAGATATAAGACCACATTTTAGTATACTGCAGTTTAATCAATACATTTTAACACCTCATTTCGGCGTTAAGGTTTAAACATCAATCTGTCAGTTCTAAATCTCTCACCCCAGGAGCTCCCTAACATCTAACTCTGTCACTTCCTCAACAAAATGAGTATGAAAGCACCATGAAAAAGATGAAAAGCAATATTCACATTTCCAGTGGGTGGTGTGTTGAAATGTTCTTCTAGTGAGGAGCTCTGGAAACCGCAGATATCCCAATGCTCCTGTCCACAGATGTCTCTGTCGCTCCTTTATCCAGAGTATAGGCTCCCTAATACAGGATGTGTGTTATGGGCCAGGTCACCAGATAAACCTGATGAGGGGAAAAGCCTAAAAAAAAAAAAAAAAAAAAAAAAACAAACAAGCTACAATATATCACATTTTAGTTTTTTGAGTTATTTACTGATTTAAAGTTCGTTTGGCTGTACTTCTGTGGAGCACAGGAGTGCAGTTCATTCTGCACACCTGTGACCCATTTTCGGCAGACAGCGGGCTTAAGCTCGCCATCAGCTGACGTCACAAAGCCAGTCCGGGCTTGGGGAAGATTGCGACGGTGGAGTTGGAATCTGCCCACATGCCTGGACTGGCACCCGGCTCAGCCTCTCATTAAGCTGCTGAGAGCCTAAGCCAGTCGCTCCTGCCCCCCTGCCACAGCCCAGCGCTCCAGTGAGCGTGGTGGGGGGGCAGAGCAGAGAGCCGGTGACTGATAGTCACCGGCTCTCTGCTCACGGAGCTGTGAGAACCGAGCGATCGGCGGTGTTCGATCGCTCGGTTCTCAGTGTTAGAGGTGACGCGGGACAGATGCAGCATCAGATCAATGCTGCATCCACCTAGGTAAGTATGATTCTTAAAAAAAAAAACATAATTCCCTTTTAAAGTGGAGCTAAACCCTCCTATCCTTTACAGCTAAGGAAACTACCATCTTAGACCCCATACACAATATTAGATTTTCTGCAGATTTTTGTCTTCAGATTTAACAAAACCATATAATATAAGGTCAAACCTTAAGCTATTCAATTTGTATGCAATCAGGCAGGCCTTTGCACTACATGTTTTGGGTGTTACTCTCGTACTACCACTATGTATGTGGGGTGAAAAAAATATATATCAAGATTGCCGCCTTCACTGAAATTGCTTATCCATAACTATTCGTAAAGTCAAAAAAAATGTTAGAGAGTAGTGAGGGGCTGTCAATTAACTAACTACCGATGTATAAAGTGCTGTCCTGTGAAAGGAGCCCCCGATGAAGTCACGTGACTGTGACGTAACGCGTATGGTGTGAGTGATGGCATACCAGAAGTGAAGCAATTTAGGAACGAACTCGGCACTCGTGGATTTTCGCCGCTTCTCTGCTTTTTAAATGTGAGTGTAACCCATGATGTTACTTTTTTTACCACTTAAGCCCTGGACCATTTGGCTGTCCAAAGACCAGAGCACTTTTTGCGATTCGGCACTGCATCACTTTAACTGACAATTGCGCAGTCGTGCGACGTGGCTCCCATACAAAATTGACGCCCTTTTTTCCCCCACAAATAGAGCTTTCTTTTGGTGGTATTTGATCACATCTGCGGTTTTTATTATTTTGCACTATAAACAAAAAAATAGCGACAATTTTGAAAAAAACACATTATTTTTTACATTTTGCTATAATAAATATCCCCAAAAAATATATATAAAATTTTTTTTTTCCCTCAGTTTAGGCCGATACGTATTCTTCTACATCATTTTGGTAAAAAAAAAAATCGCAATAAGCGTTTATTGATTGGTTTGCGCAAAAGTTATAGCGTCTACAAAATAGGGGATAGTTTTATGGCATTTTTATTAATATTTTTTTTTTTTACTAGTAATGGCGGCGATCTGCGATTTTTATCGCGACCGACATTATGGTGGACACATTGGACAATTTTGACACATTTTTGGGACCATTGTCATTTTTACAGCGACCGGTGCTATAAAATTGCACTGATTACTGTAAAAATGACACTGGCAGTGAGGGGGTTAACCACTAACTGGCTAGAAAGGGGTTAAGTGTGTCCTAGGGAGTGATTCTAACTGTTAGGGGCGTGGCTACGAGTGACACATCACTGATCACCGTTTCCGATTACAGGGAGCGGTGATCAGTGACAGTGTCACTAGGCAGAACGGGGTGATGCTTGTTTACATTAGACGATTGCGGGTATCCCCACGGACATTGAGTCCGCGGGACCCGCGATCCTACTCACAGAGCTTGCGGCGGGTGCGCGCGCCGCCGCCGGGGCGCACGTGATAGCATAGCGGCCAATTCAAAGGGACGTACAGGTACGCTCATTTGCGCAGCTGTGCCATTCTGCTGACGTAAATGTACAGGAGGCGGTCGGCGCTACGAGAGCTCTCTTCTTCCTTTACATAAGGAAATTCTTTCTACATAAGGAAATTTATTGATGGACATGGACGATTATTATTTTGCTTTTGATATTTGTATGTTAGGTGTCCAGCCTTGAGACACAAGAAATGACTATTATTTATGCACTACGATCACTAATATATATATATATTAATATATATATATATATTAATTATATGTATGCTAATGGTAATAATGAATTGAAGCATTGGTTCATCTACTAGTATTTTTGAACAAACACAGCTTTAAGTATGGTTATCACTGGATGATTAGGTGCAATACACAGGTATTTTTGCGCTGAGGTTACACACTGATTCTTGATTGGTTCATGCACTGAAGTCATTTTATATGCATGTTTTTTATCTTGATGTTACTCTAATGGGAGTGACTAATTAGGTTTACCAACCACTCACAGGATAGCAATATACACATCAGTAGTTGTTAGTTAATTGACAGCACCACACTACTCTCTAACATTTCCTTGCACTACATGGTTTTGGTAAATCTAAAGACAGAAAGCTATACGTCGGCTCACGGGATCAGGATAGCAAGCACGCCCGCACCCACTGCACAGCGGCGGTGTCGATGCTCATGGCCAACAGTCGCGATGACCGCCGGCCACGAGCGATCGCGGGCACGAGAGGCGGAACAGGGACGAGTGTGTGTAAACACACACTTCCCTGTTCTGTTCTGAGAGGCGTTAACCCCTTGATCGCCCCCTAGTGTTAACCCCTTCCCTGCCAGTGACATTTTTACAGTAATCAGTACATTTTTATAGCACTGATCGCTGTATAAATGCCAATGGTCCCAAAAATGTGTCAAAAGTGTCCGATGTGTCCACCATAATGTCGCAGTCCCGATAAAAATCGCAGATCTCCGCCATTACTAGTAAAAAGAAAATAATAATAAAAATGCTATAAATCTATCCCCTATATTGTAGACGCTCTAACTTTTGCGCAAACCAAACAATATATGCTTATTGCGATTTTTTTTTTTACCAAAAATATGTAGAAGAATACATATCGGCCTAAACTGAGAAAAAAATTCGCTTTTTAAAAAAAAAAAAATGGGGATATTTTTTATAGCAAAAAGTACAAAATATTGAGTTTTTTCCAAAAGTGACGCTCCTGTTTTGTTTATAGCGCAAAAAATAAAAACCGCGGAGGCGATCAAATACCACAAAAAGAAAGCTCTATTTGTGGGAAAAAAAGGACGTCAGTTTTGTTTTGGTGCAGCGCGGCATGACCGCGCAATTGTCAGTTAAAGCGACGCAGTGCCGAATCGCAAAAAAAATGGCCCGGTCATTCAGCAGCCAAATCTTCCGGGGCTGAAGTGGTTAAATTGCTGAGGCTGGCACAGAGGGGCAGAATTTGACTTTTCAACCTCACCTACTATGTAATAACATAGCTCCCAACTGTCCCTGATTTGGAGGGACTGTCCCTGATTTGGAGCAATGTCCCTCTGTCCCTCATCCCCCCTCATTTGTCCCTCATTTTGGTCTGATCCATATAGTTGTATATAAAATGTACTATTTATCTTTGAAAAAGCGTTTCCCATTGCTAAACCTTTCATCCAAATTCTAAATTGCTGCATTTGTAAATTTTAAGAGCCAATATAAAGGAATAGTAGTGGTAAAAAAAAAAGTCCCTTGTGGATTCAATAAATCTTTTTTTTTTTGGTGAATTCTCCTTTAAGTGGGTGTGGCAGGGGGCGTGTCCTATACCTACATACATTTGCTGGTAGGTGTCCCTCATTCCCATCTCAAAATGTTGGGAGGTATGGTAATAGATCAAATGGGTTGAGGATAGTATGAGCCATATTTACTGTAAAGTAGACTGGAGGAGGACTAGTGTAAGTGATAGAGGTTTCACAGGTGGGATGTTCATAGCTATAGCAAAGATATTCCTTAGCCGGAGGTGTCAGACACTTGATAATGTAAGAATTGTGTGCGAAGAATGAGCAAGTGAGTTAAAAGTGACCCCTAAGCGTCAAGCATGAGTAGGTGGTGTGTTTGAACCATTGATTGATATGATAGGCAAAGAAGTAGATGTAGATGGAAGGTGTTCAAATACAGATAGAAGGTTTTGTTCCTGGTCTTATAGGCTTGTTTAATTAGTGGCGGGTCCTGTACACAGGATGAAAGTCAAGGTAAAAAATACAGAGCCACGACAAGTAGGGTTGCGCCTCCCCGACCAGCTTGAATGCAACATTTTCATGATCACCAGGAATATACCTTTTATGTTTCCTCGCTGAGGATTTAAAGCACAGAAGATTCGAATGCTGGTCCCGTTGTAAAAGCTCCCTATGATCCGCCAATTAACTAAACCGATGCCAGCAAGGAGATTTGTAATACCTACGGGGACAATCTGCAGGAGGCAGCAGCGCAGGCCGCGCACAATGAAAAGGCTACAAAGACTTTGTCTTTGACATGAAATACGGAGCGCAGCTCACCGAAAACCCAAAGAGGGTGCTGTAGAAATCCATTCATCTCCCTTTCTGTTCTGTGACACTCACACAGGGCGATGTCTCTGCCTCCCCGGAAACATGTCAAGCAAGGTTCAGTCTCTCTTCCAGTCTATTTTACAGGCAGTAATCCTTGAATAAATGACCCCCCCCCTCCCCTCCCCAGCGTCCTTCTCAGGATGCATTAGGCTAAGCTGGCTAGCATAGAATACATATGCTACAACATCTGGAGCTTAGAAAACACTGAGATCCCCAGCAGATCTAGCTTATTGCGATCGCGCCGGTTAGGAAGAAATCCCGTTGATGTCAAAAGCTCTTCAGCCCGCAAAGCATCAAGTGCATAACAGCCGTGGCAAAACAGGGAAGGGTGTCGAGGGGCCGGCCAGAGAAAGCAGACTGCAGTTCATACAAGTGGGCTGTAGAAAGGTGATTTTCCCGAAATTCCGACCATGTGTAGGCTCCATCGGACATTTTCCGTCACACAAAATTTGAGAGCCGGTTCTCAAATTTTCCGACAACAAAATCCATTGTCGGAAATTTCGATCGTGTGTACACAATTCCGACGCACAAAAGTTCCACGCATGCTCAGAATCAAGCAGAAGAGCCGCACTGGCTGTTGAACTTCATTTTTCTCGGCTCGTCGTACGTGTTGTACGTCACCGCGTTCTTGACGTCCAACTTTGTGTGACCGTGTGTATGCAAGACAAGTTTGAGCCAACATCCGTCGGAAAAAAAAAAAAAACATGGATTTTGTTGTCGGAATGTGCGATCGTGCGTACGCGGCATAAGAGTCCACTTCATGAAAAATAGATTACAGGGCCATTAAAATGGGTAGTAAAGTCAGTAATGTAAAAATCTGCTGACAGGCAGGCTTTTTATAACAGAAGAGATCCTAGAGGTGTCTGTCTGTCAGTGGGTAGTGTGATCTGAGCCGCACATGCGTAGCTCAGACCACATTTACGTCCCGCTCTGCATGTCATAGCGATGTGACTCCTGCGCGCATGCCTGGCCAATCAAGTAGCCAAAGATGCGAAACCCGGAAGGAAGACCGGGTGAAGATGAAAGCGCCCTGACAGTGCATCGCTGAAGGGCTCCATTTGTAGGTAAGTCTGTCATAATGTACTAGTATGCCGTGCGTGCATACTAATACCTTATGAGTTAAACCTGGGGGGGGGCTTTAATTGATTTTCATATTGAGACTTTACTACCGCTTTAAGTAGTGGATTTGTATGTGCAGCGATGTGGACTGCAGCCATATTATGGTGCAATTCCCCCGTCATTCTTCACCTATAGACATATCCCTCTAGTGCTGGGTGCCAGAGAGTGTCATCACATCTGTGAGCCCGACCAGAAAGGATTGTGGGATTAGTAGTCTTTCAGACCGGCGTTTTCTTTGTGGACTACACATGGCAGGGATTTTTGCTACAACCCGAAGAGACTCCTGGGAGGAACTATAAAAGGTTATACTTCAGGTGGTACCTTATTGTACATATATGTAAACTGTGTTTTGTGCTGTTGAACTGTTTTGGCGGTCTTTTAGGGAAATGATTATCCCGAGTCTGGGCTGTTATCCAGCACTCGGCTGACCAATTCCCCATTTCTGTGCATCAATACCACATTATTTACTCCAGTAAAAGCGTATATAATATAAACATATTTGACTTGTGTGACATGTCATTTAAAGGTGTTGTGGAAGATGTCTGAACCCAGAGTGTCAGGTGGGTTGGAATGGTCAAAGGGTCATGGCGATGCAGAAGAACAGGTAAATCCAAGCAGTCCTCAAGGGGGCCATGCTACATATGGATTATTTTTGGAGATTAAGGATAGTGTTTGGTGTCACTTTAAGGGATACAGTACATTGAGTTGGCATTGTCACCCTAGGACAGGAAATGTGTTACTAGAAGAATCATCAGGTGAAAATGAAAAGAAAAAAGCCACAAAAAAGAAAGATAATGCAGCCAGCACATCTAAGGACTGATAAGCTGCAATATAATACATTTTTGATTTGACGTTTGGATATGCTTTAAATTTCCATGGAGATCAATCTAAAAATGCCTTTCTGCTAACACTGCAGAGGTGTTGATCATTTTCCAAACAACTTTGATTGTGTGGGTTCTTAAAATTGGGAAACGAAACTGTAGGTGGCAGATTGTTGCTGATGAAAGGTCTAGAATTTTAATATATTCACATAAACTTGCAAATGCATGGCCAGCATAACAGTTGTGTGTGTGTATGTGAAAGAATTCTGTAATAGAGATCTCTCCCTCTCCTACGATACCTGTTCTGAGGAAGAGTTTAGAATTGGCACCTCTACCAGACACATTTATCATCCCCTAGATGCAGGTAAATTTTGCCGCCTACACTTTGTGAATCCATCAGGCTGTTTACCATTCTCATCTATTAAGCAGATGTTAGATCCCCTGTCGACATGTGGGCGGCGTACCAGATTTGTCACTTCCTGATGAATACCGTAGCTCAAACAGGCCCTATCCGGGATACTACTTCCCTTCAAAACCTATCTCTACAGAAATGGGAGAGTGAGCTGGGTATGACATCCCCGGTTCAAAATAACAAAACCATCCTTTTTCACTCGCAAGTCATCCATAGCCAATACATTTCCGGAGCAAATCTTCAAGATCCTCTCATGTTGATACCAGGTTCCTGCAGTTCTTGATAAGATCTTCCTGCAAACATCCAATCTGTTTAAGCGTTGCTCCTCAGAAGTGGGAACTCTTCTGCATATCTTTTGGAGCTGTCCGAAGGTTTGACCGTTTTGGGAGGGTGTTAGGCAATTTGTCCTTCAGCTTACTTCAGTAGATTTGGTCATCATCTCATCAGCTATTTACTACACCTTAATAATGTACCTTGTTCCTGATTTAAGTCTTCTTTAACAATCCAACCTCTGAAGGCTGCCAGAGTGTGCATTCCGGCCCTGTGGGAACAGACAATTACTCCCCCAATCTCTCTTTGGCTAGTTAAAATCGATGATACTAAGGACTTCAAAAACCAGTCTCTCTATATAACAGAGAAGAAACGTTTGGTAATACTAGATACCCCTGGACGGCTTTTATGGGCTCTTCTGCGTACCATCCTTCCAAGATAGAGGTGACTTAAGCAACCTGGGTTGCCCAGTGGCTTGTCCTCCGCGATCGGACTGGGAAGTGGTTCTATAATGCCGCGTACACACGAGCACACTTTGCGGCAGACTTTGCCCGGCGGACGGGATTTCGTCGGACAATTCGATCGTGTGTGGGCTCCAGCGGACTTTGTTTTCTCAAAAGTTGGACGGACTTAGATTTGAAACGTTTTAAATCTTTCCGTCGAACTCGAGTCCGGTCGAAAAGTCCGCTCGTCTGTATGCTAGTTCAACGGACAAAAAGCCACGCTAGGGCAGCTATTGGCTACTGGCTATGAAGTTCCTTGTTTTAGTCCGGTCGTACGTCATCACGTACAAATTCGACGGACTTTGGTGGATTGTGTGTAGGCATAACCGTTCATTCAGAAAGTCCGTCATAAAGTCCGTTGAAAAGTCTGCCGGGCAAAGTCTGCCGTAAAGTCCGCTCGTGTGTACGCGGCATAAGTCTATGGCAACGTAAGCATTATTGACTTATTGACTCTTTTCCAGCTCCTCTCTTCCTTCCACCTCCCTCCCTTTTTTCTTTTTTTTTTTTCCCCTCTCTCTCTCTCTCTATCATTTTTTTCTAGTTTTATCCTAAACCTAAAAAAAAAAAAAAATCAGAAAATAGTTGCACAGGAGGTCTCTGTGTTTATCTTGGGAGATTTTCCCCTACAGTTGGCCATAGCCAATCGTCTATCTATGTGTTTATTATCGGTTCTCATTGCTTATTGATTGATATAGAATGCATTATTGTTATGCACACAACTTGGATGGATCTCTCAGCTGCAACCTAGATACTCTACTCTATGATCGGTATTGTATGCCTTTGTCTTTCCCTAAATAAAGAATAAAAAAAAAGAAATCTGTGATAATGTAACCCCAGAGTAATTTCAGAATAGCAAGTACCCAATCTGTAAAAAGACACCCATTCTTTATAGGATTCTTATTGCTGTAATAGCTGGGCATGTGGAATATTTTTTTTAATTAAGACATATGTTTGGCACTCCGTCTCTTCAGCATTTCATATCTAGGTAGATCTGAATGAGATAAAATTAAAAACCACAGCTTTCATGAGGCAGTAAGAGCTTCGGTGTACTGTCAGTCTGCATGAGGTAGTGAAGGGAAGCTTAGGGTCATAGACTCAACCTTTTTTAGTTAGGGAACTATATAGAAGGTATGAAAAAACATAACACACTTCAGACTAAAATGTAAAAAAACTAAATGTTACTTATCAATGTGAAACATGAGCCTGGGGCAATGCACACTACCTCGTTGATTAAATCAACTTCACATCAGAAGCCCCCTTTATATCAAAGGTCCCCTCATTACATCAGTCCCCCCATACTTCACATCAGAGTTCCCCCATTACATCAGAATACTCCCCATCCTTCACATTAGAGGTCTCCTTTTACATCAGAGGTCCCTCCATCACATCTGAGCACCCCGTCCTTCACATCAGAGTCCCCTGTTCACACTAGATGTTCTCCCATCACAACAGCGTCCTCCCTTCACATCAGAGACCCCCCCCCCATCATATCCAAGGTCCCTTCTATCACCTGCACCATGGCAACTCATGATGTTCATCCAGGGCAAACTGTGCTTGTGGCACCGCAGTGAAACCCAGACATAGTACCCTTTTCCATGTGGCCTCAGAATCTTCAAGGTGCGTTTAATGTGGTCAGATGATACTAAAATTGAATTATTTGTCCTTAACACCAAACGATGCAGTGCCTTGAAAAAGTATTTATTCCACTTGAAATTTTCCACATTTTGTCATGTTACAACCAAAAATGTAAGTGTATTTTATTGGGATTTTATGTGATAGACCAACACTAAATAGTACATAATTGTGATAGTGGAAAGAAAATTATAAATGATTTTCCAAAATTTTTTACAAATAAATATCTGAAAAGTGTGGCGTGCATTTGTATTCCGCCCCCTTTACTCTGATACCCCTAACTAAAATCTAGTGGAACCAATTGCCTTCAGAAGTCACCTAAATAGTAAATAGAGTCCACCTGCGTGTAATTTAATCTCATTATAAATACAACTGTTCTGTGAAGCCCTCAGAGGTTTGTTAGAGAACCTCAGTGAACAAACAGCATCATGAAGGCCAAGGAATGCAGCAGACAAGTCAGGGATAAAGTTGTGGAGAATTTTAAAGCAGGGTTAGGATATAAAAAAATATCCCAAGGTTTGAACATCTCATGGAGCTCTGTTCAATCCATCATCCGAAAATGGAAAGAGTATGGCACAGCTGTAAACCTACCAAGGCATGGCCGTCCACCTAAACTGACAGGCCGGGCAAGAAGAGCATTCATCAGAGGAGCAGCCAAGAGGCCCATGGTAACTCTGGAGGAGCTGCAGAGATCCACAGCTCAGGTGGGAGAATCTGTCCACAGGACAACTATTAGTCGTGCTCTCCACAAATCTGACCTTTATGGAAGAGTGGCAAAAAGAAAAACATTGTTGAAAGAAAGCCATAAGAAGTCCCATTTGCAGTATACGAGAAGCCTTGTGGGGGACACAGCAAACATGTGGAAGAAGGTGCTCTGGTCAGATGAGACCAAAATTGAACTTTTTAGCCTAAAAGCAAAATGCTATGTGTGGCGGAAAACTAACACTGCACATCACCCTGAACACACCATCCCCATCGTGAAACATGGTGGTGGCAGCATCATGTTGCGAAGATGCTTTTCCTCAACAGGGACAGGGAAGCTGGTCAGAGTTGATTAAAGGGGGATGGAGCCAAATACAGGGCAATCTTAGAAGAAAACCTGTTAGAGTATGCAAAAGACATGAGACTGGGGCAGAGGGTCACCTTCCAGCAGGACAACAACCCTAAACATACAGCCAGAGCTAGAATGGAATGGTTTATATCAAAGCATATTCATGTGTTAGAATACCCCAGTCAAAGTTCAGACCTAAATCCAACTGAGAATCTGTGGCAAGACTTGAAAATTGCTGTTCACAGACGCTCTCCATCCAATCTGACAGAGCTTGAACTATTTTGCAAAGAAGAATGGGCAAAATGTCACTCTCTAGATGTGCAAAGCTGGTAGAGACATCCCCAAAAAGTAATTGCAGTGAAAGGCGGTTCTACAAAGTATTGACTCCAGGGGGGCTGAATACAAATGCACGCCACACTTTTCACATATGTATTTGTAAATAATTTTGAAAAACATTTATCATTTTCCTTCCACTTCACAATTATGGGCCACTTTGTGTTGGTCTGTCAGATAAAATTCCAATAAAATATATTTACATTACTGGTTGTAACATGAAGGCACTGTATATCTGGCAGAAATCCAATACAGCTCATCATCCAAAAAAAACACCGTTCCTACAGTACAGCATGGAGGGAGTAATATCCTGTTATGGGGGTGTTTCTCTGCAACAGGGGCTGGAGCACTTGTCAGGATAGAAGGAAAATGGACGAGACAAAATACCATCAAATTCTTGAGGAAAATCTGCTGCCCTCTGCCAGAAAGTTGTCAATAGGAAGGTTTACCTTCCAACAAGACAATGACCCAAAGCACACAGCAACAATGACAACACAGTAGTTGAAGGAGAAAAAGGTGATTGTCCTTGTATGGGCTAGTCAGAGCCCAGACTTAAACCCCATTGAAAATCTGTGAAATGACTTGAAGCCTGCAGTCCACAAATGGTCACCATCACATTTAACTAAACTTAAGCAGTTCTGCAAAGAAGAGTGTGCAAATATTGCAAAGTCTAGATGTGCAAAGTTAGTAAGTTAGTAGAGACAAATCCCAACAGACTAAAGGATGTAATTAAAGCAAAATGTGGTCCAACAAAATACTGACATAAAGGGGGTGATCCTTTTCCCAACTCAGTGATTCTGTTTTTGAATTTTTTTCATTTTTTTCTGACATGTTGGTGTTATAGCTTTTACTTGGACGTTATAAGTTGCACTGAGTAAATACAGCTGGATAAAACAATAAAACGGTGTGTCTTTATTTTGGGCTGCAAAGCAACAAAATATGATTATATTAAAGGGGGTGATTCTTTTTTATACCCACTGTAGTTACATCTAGAGATTTCAAAAGCTTTCCGTTTAAAGCCATATCCTAGTTACCTTCAAAACATGGTTCTATATAAAGTAACTCTGGGTCTAATTATAAAGCACAATATTGCCGAACAGCAGGGTGTGCAGCTAAAGTGCTCAGAGCCCTATTACAAAATCTAACCAAGAACGCCCTACCCCAAGGATGAACATTGTGGTGATGCTTCCAATACATTTGTAAGACATAGGAAAGCAGAAGGCGTTGAATTGGGGTCAGACCTAGTTCTGGCTCTTATGCTTTTACCCTGTTGCTAGGCAAGTGTTTATTAAAGGATAACAAGAAGAAAACAAAATTCAGTAATAAATAAGCTGTAAAAACAAATGCTTATAATGGTGCGTTGTGCTTTGATTTTATAGCAGAGAAGAAAATTAGCTACTTTGAAATTCAGACTACAATAAAGGTGTCCACAGATATCATGGGGAGGAGTACAGCTCACACAAAACACTAATGCTGGCTGCAGCAATCAAGCAAGGTGTTCAAAGCTGTCCAACCCAAACTATCTCTTAATCAGGGTTCTCTGTCAGAACCACAGAGATAGGATTTCAACTGATTTATATAAAAATGGCTGGGTTTGGACATGCTCAAGCTATGTTTATGGCTAGCTAAGGGCCAATTCACACCTCTCACATGGTAATCACAAATATATTTCCATTGTTCTCCTTTCTGAATACAGCCTGGATTATGAGGGTGCTGCAGCAACAACCCGCTAGTTAAGCAATGTCTGCATAGGAAATAAGTATATGTCGCCAGCACACCATGGATCCATGACTGAATTGACATGAACTGAATGACTGATTACCAAAGGCTCAACTCCTGAAAAAACACACCTGCACTATCTTTGGTGATGGTGCACCTATAATGCACAGAGCATTCACACTTTTGTCATTAGGCATTGCTTATAGGCTCCCTGTAGCTGATCTTTTTCCCAACTACATATGTACCTGTTGTGCGGCGTATTGAAATTATGCGCTGGAAGCTTCTTGGATACAACAATACGCTTTACTTTCATGGAGGAATATCAGAACATGTTTTTTCATGGAACAGGAACAAGGAGCATGCAAGTACACAATGAGGAAAGACAAACACTTCCTCTCATTACATTGCCATAGAATACACATTATAACACTGCACTGCCACCTCCTGGATATAAAGGTATAGTGCATATATATATATTGTCAGCTTATATAAGCAACTTTGCTGTTGTTCTTTCAACAGCACCATGTATTGTTCTGCACTCTGTGTGGTAATGGCCATCATGTCAGAGCTGCTCACCTGATTATAGATGGGGCAATGATCAGGAAGCAGCAGTAGAGGTGCATAAAACCAAAGAAAGAATAAAGTAGATGCAGAGAGATCCTTACACTGAGGTTCCTCAGGTACAACTTCTCCTCCCTGGCAAAGGAAAACAGTTAGCAGTACAGTAGGGACAACACTAAATCTCACTCCAAATCTGGTGAGACTAGTAGTCAGAGGCAGCAGTGCTTTGGAGATCTCACCCTACAGATATACAGCTACGGGGCTACAAAAACAGTAGAGCCTAGACCAGCCTTTCTCAGCCAGGGTGCCGCTTGAGGTCCTCAGGGGTTCCGCAGCATCCTGGTAAAATAGCATAGGGGGATTTTTGGAAAATCTCCCTGAAGGTGAACTTACACTTTAAATAGCTCTGTATTGTATGTTAATGCACATACAAAATGTCCCTGTGTGCCCCCTATCTGCATATTAAAAAATAAAAAATATTTATGTTTAGAGTTTCCTCTTCCAGTGTTTTCTGGAAGGCATCAGCAGTATCAGTTCATTTTTGGCTTTACGTGATACTCATTTATTTCGTTATTTTTTAGCAGTGATTGTGGAACCCATTAAGAAAGTCACCTACTGGTTGCCGGCAAACTTGGATAGCCTAAACTGTTAATTATTATTTTCAATGGGTGCCCCCACCTCTTTTGTGCCTATTTGTTGCATTTTTCTCAAAATACCACACTCCATTTGGACTGTGCCTCATTGGAGCATCTTAGATTACTTTTAGCATTTCTCAAGAGTTAGTGCTTTGCAGTTGCATTCTTATGGGACCTTCTGTCTACACAGCTATTGAGGAAGTTTGAATGGGACTACTCTATGCATGATGGCTCCAAGAGTTGTTCTTGGTATATTAGAGCAGGGTCTGAAATTCAACCTCCTCTGAACTCTTTGTTTTTTTTTATTCAAGGCTTGGATGTATAGTGCCACCCCTGTAGGAGTCGCTAAGTTAATGGCCAGGATTCTTTTCCCAGTAGTTTCCTCGCAGCCAAGCACACAGCTTCAGTCACTCTTCAGGCTCATTAACCAGTCTAGGCATATGCCTTTCATAATGCTTTCATGAAAACTTAAGTAGGTAGTGGGCAAGGGTAGGATACTCCAGTAACCCTCAGTAACAATTTGAGGACACTGAACTTTCTCTTAAAGAAAACCAAAACTGTGAGCCAAGTTCTTGCACAAGTAATAGATGGACTGAGCTTTGTAATAGCGCTTAAGGAAATGTATCTTCTCTGGACAATCTGAGTAAAGTCCTTTCACTAAGAATTAAACAGACACAATGTCACCTTTAAACATGTGGACAAGAGGAATGGCAACTGCAAGCAGTCTCAAGAATCTCTCTCACTCATCTGTACTCACAAATGTCCCTGGAATCTCCAATTTTTGCAAAATATAGATAACTGTTACTAAATATATAATAAAAGGAAAATATTGTGCTAAGTTAAACTAATACAAAAGGAGCAGCAGCTCAAAAGTGAGATACACACATAAATGAAAACAATAATAATAATGTAACTGCGCTAAAAGTTGACATTGTGATAAGCAGGTCTATCACACAGATTTAGAATTAGGTAAATCCAAATCTGATTATAACACACTAAAATGTAGACAATATAAGGATAGAAAAAAGTCCATAAATAGCGAAACATAAATGAACTCTTGAATTGTCTTCAAGCCACCACCATGAATCCGTGCACTACCACCACAAAAAGTGGTGCTTACCGGAAGGCAAGCTGTTATGAGCCTGCGGCTAAAACCCCAGCCTGGGCCTTTCTCCAGGGAATGTATATCACCAGCTCGGGACAACTTGATTGGTAGGATGGATTGGTACAGCTAAAAACAACCAGGGAACGTGATCACTGAATGGTCAAGATTAATGACCAGGTATTACCCAAAATAAAAAGGAGCTCACCATAGTTTAAATTGTTTCATACAAGAATTTATTAAAAAAAACTTAAAAGTTGCACTTACAAAAGGTAGAATATAAATGTCACAGTTTTGTTAAATGACGTCAGCAGGCCACTCCTCCTGACGTGTGTTTCGTCACACACTGACGTCGTCCTGGGCCCACTTTATAACTGTTACTATATATTGATATAATTTAGGGGATCCTACAAGCTTTTCGGACAGTTGGGGGGGTCATTTGTTTGTTTATATATGTTTTAATTAGATCTTGGGCCAAGAGTTTTTCATTGCACTATTTGTCTTCGATGTAATTTTTAATAGAAATGTACTATATATTTTGTATAATGGCTATGATACTGCTGGACTGTTTTTGATATTAAAGGGGAACTGCAGTCTGCTCACACAATTTGTAATAAAAACATCTTTAACATTCTGAAGCTTATATATACTGTGATTCTGTACTTGCCAAATATGCTGCAGATATCTCCCTCCACTGAGTCTGGCTGCATCCATTTTAAGTGTGGGCAGCTGAAGCTGCTGCCTGTTCACTTCCTGGATTTACACAGAGGCACACTTCCAGGTCTGCAGCTCTCATTGGCCTTCTTATGACTCATTCCCCCTCCCTTTCTGGCAAACTCTCGTGAGAGTGAGAGAGAGCAGTGCATGATGTCATAAGCCTAGGCTTTTTTTCCAGACAAGAAACAGGAAGTGGGCTGTATAAGGTATTTACTGGCAGAAAAAAAAATGGTTTACTATCCAAAGTTAAACAACAAGGGCAGAATATTTACTAGACGGAAAGATGAAAAAAATGACTGAAGGTCTGCTTTAAGTAGGTAAAAGTGGTAAAAAATTGGATATGAGTCAAAACCAGGTTTGTATGGCCTGTTGGAGTTTTCACCTACTGGCTCGGCAGATCCAATTTGCAAAAGCCCGCCATTCCCTTCGCCTCTTAGCAAATCCTGCAGATGAGAAACTACGGATTATTTTTATTCTTTTTCTCGTGTAATGTAAGAAAATCATTCATTGTCAAGCAAGACAGATGCCCATTCATCAAAGTCCTTTTTAAAGCAGGCATAATCATATGTGTTACCATGAAGTTTCTCTCGCCACCTACCGTCTGGCACCATGCCAGCCAGGAAGCCTTGAAAACGACAAAATGTGATAGAATTTTCACTCTAATGTGTAAAGTAGATGCATGACAAGATGTTCTATGAAAAGAAAGGAGGTGGATTGCAAAGGGAATAACATTGCATAATATCTGCGGGTGTTTTTTTCACACAGACTGTGTAGTAATCTATAACAGAGCCAGAACTGGTCACTGACACATTATTAGTGTGAAAATAAAATAAGAATCCTGTGCCAGCATGGTGGCAGCCAAATTCCAAGACTTCTGGCCAGAGGAAATGCTGTGCATAGCAATCCAAGTGGAATTAAGAGTTGGGGGGGGGGGCATGGAGGCTGTGTATTGCTTAGCTGCGGTTGGGTACAGTTTATCGCTGCTATCTGCATTGTAAAAGTATTCACAGACCATAAAATAGATTTTTGTCTTCACTAATCATTCAAAAGATAACTATCCAAATATATACGGGACCACACATACCATTTAGGACTGATATACTGTATTTTATACTCAAAGTTGCATTCCAGGCAAACAGCTAAACAAAATACGAATGAAATACATAAAAGGAAGTTGTTTTACATGCCAAAGGATTTGTTTTTCTGTCTATCCAGTCCTGAGATTTATACAGCACAGTCCTGTCTGGTGTGGAAAAGATTTGCTTTTTCTTCTCTGCTGCAGTTAAAGTGATATTAAACCCAAAACCAAAAATGTAATATTTTACATATTACCAATCCTTAGATGCGGTGGCTGCATTCATTTTCTTTTTTTTAGGCTTTTTTTGCCTTTATTTTCACCCGGTGATCCAGCCAGTAAGTAACATGTAGGCAGGTGCAGTCTGTACTCCCTACTGTAGGTGGCGTTTTACCAAAGCGGCAATGCAGAAGGGGAATGAAGTTGTGAGAAACTTGGTTCCTCTATGACTTCCTGTGGTCACCAGGGGGGCAGCTGTCCGTCTTGAGGCTGGTGCTCCTCGTGACCTTGGTGGCCATCTTGGGTCAGGGCAGTGTCTATTTAGGACACTGGGCTCCCGGGTTTGGTGCGCACTTTGCAAGTGGTTGGTGTAGGGACATGTTCCCTTTTGTCAGGGAGAGTGTTCAGAAGTAGGAAAGGGTTCTGGAAGAGTAGGGACAGTGCAGGGACTACAACCGTTCTCACTTTTAAGAAGTCTCCCATTTGGGAGTGGACCTGCCAGGCCACATTCCTGCTCAAGGGAGAGAAGCATTCCCAGTGAAGCATGCACACTTCATCAGCTAAACCTGAGCAGCGCACAAAGTAACATTATTGGCCGCATTCCTGCTCCTCGCTGTGGAAGCTGTCGGCATCATTTTAAAGAGGAAGTAAACCGAGATGAGTTTTACTTCCTCTTTTGCTCCCCCAAGGCCTGCAAATGAAAAGTATAATGGGCTAGTGTGCATCGCGTACTAGCCCATTATACGACACTTACCTGCAAACGAAGCCCGCGCTGTCCCCTGAGCAGGCCAGCTCTGTGACTGGCCGGAGTCGCGTGACGTCACTCCCGTGCACATGGGGCACGGCACACTCTGGTGGAAAAATGGCACGGTGGTCCATTTATTCACAGCGCATGCACCGATGACGACATCGGCGCACTACAAGTGAAATATCTCCTAAACCGTGCACGTTTAGGAGATATTTCCACTACCTATAGGTAAGCCTTATTCTAGGCTTACCTATAGGTAAAAGTCAACAAAAGGGGTTTACAACCACTTTAAGGGCACGCTCTGCTGCTACAGTTTCGTAAATTGCTCCAGCTGGCTGCGCCTACCCTCCGAGCCGAGTTGTGCATTGTTGCGACTTTATTAATACACTGTTCACATTCATCTCAGCCTCTGTGTGTTCTCTGCTTGCCGACACACCATGCTGCACTCTGCTCAGGAACACACTTGCTGTTTTAGGGTGTCACCACTCTGTATGGAGGAGCAATGGAGCCACCCTTGAACAGAAGCATTTTCTATCTAGGTAGAGGGGAGTGTTTAGATGCACCAGCAGATTTAGATGGACTTGAGGGTACCCAGTTGCGGCACATCCATTAGGAGCGCCGACTCCCTATCCATGCGTCCGGCCCCCTAATCTACATGCAGGGTGCCAGAGGCATGGATTCCATTGGGGTTCTTTTTTTGAAGCACATGACTAGAGCCAGAGCCTCTAATAGGCTTCAAAAAAGGGTGGGCTTGGGGCGCAGAGCATTGCGCCCTGAGCCTACCCAGTTGTGTGACAATAGCAAATGAATATTATTCGCTATTGTCACACTGATTCTCCTCCTGGCCAATCAGGAAGTGGATCCTGAGACCCGTTTCCCGATATGCCGAAAGGAGAAGCAATCCTATTGGCCTAGCGGAAGGATGGAGGAGATGCACGGCGGAAGCCGCTGTGATGCTGCGGTGGAGACGCAGTGGAAGCCGCCACTGACCCAAGGCTTCCTCCTGCTTCTACATGAGCAGGAGGTCAGTGGCGCTCCTGGCTCATTACCTGCTGCTGATACACTATGAGCTGAAGCTTTGGCCAAGGATGGAGCCAGATGGGAACGGAAGTACCCCTTGTCTGGTGAAGTCACCATCACTGTCCACGGGACCGACCCCATGCTACTGCATTGCCATAAACTCAACGTCACCTGGGCACTTATCACCGCCACAGAGGGAGAGGAGACCGGGGGGGGGGACATCCCTATCACCAGGCTCTGGTACTCCCCCCGACACCAGTACCTGGTCCTACACCTGAACACAGCGCTACTACAGTGACGGAACTACTTCCTACACCTGGACTACACCCGCACCCTCAGTGATGACTACTCTGGACTCTTCATATCTCACTACAGGGACCTGGACCAGGACAGGTAAGTCGGCACACAGCTCCTACCCACCATACAGGGGACACTGGAAAACCTAAAACCTCTCTCACTCTCACTCTTTCAGTATATCCCCTTAGGGTATCCCTCAGTATATCCCATAATAGTGCCCCTAAGCCCCTATTATGGGATATATACTGAGAGACACCTTTATATGGGATATACTGAGAGTGAGAGTCCCCCTAATATGGATATACTGAGAGACACCTTAATATGGGATATACCGAGAGAGAGAGACCCTGTATTATGGATATACTGAGAGACACAATACTTTATTATAGGGGGGTCTCTCTTACTCCCAGCCAGTATATCCTATAATAGGGTGTCTCTCAGTATATCCCTTAGGGTGTCTCTCACAGTATATCCCAGAATAGGGCCCCTGCCCCCTATTATGGGATATACTAGTACTGAGAGACCCCTTAATATGGGATATACTGGGAGTGAGAGACCCCCTATATGGGATATATACCGAGAGACCCCCTATTATGGGATATGCTAAAAGACCCCCCATTATATAATAGGGGGTCTTTCATGATATCCTATAATAGAGGGTCTCTCAGTATAGCCCATATTAGGAGGTCTTAGATGGAGAACATGAAAATAGAGTTCTGGAAAAATATCCATTCCCCTATCTGCAGCAAGATGAAAATCAGCGCAGAAGAAAAAAAAAAAAAGAGTTAATTTATGGGCAATATTATGTTGTATATATTTCTATAATATATAAATGTCTATTCTGCATTGTGTGACCATTTTGTGCTTTATGGGCACATAATTCTCACACATTGTATTAATCTCATGCATTTTATTAATGTGATATGTGTTCAAGCGAGTGGAATACAGGGCACAGAGTGGGTGGAGTCTATAAGGGGTGTGGCTTATGAGAGGTGGGAGGGGTGAAAAAGGAAGGGTGGGGTCTGGCGCCCCACCATTTTAAACTTCACCAGCCGTCACTGAGCGCACCCCTGTCAGTGTTAAATGGTTTCTGGACAGCTTGGTCTGGTAAAGGAAGATGAAACTTACCAGCAGAAAAGGGAAAAAACAAAATGAATGCAACCACCACTTCTGAGAATTGGTAAACTGCAATATAATACATTTTTGTTTTGAGGTTTATTACCCATTTAAGTAACACAGACCTTACCTCTCCCCCAGTCTGTGACTGAACAGGGAAAGAAGAAGCAGCTGATTAATAATCTCATCTGTTATTTTGCTCTCTCCTCCTGTCAGTATGTCAGGGAAGCACATGGAAAAATTAATTATTAAAGATCATATTAACTGCTTCTGGACCGCCCATTGCACATATACTGCGTCAGGGTGGCTCAGGCTAAGCGAAACAATGTACCTCTATGTCGTTTTCTGTTGTTGGCGCAGGGGGGGCTTGCACGTGCGCACCGCCGTAGCCTCACTCCTGCTGTGATTGGACACAGTGGGAGCCAATCTGCGGGGTCCGGCAGCCACGATGGCCACTGGAACCCGTCGATCCTTCGTAGGAAAGGCAGAACGGCGGTCTGCCTATGTAAACAAGGCAGACCATCATTCTGTCACAGAGGGAGAGAGAGATCTTGTGTTCCTGCTAATTAGGAACACAGATGTCTCTCTTCCTCCAGTCAGTCCATGCCCCACACTCCCTAGAAGCACACATAACCCTTTTATTGCCCGCGATGTTAACCCCTTCCCTGCCAGTGTCATTTATACAGCGACAGTGCATTTTTTTTAAGCACTGATTAGTGTATTGGTGTCACTGGTTCCCAAAAAGTGTCACTTGGTGTCCGATTTGTCTGCCACAATGTCACAGTCCCACTAAAAATCGCTGATCGCCACCATTACTAGTAAAAATAAATATAAAAATAAAAATTCCATAAAAATATCCTATAGTTTGTAGACGCTATAACTTTTGCGCAAACCAATCAATATACGCTAATTGGGATTTTATTTTACCAAAAAATATGTAACAGAATACATATTGGCCTTAATTGATGAAGAAATTCGATTTTTTACATATTTTTGGAAATGTTTTATAGCAGAAAGTAAAAAAAAATATATATTTTTTTCAAAATTGTCGCTCTTTAGTTTATAGCGCAAAAAATAAAAACCGCAGAAGTGATCAAATACCACCAAAAGAAAAGCTCTATTTGTGAGTAAAAAAATTACCGCGCAGATGTCAGGTAAAGTAACGCAGTGCCGTATTGCAAAAAATGGCCTGGACAGGAAGGGGGTAAAACCTTCCGGGGCTGAAGTGGTTAAAGAACAAGAGGTATTTGGTGTATTGTATAGGTGCCTGAAGTTCAGCTTTAAAGCCACCTTAATCTTGCGGGATGGATACATCCAAAGTGATAGTGAGGTCTGCAAAGTTTTCATCTCCTGGACAAAACATTCTCCCAGGTAGAGTTGCCACCTCATCAATATTAAACCCAAACATAAGAATTACACAGGTTCTGAGACTAATTTAATGCAGATAAGGAACCAAGTATTTTTAATTATCACCTTAATCAGCCACAGAACCTTTGTAATTAATATGTGTTTGGTTTTAAAAGGGATAAGGTGGCAACTCTACTTCCAGGTTGTCTTTGGCAAGGTTCACATAACCAAAAGACTAGACATACAGTCATGTGATCTCTGTCAAAGGGCAGGAATGGAGTACATCTTGGCTGATCCTCTCCGGCAGGGATCATGCAATCAAATGCCTAGGATTTTGGTTATGTGGTCATGTGACCAGCTGAAACGGAATTTCTCAAGACAGAAAGTATATGAAAATCCAATATTAATTCCCTAGTAGCCTCCCTGGCGGTATTCCCGAGTGCGGCTCGGGGTTAAATTTCAGCACCATTAGTGGTAACCCCGAGCCACACTTGGGATTACATCTCAGGATCCTGGTGCAGGTTACTTACCTTGTCCCCGGGATCCTGCGATGTCCCCCTGCGCTGTCTGCGGGCTCCGTCTTCTGCCCGAAGCCTCTCTGTGCCAGGCTCTGTTCCCTGCGAGTGCCACGACGCACGGTGGCGGAGCCTGGCGGTAAATTCAAAAAAAGTGAAAATCATAACATATACAGTACTGTATGAAATCATTTCACATCCCTTTTGTCCCCAGTGCTTTGTCCAATGCCCTACATGCAGTTTTATATTATATATACTGTTCTTTCTGCCTGGGAACTTGAGATTGTCCATAGCAACCAAAAGTGTCCCTTTACGTCAAAAGTGGCTTTAGACCAGCTAGAAAACAGCGATAGTAAATTAGAACACTTGCAGAATTGAGCGATAGTGAATTGTGGGGAAATTTATTTTATTATTATTATATTATTATTTTTTTTAATTATTTATATTTATTTATTATATTATAATTTATGATTTTGTGTTTCAAACTTCATCATACCTGGGATATCTACTAGACTCTTGGTGGACAGATATAAGTGTGTTATTGTTAAGAATTACAGATCTACAATATAAAACGTCAAATTTCTATGCAAAATAATTGTACCGCTTTGAGACGCAAAAAATCTGAAATAATCATACCGCCAGGGAGGTTAAGGAGTTTGAGGTATATTAGACAATATTTTTCAATTCGGCTCTTTTTGCACTCTAAAAAGAATAATATTCCAATATGAATTCCAACATTTTTGGTAAATCTTCCCTTGCTTTTTTGTCAAAATTGAATCAATGGTTTAGAAAAAACATATAGGACCAATCAAAATAAAAAGGAACCCCATCTGTCATCAAACACCTGGACTGGAATTAAGTAAAATTGTATTTGAAAAAAAAAAAAGCCTCAAACACGTGAGCTACATATAGAACATGGACGTACAGGCTAGAAAACCAAATCAATATTACATTTACAGTTCAATGACTACAATATAAAGCTTGGTGCCTATAATAGCAGCTACAAAACAACAATCAAATGTTCCATTGATCAGCGGTAACTGCCAAAAAGGTGATACCTTGCGCAATAAAATAACAAGAAATAGACACGCATTACCTACAGACTTGGAAAAAGTTGTTGGTACCCTTACGGCTCTTGAAAGAAATGCTTTATTCCTCCTGAAAAGTCATGCAATGAAAAGCACATGTCCCATTGCCATTGGTATGTCATTGCACAATGTAAAGAAAGTTAGATACATTTGGGGGGGGGGGAGGGAGGGAGGGATCATCAGAGGCGTATCTAGAGTCTTCATGGCCCCGGTGCAAGAAACCACCATAAAGGGCCCTCCTGACCCCCAGACCCTCCTGGTAGTTCCGCCACTGGTGTCAGTAGTATTTATTTTTTTAGTCTTTTTTTAACAGAGCTTCCCGTTCATTCACAAGCTGAAGTACACACAGTACACAGCAGCTGGATCACAGGGAGTACACAGGAGCCCGAGCAGGAGGTGAATAGGAGGGGTGTCAGGGTGGCATGTAGAGTAATTGATCCTCTCCATTTTCCTCCTGCAGAAATCAGAAAATGTAGGGGATCGGTTCCTCTACATGCTGCCCCTGACGCCCCTCCTATCCAGGTGTACAGGGGGCCGGGTCGCAATTGCAATCCCTGTACGTACGCCACTGTCAAAACTAGATACAGAGCCAAATTTGCAGCATTGTGTATGGCAGTGATGGCGAACCTTGGCACCCCAGATGTTATGGGACTACATTTCCCATGATGCTCAACTACACTGCAAAGTACATGAGCATCATGGGAAATGTAGTGCCAAAACATCTAGGGTGCCAAGGTTCGCCATCACTGGTGTATGGCAACCAATCAGCTTCTATCTTTAGTTTTTTTGGTTAAGCTTTTGAAAATGAAAGTTAGAATCTGATTTACCATCCACAACTGTTCCAGGTTCTGGATGCTCCATCTTTGATAAATTCCCCTCATTGTTACTTATTCTAAGATTGCCTGGACAAATTTTTTGAAGCCAAATAATTGGTTTATAGTGATATATTAAATTGTTTCCAGTAAGTAGTATTAAACATGTCTCCAATCTTGAAATCAGTCAGTCAGGCTAAACAGAAAGAAGTTACATAGGTTGGACTTGATGGACTTGTGTCTTTTTTCAACCTCACCTACTATGTAACCACTGTTGCTGTTGCTGAACATGGATCAGAGTAAGCAAAGGTGAGAGAGGTCTGAGTAGATCAGGATGGAAATTATAGACTAGCATGTCAAAGGTAAAGGATATTAGACTATTTCCAGGCAGCTTTATATTCCTGTGACTAATTTGCAAATATTTTAGGGTCCACACAAGTATCTAAGATCTAAGGTACACACCACACCACATCTAAGGTCCAAAGATCTAAGGTCCACACAAGTATAGTCATGCTCTATAGACACGATCGCAAGAGCAAAATTGACTGGTAGATAAATGGTAGAATGACAAAGGGGTTGATTTACTAAAATTAGAGAGTGCAAAATCTGGTGTAGCTCTGCATAGAAACCGGTCAGCTTCCAGTTTTTTTGTCAAAGGTTAAGTGAACATGGTGAAGTTGGAAGCTGATTGGCTGCCATTGTGCTGTATGCTGGGTGTCCAGTGCACCCCTGTGCCTATCCATTATAATGCATGTGCTTCTACTATGGAGACTCTCAAAATTTAGAGTTAGGACTGCAGATAATACTGGGATGCTGTGAAGTGGTTCTGCAGCTTACGCATGTATTTGCAAATGTGTGCAAACTAAACCCCTGTTTTTAACACATACTGTTAGACAAGACAATTTGGTTGGTTACAAGCTGGTCAGTAAGTTAAGCTGGGAATTTTCTTTGGTTTTGTTTGACATGCTTCGCCCTTCCATGTGCTCCTTGCTGCAAAGGCCAGTTACAGTGCCTTGCAAAAGTATTCACCCCCCTTGACATTTTTCATGTTTTGTTGCCTCACAACCTGAAATTAACATGGATTGTTTGAGGATTTGCATCATTTAATTTACAGAACATGAACAGAATATTTGAAGATGTTTTTTATTTTTTATTGTGAAGCAAACAATAAATAGGGCAAAATAACAGAAAAAGGCAATGTTCATAACTATTCACCCCCCTAAAGTCAATACTTTGTAGAGCCACCTTTTGCGGCTATCACAGCTCCAAGTCGCTTTGGATAAGTCTCTTTGAGCTTGCCACATCTTACCACTGGGATTTTTGCCCATTCCTCCTTGCAAAAACTGCTCCAGCTCCTTCAAGTTGGATGGTTTGCGCTTCTGAACAGCAATCTTTAGGTCTGACCACAGATTTTCTATTGGATTGAGGTCTGGGCTTTGACTAGGCCATTCCAACACATTTACATGTTTCCCCTTAAACCACTCAAGTGTTGCTTTAGCAGTGTGTTTGGGGTCATTGTCCTGCTGGAAGGTGAACCTCCGTCCTAGCCTCAAATCACACACAGAATGGTATAGGTTTTGCACAAGAATATCCCTGTATTTAGCACCATCCATCTTTCCCTCAACTCTGACCAGTTTCCCATTCCTGACTGCTGAAAAACAACCCCACAGCATGATGCTGCCACCACCATGTTTCACTGTGGGGATGGTGTTCTTTGGGTAATGTGATGTGTTGGATTTGCGCCAGACATAGCGTTTTCTTTGATGGCCAAAAAGTTCAATTTTAGCCTCATCAGACCAGAGCACCTTCCTCTATACATTTTGGGAGTCTCCCACATGCCTTTTCGCAAACTCAAAACGTGCCATTTTGTTTTTTGCTGAAAGTAATGGCTTTCTTCTGGCCACTCTGCCATAAAGCCCAACTCTGTGGAGCGTACGGCTTATTGTGGTCCTATGTACAGATACTCCAGTCTCTGCTGTGGAACTCTGCAGCTCCTCCAGGGTTACCTTAGGTCTCTTTGCTGCCTCTCTGATTAATGCCCTCCTTGCCCGGTCCGTGAGTTTTGGTGTGCGGCCGTCTCTTGGCAGGTTTGCTGTTGTGCCATGTTCTTTCCATTTGGTTATGATAGATTTGATGGTGCTCCTAGGGATCAAAGATTTGGATATTTTATTATAACCGAACCCTGACTTGTACTTCTCAACAACATTGTCCCTTACTTGTTTGGAGCGTTCCTTGGTCTTCATGCCAGTGTTTGATTAGTGGTGCCTCTTGCTTAGGTGTTGCAGCCTCTGGGGCCTTTCAAAAAGGTGTGTATATGTAATGACAGATCATGTGACACTTAGATTACACACAGGTGGACATCATTTCACTAATTATGTGACTTCTGAAGGTAATTGGTTGCACCAGAGCTTTTTATGGGCTTCATAACAAAGGGAGTGAATACATACGCACATGCCAATTATCATTTATTTTTTTCAGAAAAATTGTTTTATGTATATCATTTTTGAATTTTACTTCAGCAACTTAGACTATTGTGTTCTGATCCATCACATATAATTCAGATTTAAAAAAAAAACATTGAACTAAAGGCTGTAATGTAACAAAATAGGCAAAAAGCCAAGGGGGTGAATTCTTTTGCAAGGCACTGTATAGGTTGGGGCAGTGGCCATTTGTTTGTAAAGATGATTGGCTACCATGCACAGCCGCAACAGATTTTGCACTCTCAGGTTTTAGTAAATCAACCCCAAAGAGTCAAGCAAAATACCAAAAAAGATACAAGCTGAACTCCAGGGTCAAGGTAGATCAAATTCTGATTGCACCACCTGTCCCATTTTGAGCAACAGGTGGCTTTAAAAGTATAGTTCACCTTTACTAAAAAAAACTTCCTATGCAGATAAGATGCGTCTGTAGATAAAAACAAACTTTGCAACTTTGACCAAAATATTGACCTTGCTATAGGTTTAGGCCATTTATGTACCTCATGAAGCCTGAATAGAAAACCTCCAGGACATTGCTAAGGGTGTTGCTAAGAGAGGCCCAGATGTTTTTTTCACATTTCCCATTACAGGAGTGAGCTCTTTCTCCGATTCAAACCCCTTTACACGCGCTCCCTCTCTCCTGTTGCAGGAGCCCAGAGCACAGCATTTCAGAGCTCACTCCTGTGGTGGTGAAGGTGCACAGTAACAGCTGAACTTCTCTTAGCAATGTTCTTACCAATGACCTGGGAGTTTTGAAGTCAGGCTTCATAAGGTACATATAGTTACATAGTAGGTGAGGTTGAAAAAAGACACAAGTCCATCAAGTCCAACCTATGTGTGTGATTATAAGTCAGTATTACCTTGTCTATCCCTGTATGTTGTGGTCATTCAGGTGCTTATCCAAAAGTTTTTTGAAACTATCGATGCTCCCCGATGAGACCACCGCCTGTGGAAGGGAACTCCACATCCTGGTTGCTCTTACAGTAAAGAACCCTCTACGTAGTTTATGGTTAAACCTCTTTCCTTCTAATTTTAATGAGTGGCCACGTGTCTTGTTAAACTCCCTTCCGCAAAAAAGTTTTATCCCTATTGTGGGGTCACCAGTACAGTAGTTATAAATTGAAATCATATCCCCTCTCAACCGTCTCTTCTCCAGAGTGAATAAGTTCAGTGCTCGCAACCTTTCCTCATAACTAATATCCTCCAGACCCTTTATTAGCTTTGTTGCCCTTCTTTGTACTCGCTCCATTTCCAGTACATCCTTCCTGAGTTAATCCCTTTTTTAATGCATGCCAATATTCTGTTTGCTTTGTTAGCAGCAGCTTGGCATTGCATGCCATTGCTGAGCCTATCATCTACTAGGACCCCCAGGTCCTTGTCAATCCTTGATTCCCCCACAGGTTCTCCCCCTAGTGTATAGATTGCATTCATATTTTTCCACCCTAATGCATTATTTTACATTTTTCTACATTAAACCTCATTTGCCAAGTAGTTGCCCACCCCATTCAGTTTTCAGATCTTCTTGCAAGGTTTCCACATCCTTATTGCCCTGCTTAGCTTAGTATCGTCCGCAAATACACAAATTAAACTGTTTACCCCATCCTCCAGGTCGTTTATGAATAAATAAATAGGCTTGGTCTCAGCACAGAACCCTGTGGGACCCCACTACCCACCCCTGACCATTCTGAGTGTGACGGACCTGGCCGGGACAGAGGCTGTTGGAGAGGACTGGGTGCAGGCCTGTTGCCTTTTGATTATGGGCCCTGGATTTTCAATGGAACGGTACTCTTTGTGGGGTGAATTGGAGGTCCGGTCTGAACTGTACTAATCGGACTCAGTCGTGTATATATGTATATATTGTTTGTTGTTTGATTCTGTTGGGGACTCCTTGCTGTGGATCTGCGTCCCTGAAGAGGGAGGGGGGGTTCCTCCAGCAGCCCCCTGCTGATAAGACTGATTCATTCTGTTGGGACACATCCTGTGAGGAGATGCTGGTGTCATCAACCTGTGTTTATGTTAATTGAGAGAGCTGATCACATTAGCCACCAGCACTGGCTAGGAGACGAATGGTCTAGGCTGAGGAGGGGATAGATTGTTGTTTGTATTGTTAATTGTAGTTAGCTCCAGCTATTGTGTTTATGTTAATGTGTGAAGCTCGGTGCCCACAAGTCTGTCATCTGGTCTGGGTACATTTTGTAGTAAATTAGCTCATGTTAATTAGGTTAGCTTTGAGTCATCCCTGCTGTATAAATGTGTGTGAGATCTCAAATAAAAAGTTAGTTCTGATGTACTCCAAGACTGGTGTTGTCTAGTTCTTGGGGTTCCTATAGCCAGATCCATTGGACTCGTGTTCCAGAACTTAGGAAGCGGTATATGACGGAAGCACTCAAGCGGAGTGTGGGACGTTCCGTGACATTGGTGGCAAGCAGCGGGAAAGCTTCCTGCAGTCTGGGACATCCAAACCTCCAACTGGATCCAAGATCAGCATAGCAGACTTCAGTCACCCCAGTGGAAATATGGACCTGGCATCAGAGTTCCCGGGGCTGCTGCGGATCATCCTTTCAACATACACCAGGACTGTGTCTAAGGATGAATGCCTAGAGCTCAGGCAGCAAATTCGGGTGGAGCTCTGGATTGCAGCCCTCCGTCTCGCTGGTATAAAACAGGGCAAGTGCTTTCCAACCCAAGAACAACGGGCCAGTGGCCAACGGGCATTGCGGATGGCATTTCTGGGAGAGCAGCCCCAGGAGCAATGGGTGACTGAGTTGGACAGGTTGATCCAGCAGGAGATAGAGCTGGACAATCGTTATCGGGCTCTGCAATGGCATGCAGAGGAGGGATATTTAGGGGAGACAACAGAATGCTCTCCAGAGGGATATGACTTTCGAGGCCCTGGATTGCTGTGGGAGAGCCTTACAGATCATTTTATGTTTGGTGATGAAGGGGAACCTGACCTTGAGGACCTGCGAGAATATAGAGAGGCTATGCTCGGTCTTGCAGGGGTCTCAGAGCTCAAACCTGATCTGGACCATTTGCTAAGGAAGGAACAGCATCTGGAAAGGGCATACAGGAAACTGCTAGGACAAGTTCAGCAGCATGCCAGAGAATCGGCAGTGGAAAATCCGGAGATTGCCGTCCCCAAACCTGAAGTGCTGACAACAGGGCAGAGCTCTGCTAACCTCTGCCCAGAAATGATAGCATCTTCTGGGTTCCATGGACAGGAGATGGTGAACCTCTGTCCCACACTTTTATCAATTCCAGAGACTGGGGATTTAATAGACGTTTCTGTAGAGGAGGAACCACCTAGCAAACCCCCAGCAGAAGTGCTGGCAACCGGACAGAGGGTCCAAGACCTCTGCCCCACACCTGTGTCAGTTTCGGAGGCTCAGGGTGAGAAGGTGGCAATCACTTACCAGCAGCAGATACAGGGGCAGAAGGGAGAGGAGGTGTGTGTTGTCCCTCCCCAACAGTTGGCCAGGGTGGAGGAAGCGGACTTTCCTCCCCAGCAAAAATCCGTGCACCTGGGAGACAGTACCATTGACATGTTGTCCCAGCAGCCAGATGAGGGAATGGAAAAGGAAGCAGCCGGCTCCCTTTTCCAATGGCAACTACACAGTTTGGGAGTGGATGAAGCCAGCCTCCTGCCCCAACGGTTAGCTGGAGCGGAGGATGCGGAATCCCCAGCAGAAATGCTGGCAACCGGACAGAGGGTCCAAGACCTCTGCCCCACACCTGCAGAAATTGTGGAGGCCCAAGTTGAGGAGGTGACAGTCTATCGTGAGCTGCAGATCAGGATCCAAGGAGAGAACGCAGTCAACACCTCACAACTGCAGCTTGATCTGGTGTCGGTGGATGGGACTTCAGTCTCCACCTGTAAACTCCAGGGATTGTGGGCAGTCGGCCCAGATCCCCAACAGCATGACGGAGTGAGCCCAGTCCCCCTGTCTTCTCTCCAGCGGCAGAAAGGACTCCAGGGAGAAGGGCCAGTCCAGGCCTCTCCCCAGCGGCAGATATGTTCTCTGAGAGAGGCAGAGGTTGGCTGGGTGAGTAATACTCTGTTTGGAATAATTTATTTGGGGTACTGTGTGGGTACAGACATTAGAGGACTGGAACTACTGACTAACTTCGGAGTCAACCCACCTGGGGTCTCCTCCTGTGTTAGTCTCCTGCCGAAAGGGGAGAAATGTGACAGACCTGGCCGGGACAGAGGCTGTTGGAGAGGACTGGGTGCGGGCCTGTTGCCTTTTGATTATGGGCCCTGGATTTTCAATGGAACGGTGCTCTTTGTGGGGTGAATTGGAGGTCTGGTCTGAACTGTACTAATCGGACTCAGTCGTGTATATATGTATATATTGTTTGTTGTTTGATTCTGTTGGGGACTCCTTGCTGTGAATCTGTGTCCCTGAAGAGGGAGGGGGGGTTCCTCCAGCAGCCCCCTGCTGATAAGACTGATTCATTCTGTTGGGACACATCCTGTGAGGAGATGCTGGTGTCATCAACCTGTGTTTATGTGACTTATGTGTTTATTGAGAGAGCTGATCACATTAGCCACCAGCACTGGCTAGGAGACGAATGGTCTAGGCTGAGGAGGGGGTAGATTGTTCTTTGTATTGTTAATTGTAATTAGCTCCAGCTATTGTGTTTATATTAATGTGTGAAGCTCGGTGCCCACAAGTCTGTCATCTGGTCTGGGTACATTTTATAGTAAATTAGCTCATGTTAATTAGGTTAGCTTTGAGTCATCCCTGCTGTATAAATGTGTGTGAGATCTCAAATAAAAAGTTAGTTCTGATGTACTCCAAGACTGGTGTTGTCTAGTTCTTGGGGTTCCTATAGCCAGATCCATTGGACTCGTGTTCCAGAACTTAGGAAGCGGTATATGACGGAAGCACTCAAGCGGAGTGTGGGACGTTCCGTGACACTGAGTATTCCCCATTTATCACCACCCTCTGAACTCGCCCTTGTAGCCAGTTTTCAATCCATGTACTCACCTATGGTCCATGCCAACTGACCTTATTTTGTACAGTAAACGCTTATGGGAAACTGTGTCAAATGCTTTTGCAAAATCCAAATACACCACATCTACGGGCCTTCCTTTATCTAGATGGCAACTCACTTCCTAATAGAAGGTTAATAGATTGGTTTGGCAAGAAGAATTCTTCATGAATCCATGCTGATTACTGCTAATGATACAGTTTTCATTACTAAAATCTTGTATAAAGTCCCTTATCATCCCTTCCAAGAGCTTGCATTCTATTGATGTTAGGCTAACTGGTCTGTAATTCCGAGGGATGTATTTTGGACCCTTTTTAAACATTGGTGCTACATTGGCTTTTCTCCATTCCGCTGGTACCATTCCAGTCAGTAGACTGTCAGTAAAAATTTGTAACAATGGTCTGGCAATTACTGGACTGAGTTCCCTAAGTACCCTCGAGTGCAAGCCATTCAGTTCCAGTGATTTATTAATGTTAGGTTTCCCAAGTCTAATTCTAATTCTGATCTCTGTTAGCCATGGAGGTGCTTCCTGTGGCGTGTCATGAGGATAAGCACTGCAGTTTTGGTTACTAAAGCCCCCCGATTTCCTTGTGAAGACCGAGGAGAAGAATAAATTCAATACCTTCGCCATCTCCCCATCCTTTGTAACCAGGTGTCCTTCCTCATTCTTTATGGGGCCGATATGGTCTGTCCTCCTTTTATACTGTTTACATATTTAAAGAATTTCTTAAGATTTTTTTGCTCTCCTCCGCTATGTGTCTTTCGTGTTCTATCTTAGCCGCCCTAATTGCACCCTTACATTTCTTGTTGTATTCTTTATAAAGTCTGAATGCTGATGATGATCCCTCAACCTTGTATTTTTTGAAGGCCTTCTCCTTTGCTTTTATATGCATTTTTACATTGGGGTTAAGCCATCCAGGACTTTTGTTCGCTCTTTTAAATTTATTACCCAATGGGATGCACTGGCTAATGCCCTTATTTAATATGCTCTTAAAGCGGATCCATCTCTCCTCCGTGTTCTTTGTTCCTAAGATTTTATCCCAATTTATGCCTTCTAACAAGGTTCGTAGTTTAGGGAATTTGGCTCTTTTGAAATTCAGTGTCTTTGTATTCCCCTTATGTTTCCTATTTGCGTGATTTATACTGAAGCCAATTGACCTGTGATTGCTGTTTCCTAAATTGCCCCGTATTTCCACATCTGTGATCAGGTCTGTATTGTTGGTAATCAGTAGATCTAGTAATGCTTTATTTCTAGTTGGTGCGTTTACCATGAAATTGTCCTGCAAGACATTTAGGAACTGGCGAGCCTTCGGCGAATGCGTGGTTCCCTCCGTCCAGTCTATGTCTGGATAATTAAAATCCCCCATTATGATGACACTTCCCATCCTTGCTGCTAATCCAAATTGTGATAGGAGATCTACCTCCCCCTCCTCCCTCAGGTAATGGTCTACACCTAAAACAAGGGCATTATTCAACTTCAGTCAAAGCTGCACAAATTATTTTATCTGCAAATGTCTGCATATGCATTTTTTTTGGTAAAGTTGAACCAACCCTTTGAGGCAGAAGACCCAGGAGGTCTCCACTGTTGAATAAAAAACATAAAAAAAGAGCTAGAATGGAATTTGCTAAAATGCATATTGACAAGCCACAAGGCTTCTGGGAGAATTTCCTTTGAACAGATGAGACAGAACTGGAGCTTTCTGGCCACAAGTCACATCAGCTGTATGTTTACAGATGAAAACGATAAAGCTTTTCAAAGAAAAGAACACCATACCTACTGTGAAACATGGATGTGTCTTGGTTATGTTTTGGGCCTTGTTTTTCTGCATTTGGCATGGGGGGCATGAAGTCTGAAGAATACACCCTTTAAACCTGAGGCAGCTGGAGAAGTTTCTTCAGGAAAGGTGGGCTTACCTGTTGCCTGGCACAGAAGTCCCATTAAGAGCTACAGACATTGCCTTGTTTGCAGTGATTGCCTCTAAAGGTTGTAAAACAAAATATTAGGTTAAGAGTCCCATCATTTTTGTCCATGCCATTTCCATTTATATTATTTAAAATATTTTGTTGAAACAAGAATCTAAATCAAAGCCTTATTTTAATAAATATGGAATAAACAGCAACAGATGCTAATTACTTTGGTCAGTTTCAAGTTACTTCAGATTAAATAGCGGGTTCTTTTTTTGTGGAAAGGTACCAACAAATATGGTACCTTATACTTACTTCAATCAGTTAAAAAATCATTTTATATATATATATATATATATATATATATATATATATATATATATATATATATATATAAGCAATACATACACAGTACATATCATAATATATATAAATAGTACACATATGCACAATTGTTGGGTTTGTGATATGTTGCTTCCCCCTTATATCCTGCTATGGGCAAGGGACCATTGTAAATTTTACAAAAGAACCACTATACTGTCTATAGAGTCAAATGTACTACTATTAGGCTACAGTACCAGCATCACTTGACCTTCTGGGAAATATATCTCAAAAGAAAGCTTATACTTCTAAGAAGAATAAAAAAGATATCACAATGCATACTCATCTTTTTTTCCTTCCAACAAGCCCAAGGATCTTTGAGATTAACGCTGTTTCAGATAATCCTGCAATGTAATATTTACAACAGTTACATGGTTTAATCACAAAAGCATAAAAACACGAGCTATAACGATAAGGTTTGTCCAAAAAACCCGACCACACATAAAAACAGGTCTATAAAATGGTTCAAAATGCTCCAGATTTCACAAGATTACGAAACTAGTAACAAAGTGGCATTGCTGGCTTGTTGTATCCACTGTATTTAATTTATTTATTAATGTAGTACTGACAAATTCTGTTTAAACGGGAAATCCAAAGACTCGCATATAGCAGCCACAGGCTTTTTTTTAACATCTTCTTTGCATTTTATACTTTTTACAGGATAAAGTAGCAATAAAGTTTTGTCGTCAAATGTTCTTCACTTAAATTTTTCTATATCAAGGGAACATTTTCCCTGCAAGGTGTGTCATCAAGTGCCATCAATTACAATTGTGGTGGGGCCTGGCACATACCCTGGTTGAAGGTAATTATAAGTACACATGGTGCTCACATTATTTTACTACAGAAATTTCAGTTAAAAGGAACATAAGGAGACATGTCTGAATCCTGACACTTATGTAGCATGTCTCCTATGGCAACAAACTTGTAGCTGTTACTACCGTTAAAGGTATTCAACTGCAACACGAACAGTTCTCTTTACCCCACACTCACTCACTGTGGGTCTTCACTCAACAAGCTCCCAATCTCTCTCACCAGACCTCAGATCCACTAGTCACTGGATCCCCTGAGCTCTTTCACTGTAGCACTCAGTATCTTCCTCAAGCAGCACCCCCACTTCACCGCTGGGTCCCTGGCTTGGCACTCACAGATACTCTTTAAGCTTCACCCCTGCTGACACGTTAGGTCCCTGGCTTGGCACTCCACAAGCATCACCTCTGCTGTCCCACTAGGTCCCTGACTTGGCACTTGCTGAAGTTTTCCCACTTCTTCACCGTCCCCGGCTGGTGAGAAGTCTGCTCTGGTACTGGCCTCAGCTTACTCACAGTGATCTCCGGTAGCAAGGTGGATGGTCCCTTAGCAGCGACAGCTTCCCCTCTACCTCCGACCACAACTGGATCCCCAGCCGGTGGAACCGTTACTTCTGGTTGGACTACAAGCCCGCAGTCCCAACCCTAAGCTGCTTTTCCTGCTGCTGGATAGGCCCTCAGACAGCCTAGCAGCCAGATGTCCCTGGGATAGGCCTTAGGTTTCTGGCCTAGCAGCCCGGGGCAATACAACACACATCCAACCAGACAGTCATCCAGGTGGCACAGAACCCCGATCACCTGACTCTACCCAAATAATAGGTTCTCCCAGCAGGCCAAGGAACCCAAGAAAGTCCCTGCCCATTGGCTGAGACACCCCATTTATTCCTAATCTGTCCTTACAATGCCCTTGTTTTATTTAATGTCACCAGATACCCGGCCACCAAGCGACAGAAGAGAGAAGTGCAGCAATTCCAGAATTAGGGCGAAATTAATTGACCTCCTAACAATTGGCCAAGGCAACTATCACTTGGCAAATAAATTTAATAGCAACCCTGCCCAAACATCAGGGTGCTACACTTATATTCCTGAGACCTAGTGACCTAAGCCATCAGGTTTGGGTTGACATGCCATATGTATCAGTATTGGACTGGCATTTTATTTTGTTTGCGGTATAACTCCTTACAGCATCAAAGAAGCTCTGAATCAAAGAAACTTTGATCGTCTAGTCTGTGCTGGAACTGTTACAGGGTTGACAGGATGGCGTTGTGCGTATGATCAGATGACAGGATAGACAGCAAAAGGAAACTGGTCAAGAATTTAAATTAGCATGAATATCATGACATTTATTGACATTCATTTACAGCAAAGTGCTTCAATGTGATAACCACTGACAAAAGAAAGTTTTGAGTTAAAGTATTAATATTTATTGGAGAACACAATTGAATACAAATGCAAGGTTTAGCCTAGGTTCACACTACTGCGATGCGATGTGCCGTCCTGTGTGAGGTGCGAATTTGCCTTGCATTTTGAGTTGGACTGGTGGGAATTTACCGCAAATTTACAGCGAATTTACCGCTATTTTACCGCAAATTTCAGGAGGCAGATAGTGAACAATTTGCAAAGCTGTGAACTGTGTGCTGCGAGTTTACTGCAAGTTCAGTTGAAGCCTATGAAGATAAAATTCACACTACACCATAGGAATTCGCATTGCGCCCACAGTCAACACGCATAGGACCCTTTTTTTTTCTCGCACCAAATTCGCAACGCATAGATGTGAACCAAAGCCATGGAATACTATGCTTTTTACATGACCTGCAAATCTGTGTGCTCCTAAACGCATCAAACCCGCTGTAAATTCGCATCAGTGTGAATCCAGGCTGAAACTTAGGTTTTCATTGTCAGGGCTCAGTCATGCCATTTCCATATATTTTGCTGTGCTTTTAGGCAAATTACATGGGTGATCAAATATGCATTACTGTATATTTAATTGGCTCCAAGCCTAGTGTAGTGAAAATATTTAGCATTCAGCAGTTTACAAGCACCATAGGGATGAATTAAAATGCTTGGTAAAGTTGATCTCACCCCCTCCCCACCCCTCATCACAAATCACTAGGATTAATATAAAAAGAAATAACAAAAATGCAACTAAAAGACAAATTTGCTTACCTAAATTTGCAGTAAAGAAGATGGAGAGTCATTGCCCAGTGATGGGATTTTCCAATGCAAAGCAACAGGTTTACTTTAGCTGCCATCCTCCAAGAACCTCCAACTCTCCAACACTGCTTTTAAAAACATAGACCCCTGATCAGACATGTGTATTCTGGCAGCCGGTAGACTTACAGTACTCCAGGTTTGTTTGCAAGGCTTTTACCAAATCGGTTGGGCGTCAGCTACAAAGCCTGCTATCGGCTGCCCATAAAGAGATTAGTAGGCTGCCCGCAGAAGATTTTGCCACTGTTTTTAAAATAAAGCACATTCTAATAAAACCTCAAAAAGGTCCTATAAACCTTCCTACCTGCACCTTGTATTTTTCACCTGCATAAGATTGATTGTGTATTGTGTCATTTGTTGCCCTGTACACACACCCTATAGTAGAGTAAATCTTCACATTCCTGTGTCAGCAGTTTTTGTGTTCAAATATGAGGGATGCCGCATGGCACTGCACAGGTTAATGTGCGACCTCTGTCTGTAGTATGATAACTGACACTTCCTGTGAAGAAACAATATATCCCACAATCCCTGGGTCTCTCAATCTAGTACTTATGCCTGTTTAAGATCTAATTACTGTGTAGTTCTCATTTGCACAACAGGTAGAGCAATTATATTAAATTAATTTATTAATTAAAATAGCACTCCCACATTTGTGATGCAACAGAGGAAATGGCATGGATTGGATGCTGTGTGACCCAGAACTTGAAGTTGCCTGTCTCCTTAGTGAATAGGAACAAGCTAAGTGAATGAATACATGGACATAGGGGAATTGATCTGCCATGACACTACAAACTGCAGTCACAGCATGTGAGCCTACAGTTACAGGGTAAGGCAACCAAAAGACTCAGGGAATATAAGTACACTAATACTGAGTTAAAATAACAAAAAACATTTGAAAAAGTGTATAATACCTTTAACTTTTTGGTGCTTGCTCTTCCATGTTTTGAGTTTGTATGAACAATATAATGGACAAATGAGTGCTGCCTGCATTGCTGCAGAGGTTGAAGGCATGGGGGGGTCAGCCTGTCAGTGTTAAGACCATACGCCGCACACTGCATCAAATTGGTCTGCGTGGCTGTCGTCTCAGAAGGAAGCCTCTTCTAAAGATGATGCACAAGAAAGCCCGCAGTTTGCTGAAGACAAGCAGACTAAGGACATGGATTACTGGAACCATGTCCTGTGGTCTGATGAGACCAAGATAAACTTGGTTCAGATGGTGTTAAGCGTGTGTGGTGGCAGCCAGATGAGGAGTACAAAGACAAGTGTGTCTTGCCTGCAGTCAAGCATGGTGGTGGGAGTGCCATGGTCTGGGGCTGCATGAGTGCTGCCGGCATTGGGGGGGGGGGGGGGGGCTACAGTTCATTGAGGGAACCATGAATGCCAACATGTACTGTGACATACTGAAGCAGAGCATGATTCCCTCCCTTCTGAGACTGGGCCGCAGGGCAGTATTCCAACATGATAACGACCCCAAACATGCCTCCAAGACGACCACTGCCTTGCTAAAGAAGCTGAGGGTAAAGGTGATGGACTGGCCAAGCATGTCTCCTTGGGGCATTCTCAAATGGAAGGTGGAGGAACGCAAGGTCTCTAACATCCACCAGCTCCGTGATGTTGTCATGGAGGAGTGGAAGCGGACTCCAGTGGCAACCTGTGAAGCTCTGGTGAACTCCATGCCGAAGAGGGTTAAGGCAGTGCTGGAAAATAATGGTGGCCACACAAAATATTGACACTTTGGGCCCAATTTGGACATTTTCACTTAGGGGTGTACTCACTTTTGTTGACAGCGGTTTAGACATTAATGGCTGTGTGTTGAGTTATTTTGAAGGGACAGCAAATTTACACTGTTATACAAGCTGTACACTCACTACTTTACATTGTAGCAAAGTGTCGTTTCTTCAGTGTTGTCACATGAAAAGATATAATAAAATATTTACAAAAATGTGAGGGATGTACTCACTTTTGTGAGATACTGTATGTAAGGGTTTAGAACCACTTTATCAACTGTTTTAATAAGACATCAGCCTCCCAGGGAGTGCATTGTTTTAATGAGTTGGCTGACTGATAGGGGTTGATTTACTAAAACTAAAGAGTGCAAAATCTGGAGCAGCTGTGCATGGAAGCCAATCAGCTTTCTAACTTCAGCTTGTTCAGTTAAGCTTTGATTTAAGAAAAAAAACTGTAAGCTGATTGGTTTCTATGTAGAGATGCACCAGATTTTGCACCCTCCAGTTTCAGTACATCAACCCCATTCACTATCAGAAAGAGCACTAAAGCACAACCATTATATAGCATGGCAAAGCAGGAAGCACTGGCTGAACATGGCATGAGCAAATATGGCTGACTCGTTTACATACAAAATTACAATTCATAGGTATAAACTTTAAAAAAAATTAATGCATAGTTATATACACTATATTATCAAAAGTATTGGGACATATTGGGAAGTATTGGGACAACTGGCATCCCAGTCTTAGTCCGCAGGGTTCAATATTAAGCTGGCCCACCCTTTTCAGCTATAACAGCTTCAACTCTTCTGGGAAGGCTGTCCACAAGGTGTAGGAGTGTGTCTATGGGAATGTTTGACCATTCTTCCAGAAGCACATTTGTGAGGTCATGCACTGATGTTGGACGAGAAGGCCTGCCTCACAGTCTCCACACTAATTCACCCCAAAGGTGATCTATCGGGTTGAGGTCAGGACTCTGTGTAGGCCAGTCAAGTTCCTCCACCCCAAACTCGCTCATCCATGTCTTTATGGACCTTGCTTTGTGCACCAGTCCAAATCATTTGGTGGAGGGGGAATTATGGTGTGGGGTTTTTTTTCCAGGGGTTGGGCTTGGCCCCTTAAGCCTTGTACACACGATCGGATTGTTTGCCAACAAAACCGTGGAATTTTGTCCGAAGGGCATTGGTCCAAGCTTGTCTTGCATACATACGGCACACAGTTGTTGGCCAACAATTACGAACGTAGTGACGTACTAGATGTACTACGAGCCAATAAAAAGGAAGTCCAATAGTCATGTGCTACCTTTTGGGCTCCTTCGGCTAATCTTGTGTTAGTAGAAGTTTGGTGAGTGTCGATTTGCGCTTTTCAGGTTGTGCTTGCCAGGTTGTTTCTGATTTTCAGGTAATGCTTGTCAGGTCTTTTCTGATTTTCAGTTTGTTTCTGATTTTCAGGTCGTGCTTGTCAGGTCATTTCTGATTTTCAGGTCGTGCTTCTCAGGTCGTTTCTGATTTTCAGGTCATGCTTATCAGGTTGTTTCTGATTTTCAGTGCGTGCTTGTCAGTTCATTTCTGAACGGCCATTCATCTGCTAGCCATGTGGTGTCCTCGTCGGAGAGATCGTGCTATCATTGGGCTTGGAGTTATTGCTATGACCCAAGTCCAGTCCAGGAACAGGAGGAGGAGGAGTTCTTGGACCAAGAATTGGTTGCTTAATCGTGACCAATTCTGTCATATGCCTTTGTTGTGGGAGCTCAAGGAGAATAATTCTGATGATTTTAGGAATTATCTCCGGATGATGGACCCCTGCTTTCACTGTCTATTGGCATTGCTAACCCCCTATATTAGTAAGCAGGACACATGCATGCAGCTTGCCATTACTCCTGAGCAAAGGCTCATAGCCACTTTGCGGTACTTGGTGACGGGGAGAAGTCTCCAGGACCTGAAGTTCACTACTGGGATCTCCCCTCAGGCTCTGGGACTCATTATTCCAGTGACCTGTTCTGCCATTATCCAAGTCCTGCAGAAGGCAGGGGTGGATCCAGGGAGGGGGCAACAGGGCAATTGCCCCCCCCGAAATAATAGCACCGTCTGAAATTGTCTCCTGCCGCTGCCGGCCCGAGTCTCTCTCTCACATGTGCCGATCAGCAGCGCCGAGAGAGAGACTCGTGTCTATGTGTGTAGTACGGGCAGCAGCGGTCACTCACACTGAAGCTGGATACATACCAGGAGGAGGTGGGTGGAGCCTCTTCCCTGCACTCGTTGCTAGACGCCAGGCGGCCCAGGCGTTAGCAACGAATGACGTCAGTCACAGTGAGTGAGTCACCGTCACGTCGGAGCGGAGTTCAGACTCGAGTCTCAGCCTCCGCCGCGGCTGACAGTGCGGGCGGCTCCACCGTGGCTGACAGTGCGGGCGGCTCCACAGTGCGGGCGGCTCGGTCAGTGAGTGAGTCGGTGAGTGGGAGGGTGGGGGGGGTAGCTGGGCAGCTCCATGTGACTGTGAGTGGTCTGCTAGCCAATCAGGGAGCCGGCGGGCACGGGAGCAGAGAGATGACATCTCTCACCACCCTGCGCCCACCCTGCATCCCTGCAGTTCCGCCCTCATTGTGAAGGCAGCTGTGTGCAGCAGAGAGATTACATCATCTCTCTGCTGCCTGACGCTGGGACATAGCAAGAGACCACCTTAGCAGGAAAGTGTGACACGGCAGGTGACAATCCGCATCTGGTGGCAGGCGACGTGGCAAGTGACAATCCGCAACGTGTGGCAGGTGACATGGCAAGTGACAATCCACAGCGTGTGGCAGGAGACGTGGCAAGTGACAATCCACAACGTGTGGCAGGAGACGTGGCAAGTGACAATCCACAACATGTGGCAGATGACGTGGCAAGTGACAATCCACAACGTGTGGCAGGTGACGTGGCAAGTGACAATCCACAACGTGTGGCAGGAGACGTGACAAGTGACAATTCACAACTTGTGGCAGGTGATGCGGCAAGTGACAATCCGCATCTGGTGACAGGTGACGTTGGAAGTGACAATCCGCATTTGGTGGCAGGCGACGTGGAAAGTGACACACCCAGGGCTCCCACTGATTCTGCATTATGGTGAGTTGAACTATTTAATTTTATATTACAATGTAAGAATAGAAATAATGCGCTTCAATCATCCTGACACCATAATAACCATGGTGCCGTGATGATTGAAGTGCCAACACCAGCTGTTTCCCCGATAAATTGCCCGCAAAAAAAGGTATTTCTGGCAGTGCCCCTCCCGAGATTAGACTCTGGATCCACCCCTGGCAGAAGGACTATATTCAGGTAAGTTTTAGCCTTTAACATCACATTCTATGTATTTAAGGTTTGCTAATGTATTGTATTAATTTCTTCATTCCATAATTACCATTATTGTAATATGCTGTGAATGTCCTCTTTGTCCTCATGCATGCTGTAAGCTTTTAATGCTCCTTTTTTGTCCTTCATGCATATTTTTCTTCACTAACCTCCCCAGCATGCTGTCCTGGGCCCATACACTCCTAACCTAGTAACTTAACAATATATTTTGTCAGCTTCATTTTTGTGCTTACCCTAAACACCCCCTAAAATGTGTACACATGTTATTGTTGTCCTCAAAGCCAGGCAGAGTGCAAGAGGTCATTTTTTGGGGGCACAAACTCATTTGGAACCCTCCCCCCCAAATGCTGTCAACCCATACCAATACTCTATCTGCTGACTTTGCAAAACCCATACACACTATACCTCTTTTGTGGTCATATTTTGGGATGAATTCACCAAAGCTTGCAGTGCAAGGGCCTGCCTGAATACCTTCAAATGTTACTGTTGAAAGTTTTTGTCTCCTATTATCTTGATAGGTAATTTATGAATGTAAAAATGTGCTTTAATTTGAACAGCGTGTATCCATATTTCTGGATTATGACACTTACCTGTCCAGTGGCAATAGCGTAATTAAGGAGGGGCTGGCCAAAGTATCACACATTATTTATGCATTCAGCTCTTATGGAAGTGGAGAGGGTTACCTGTCCAAAACATCTACCCCCCCTACACACACAATAACATTTTTAGAATAGGCCACAAGAGGGGGTGAGGAATCTGATAAGTTGACCTTATACTTTTGTCTTTAAATACTCATTTGAATAAATGTTATACTTATGTTGGCCAAGAATGTTTGTGTCAAATCTGCTTGCAATGTTATGTGAAAAAGTAGTAATATTTTTTTTATTGTTTGACTCCACAGTTTCCTTCCAACCCACAGCAATGGCAGGCTGTTGCAGCCCAGTTCCACCATCAGTGGGATTTTCCCAACTGTGGTGGGGCGATTAATGGGAAGCATGTCCGTATTGTCCCACCACCCAACTCGGGCTCCTATTATTTCAACAATAAGGGCTTTTGCAGCATAGTCAAGCTAGCGGTAGTGTCTGCCAACTACGAGTTCCTGTACCTGGATGTTGGGAAGAATGGCTGCAACTCTGATGGAGGAGTGATTAAGTAGACCGAATTCTACCATCGGCTCCAGAATGGCACCTTACATTTGCCACCTCCTGAGGACAATGTCGAGGGCCTCAATTTTGTTTTTGTGGCAGATGAGGCCTTTGCTCTGGGGGAACATCTTATGAAGCCCTCTCCTATGAGGAACCTCACCCCAGAGCAGAGAATCTACAGGCTCTCTCATGCCAGAAGGGTTGTGGAAAACTCCTTTGGCATACTCTCCAGTCGTTTCAGGCTGTTTCTAACATCAATTAACCAGGCCGAATACAAGATCAATCATGTGGTATTGTGCTGCTGCATACTCCACAATTACTTACGGAGGAATGCAAGCAGCTACCTTGCCTCACTGCAAAGTGAGGTTGACTTTTCTGTGTCTGGCCCAGCTGATCCTGGTGTGATGACGGCTCTTGAAAGTGGCCGTGCTGGGTTGCCCTCCCAAACTGCCCGAGATGTCCGGCAACAATATATAGACTACTTTGTGGGTAGAGGGGCAGTGGCTTTGCGGCAAACTGTTGCTGATCAGGAATAAATTTTTGATTTGATACTAAACTCCTATTTTATTTGAACTACTGTTTGTGTTTCTTATCTGTCTCCCATGTTCTCAAAAGGCCTTTTAATTTTGGCCATTTTCTAGAATAGTGCAAACATACCTTATTTGCTCCATGAGGTGACGATCTCTTCTTCAGCTAACTATTATGTTGTGCTGTGGGTCTGCTATACACACACAATGTTATTGTTGTTAATGTATCTAATGCATTAATGTAAAAAATATTCAGCATTTTCAACTCCTTTAATTAATTTCTTTGAGCACATTGTCACTGTAACTACACCAACTTAACAAATACACTGGTATTGAGCATTGAAATAAGAAGCCACACGTTGTTTAGTATAAAACATTTTACTCCAAGCACATTCATATGTGTGTTTTAAAATGTTTTTGAACAAACCAACATCTTGGTGTATAACATGTATGTTTGCCATTATTTTGCCTTTTTTGGGGCTAAACAGGTATGTTTAAAAAGATACACATCCCCAACTCAGGAACTTACAAAGTTCGACTTTGCTAAAGTGAAAGCCATATGAGACATGATAGTATCCCAAGACTGTGTTGATGTTGCCTTCCTCAGATGGGGTGATCTCACCCCTCTAAAAGCCAAACTTTGAAGCCACGTACACATAGAGGCATAACTGTTAAATGTCCTTTATGATCCCCTGCCTAAAATGTATGTAGGTACAAACAGGTTCTTTTCTAAAGCCCCGAAACACACAGTGTGTCAACGTGCTATATCCCATCACGGGATATCAATGTATGTGTTTTCGGGGTGCAACCCCTTCCTCCAAACTAAAATAGATGAGAGGAAGGGGTTGCACCCCCCAAAACACGTCCGTTGATACCCCATGATGGGAGCTAGCACATGTTGAGACACTGGGGGTTATTTATGAAAGGCAAATCCACTTTGCACTACAAGTGCACTGCAAGCTGCAAAGGGTGGGCCAACTCAATATTGAACCCTACCTAAGGAATAAGACTTGGATGTCATTAAAGTTCATGTGCGTGTAAAGGCAGGAGTCCCAATACTTTTGACAATATAGTTTACACCAATCTGATATAAAGAAAAAACACTGTAAAGACGTTACAGTCCCTTTAACTGTGTCCATCTAGATTAGTCCTAAAACAATACACCCAAAACAATGTATCTGATAAAGCACAATTATAATTGTAGAGGTAAACCTTTCAATATAATTCTCAAGTGAAATTAAGGTCACCTTCCATCTGATGTTGATCCTAATGAGAAGACATAATGGATTAATGTGTGTTTTAGCTGTATACATTTAAAAAGAATGACATTAACTTGACATTTCTTGCAAAGTATAGGTCAGAGTTCCTGGGATTTTTGCAAAATTGGCGATTAAGATATCCGTTCTAATTAAAGCATTAGAAGATGTTTCATTAGGATGTTTTACCATGGTCATTTACAAATGAGACCTGGCAAAGGTTGAAGCTGGTGGGCCTGCATGAGAGACTCTGCTGTGTTTCTTGCTAATGATCATTAAGTAATTGTAACTTGGAAACAGGGCGCGACTTTTTGCAGCAAACATCAAACACAATATATATCTATAGAGAGAAGGAAAGAGGAAAAAAAATGAACAAAAACAACAAAGTGCCTTCAGCCTACACTGGTAAAAGGAACCTGTGCTATAATTTACAGCAGGGGTTTCCAACCTGAGGTCCAAACTGGCTATGAATGCAACCAACATGAAATTGTAAACTTAGTTAAAAATATTGATTTTTGGGGAATTTTTTTAATAAATACATTAACACTTAGCGAACACATGCGGGCGAAGAAAAATATGAGAGTGTCTCTTTACCGGACTTTTATAATTTTTATCTTCCCATGGAAAACATTTTTGGCAGCACCTATTTTCAAGAATTCAGCACATAAAGGGCAAAATTTGAACCAAAATATCTAAAGAGCACCTTGAGAATTCATTGAGAATTGTTACTCCATTCATCCAATCAGATATTGATGAGTTAGTGTCAAAACAGTGTCAAACATCGCACTAAGTTTATGTCATCCTCGTTTATAATAAAAAATATTTTTTTTTAAATTATGTTTTGTTACTCAGATAGGTACATTATCTATATCAGTGATCGTTACCTTGTGATCTGCCTGACTTTTTCTGCTCACCAGCTATCCTTATTGTTAGTGTATTTTATGTGCGGCCCAAAACAATTCCTCTTCTTTCAGTGTGGCCCAGGAAGGTCAAAATGGACACCTCTGATTTAAAGTATGATCCCTACAGGCCTTTTTTTTTTTTTTTAAGGGATAAAGTAGGAAATCCTTAAAACCTCTGTTTGGTTCTTTTGCCATCTGTGTCCTATTGAAGAGAATTATCCTCACTCTCTAGCCCAGCTTTTATCGACATTTTTGCCTCAGAGGAACCCCTCAAATTATTTTCAGGTCTTGGGGAACCTCTGCTAAATCCAATTCATCTGGGGTCAATGAGGAAAATGCCCCCTATCATTGGTGGCCAGTAAGATGAATGCAACTCATAAAATGGTGGGCAGAATGCCACCCTTGAAGGCAGCTAAAAAGATAATTGTTGGCAATCAGCCACACATCAAAGAACCCGTGACAACCTCTGGAGGAACCCTTATTGAGAATGACTACCTTGCCTTTGCACAAAACAGGAAGTGAGGGGAAATCTCTCCAAAGCAAGGGGAATTCCCTCTAAGACAGATGTCACCAGAGCAAGTACACCTATTGGAAAAATTCCCCTTTTTTCTTATTTCAATGACAAGTTTGCATTTTCTGTCACTTTCAGTCCCTGAATAGGGAAGCACAGTTGTCCCCATTTACTTTCACCTCTTGCTCTGGTGACAACTCAAGAATTTCCCCTCACTTCTGTCATGGCAACAGTGGTCACCAGGATAAAAAAGAGGGTGAATCTTCCCAGTTGAGGGACAAACAGCAATTTAAAATCCTTAAAAAAATTACAGGGTTTCTAACCTCCTAGTGGCTAAACTCCAACCCAGGGCCACATGCTTTGGTGTTTTGAAGTGCAACCCAGAAGTCAGTAAAGGGAGCATTGATTTGTAAAAGAGCCTGTAAAGTGATTGAAAAGTTGTTTTTTTTTTTTAGTTAAAATATTAAACAGGTTTATACACATCTGCTCTGTGCATACCTCTTCTTCTAGGGTCCCTCGCCAGTGCTCTTGGCTCTTCCTCTTCTGTGTCTGCCCCCATAACAGGCTGCTTGCTATGGGGACAGACGTGCTGTCTGTCCCAGTAGCAAACACACACAGTGCGGCTCATCTCTACCCCCATTCCCTCCTCACTGGATTTTGACATCAGCAGAAGCCAATGGGAGTGCCATAAGAATGAAACTGCAGCGCACCAACAAACAAAAGGCACATTTTCATCTGTCACCAAGAGGAGACAGTTGGCTCCCTGATGACATCAGCAAAAAAAGGTGGTGGCACAGGGCCCAGGATGTAGCAGCTTTACTGCGGGCCAGTGCTGCATTTGCAGGGAATGTTATTTGCATTCAACCCAGTAGATCAGTTAAGAAGGGTTTACAAGCAAAATTGAACAGTGGGGGTTGGGGTTGAACTTGCTAGTTAAAAATTAATATAACATATATCCCTGCTACACCGGCAATTTTATTATTTAAAGTAGGACTAAAGGCAAAACTATTTCTTTCTTTTGGATAGAAGAAGTGAGGGTTTTTACACTTGTCCATTTTCCTTCACTTCCTGTCCCAGAGCCAGAGCAGGAAGCGAAAGGAAATCCCTAAAAAGTGAGGGAATCTCTAGATCAGTGTTTCTCAACCTTTTCCCAGTCAAGGCACCCTTTAGAATTCTGCACAATCTCAAGGAACCCCACTTCAAAATCTAAATAACTAAACTAACAGTTTTACATAATGCAGCAACATCCACACGTGTGGGACACCCAGTGCAAATTGTTATTTATTCTTCCAAAGCAAACACACCTTTGCACACTAGTACTGACTAGTTTTGAAGCGTTTCTCTTTTCCCTCAGTTTCTCTCCCTCCCTCAGCTAATGTGACCCCAGCGCTGATAGAGAGGGGCAGGATGCTGTGCAGGCACCCAACATCCTCCTTATCAACCGATGATGTCAATATTTGTAAGGATGCCAGCGGCTAGAAGGTTGTATTGGTGCACAATGAAAACCTCTGGCTTTGTGTAACTATAAGGCAGACTTGATCTACCTGCTGGCTTGTATACAATGTTTGGGCAATTTTTAGGCATTTTGCCAAGGCACCTCTGAAGAAACCTGAAGGCACTCCAGGGTTCCTGGGCACCCTGGTTGAAAAAGGCTGAACTAGATGTCACCAGACCTAGTATCATCATTGGAAAATTTCTCCTCTATTTATTTTCTGGTAACAACCCAAAAACTTGGGATTTTCTTTGACCTTCACTCTCGGTAAAAACAGTAAACAGGACAAATAGAGAGGGTGAATCTCCCTCAGCTTTCTAGTCATGGTTTTCTTTAACTGGCGAAAAGTTTAGATTTCACTTTCTTGTGACTATGGTGTCGGTAATCGGTTAGTAGACAGGATTTCACGGACCTTTAATCATCCTCCTCCTGTAATTGGCTCACTGCCTCTGCCAGAGCCTGAAGTCAAATTATGGGGACAACTTGAGAAAAGACAGATTACAGGTGATTACATCCACTGAACTGAAAAACGATTTAATGACTTTAAAGAATTACACGTGTTTTTACATTGTTTTAAGTGTTTATAGAATTTTTAGAAATATAAGGCAAACTCACAGTGATAGCAATATTTGGTCATCAGTACAACAGCTGAACAAATCACTGAAACTTCGAAATGTAGTTTGTTTTAAAATTCAAATACATTGGAGGATGAACAAATGTAATAATTGCCTTTAACTAAAATTTCAATAAAAAGGGCACGAGTTCTACTCTCTTCATTACATAGATAATAATGATAATAAACTTTATTTTATATAGTACCTTTAAAGGTAGCTTCTAAAAAGTGCTTTACAAAGAAAAGACGAGAAATAAACAGGATAAAACCAGGGAAAAAAGGGACAATTATGTGAAAGCTTGTCTAAAGAAAAATGTTTTGAGATTTGATTTGAATGAATTTACAGAAGAGGACTCTCTGATGTTCTTTGAAAGTGAATTCCAGAGTTTTTGAGCGTAGCAACGCCATCGAGTGTAGGTGAGTGAAGGGGACACAGAGAAGACCAGAATTTGAGGAACAGAGGTTACGAGGTGGGGAGTAAGTTGATAAAAGGTCAGACAGATAATGGGGTGCCAAGTCATGAAGAGCCTTATAGGTGAGCAAGAAGATCTTAAATTCTATGCGAAACCTGACATGTAGCCAGTGCAAGGACTCCACAATAGGGGTAACATGGTCACTTGTACCAGACCTAGTCAGGATTTTGGCTGCAGAATTTTGTACATATTGAAGTTGATTAATAGTGGATATAGATACATCAGGGAGTAGAGCATTGCAGTAGTCAAGTCGGGAGAACACAAAAGGTATGGATAAGCTTTACAGCTACAGTGTATAATAGCATAGGACGCAGCTGAGCAATGTTTCTCAAGTGGAAAAAAGATGTTCTGACATTTTGTACATGTGGATTAAAGGTTAAACTAGCATCAAATATCACCCCTAGATTTTTAAATTTAGTCTGAAGCTCTAATACAGTGACATCTATAGATAGTCTATCAGGACTGGCCTTACATGATCGATGAGGGGTACCAATAAGCATGTTGTCACAGTTTAATTAAAGGAAATTATGGGACATCCAAGTTTTTATATTACAAATACAGTTAGATAAGAGAGAAGCAGCCAAAGTAGTATGTGGATGTAGAACTGAGTGTCGTCAGCATAGAAGTGATAATTGAGCCTATGAGATCTAAGCATTGGGCTGAGCAAAAACATGTAAATGCTAAAAAGTAAGGAACTCAAGATTGAGCCCTGAGGGACCTCGTACTTGACTGAAACAACTTCAGACTGGAATCCACCAAGGGAAACAAGGTGACAGCGACATTACATGAATATATGACACACACACACACACACAATATACAGCAATGTACAGTACCTGTTTATAATATGTTTAATAATAAAGTTGATGTACACCCTATCTGAATGACATTCAGTTTGCTAAAACACAGCCAGTTGCATTTTCTAAAATAAATACTTGTTTTAAAAATGTTTTCACCCTTTGTTATATTTCAGTGCTACAGACCTACAGCCTCCCTGCAACCACTTCCTTTCCCCATGCACTCCAGTGAAGGTTGCATGGCATGTTTCACAATGTGTTTCCTGATGGTGACAACAGTGGACCATGCCTGAGTAATGTATGCTACAACCGCCCCACTTGTCATCTCCATCGGAAGTCCGTGTGACAGGTTAACTATGCAGTACCACAGTTGAGAGACAAGGACAGAGCGTTGTCACTATAACAGTAAGTATCTGAACGTGTTTGTTCCTAATTTTTATGAACAGTTTACTGACTGGAATGGTACCAGCTAATTGGAGAAAAGCCAATGAGGTACCAATATTTAAAAAAGGGCAGAGATATAGTCCGGGGAACTACAGGCTAGTCAGTCTAACATAAATAGTTTGTAAATTATTGGAGGGGGTGATAAAAGACCATATCCAAGAATTTGTTGAGGGAAAACAGTAGCATTAGTAGTAATCAGCATATATTTATGAAGGATCGTCCTTGCCAGACCAATCTGTTAACATTCTACGAGGAATTGAGCTGCCATCTAGATAAAGGAAGAACTGTGGACATGTTATATTTGGATTTTGCAAAGACATCTGATACAGTTCCCAATAAATGTTTATTTTACAAACTAAGGTCTGTTGGCATAGACCCTAGGGTATGTACCTGGATAGAAAACTGTGCAGCACCCTCTAGCTTAGTGTACTAGTGTACATAGCTGTTAGAGTAGGTAAATTTGGCTTGGCTGGCAGCCAAGCATAGGTTCAATCTGGGTCAGGGCTGGATAACTCAGCAGGCAGCATCTCTCGTAACTCCCCCTGCTCTCTGGAACCTTGGAGAAGCTTCCAGAAGTAGAGGGTAGAATTTAGAAGGAGCTGCCTGGAGTATTGATGAGGGCCCCAGCCAATCACCATTAAATGGGCTAGCAACAGGTGGGTACCTCATCAATACTCTTGAGTCAGGCCAGCAAGGGGCAGTTGGGTGGAAGATGGAGAAGAAGTGCTATGGAAGCTGTCGGTGGCCCTTGAGGGTACCCCCTAGTCTGGGGGGGGGCTGACCTCGGGCCTGGGGCTCAGGTGCTGGAGGGACCCTCTACAACAAACAGAGTACATCATTCCTGGAGGCACAAGAGCAAGTGTGAGGACAGCAGGAGCAAGTCAGCTGTGTGGGCTGGTGAGTGTGAAGTCTGGGAGGCTTGTGGGAAGAGTATGCAGTCTGGGAGGACTGTGGGGAAGTTAGCCAGGAGGGCTAATGAAAGGGGCAGCTGCAGCCAGTTGGGGTGGCAGTGTCTGAAAAGGTGGTGCTGGGATCAGTAGCCACAAGGAATGTAAGCTGGGCACTGAACTTTGTTACACAACCAAAGAGACTGGGGGTCTATCAGGCTCCTACTTACCAGACCGGCGAGTCCTGTCGGGCAGAGGGTAGGCTCCCTTACCCTCCGACTATCGGCCCCCTGATAGAGTAAACAGGGGGTACAACAGTACGGAGTGGTATGAAGGCCTGTATGGCTGTTCAGGTATTGTTGTCCGGGTGTCACAGGGTTAACTGTAGCAAAGACTGAGTAGACTGGAGCACCTTCACTGAGCAGAGCAGGCTGGTGTGGACAACAGGCAGGAAGACTGCAGACAGGCTGACAGGATCCCAGGGAGCAGGCAGATGGATGGTCAGGAGACAGGCCGGGTTTGGCAACAGGCAGACGGCAGAGGTACAGTGGAACAGGCAAGCGGATGGTCAAACAAGCAAAGGTCGGTGCAGGCAGAGTTCAGAGAGTGGTCGGGGGACAAGGCCGGGTCAGTAGGTATAACAGGAACAAACAAGGTACACGGTCAGGCTCTGGAACTACTAGCTGTTGATTAGGCAGCACTGGTCACCAGAACTTACTGGCTTAAATAGGGCTTTTGGCGCCAAACGACGTGCACGCGCGCGCCCCGGCACACACAGGCACACGCGCCCGCCAACGCCCGCGCGCGCGCCCCCGCACACCGGCGTGCACAGTGTAACGATCCCGGACACACACACCGGCGCCGCGAGGAGCCCGCACGGCGAGGTCCGCAGAAACGCGCGTGCCAACGCGCGCCGACGCACCCTGACGCACACCACCGCGGGCGCCCCGCCTGCCAAGGTAAGAACCCTGACAGTGCCCCCTCCTCAAGGGCAGCCTCCGGATGCCCAGCTGGGCCAGCCTGGGAGCGTGGGAGTTCTTGAAGGTTTGTAGCAATTCGTTGGCATGCAGGTTACCTTCGGGTTCCCAGGAATTATCCTCGGGTCCATACCCCTTCCATTTGATGAGGTACTGGAGCTGATTCTGCCTTTTCCTACAGTCCAAGATTGCCTCGACTTCGAACTCCTCCTCATTGTTGACCAAAACAGCCTCCGGTGGCTTGGCCTTACGGTCAGGAAAAGGATCGTGGATAACTGGTTTCAGTAATGAAACGTGGAAGACCGGGTGGATTCTAAGGGACTCTGGCAGACTAAGTTCAAAAGCAACATCATTCACCTTTCTCTTCACCCGAAATGGGCCCAGAAACTTAGGTCCCAACTTTTTGGAGGGACAAGCCAACTTTAGATTAGTTGTAGAGAGCCATACTTGGTTGCCAGGTTCAAGGACGAGTTCTCCTCGCCTTTTCTTATCGAACATCCTCTTGAAGGAAGCCTGGGATTGGGCCATGGTTTCCTGCAAGATCTTACAGTTACTAGAAAAGAACTCCATTGTTTCCGTTACTGCGGGTAGAGAACATTCCGGGATAGAACTGGGAAGGAAAGAAGGATTGAATCCATAATTCGCAAAGAAAGGAGTCTGGTTGATGGCAGAGTGTAGGGAGTTGTTATATGAGAATTCGGCGACTGGTAACAAGGACACCCAGTCGTCTTGAGTAAATACAGAAAAACAACGGAGGTATTGCTCCAGCGTCTGGTTAGTTCTTTCTGTCTGGCCGTTCGTCTGAGGGTGGTAGGCCGAGGAGAACGCCAATTCAATTTCCAAAGCGGCACACAGTGCTCTCCAAAACCGGGAGGTAAATTGAACACCTCGGTCGGATACGATATTCGCGGGCACCCCATGTAACCTTACTACTTCCTTGACGAATATCTTCGCCGTTTCTACGGCTGTGGGAGTACCCTTCATAGGGATGAAGTGTGCCATCTTGGATAGCCTATCAATCACCACAAAGATGGTTGAGAAACCTTCAGAGGGGGGTAACTCCACAATGAAATCCATTGATAGCATTCTCCAAGGCCTGTCAGGAATCGGTAAGGGTCTCAATAAACCCCAGGCCTTTGAGCAGTTGCATTTATTCCGGGCACAAGTGCGGCAAGAACCCACATACCTCTTACAGTCCTCCAGAAGACATGGCCACCAAAAGGTGCGTAGCACCAATTCTGAGGTTTTCCGGGCTCCGAAGTGACCCGCCAGCTTGTGGTCATGACATAGTTCCAGTACCAGTACCCTACATCTTTCAGGTACGAAAATCTTGCCTTCATGCCAGAGCAACCCATCATTTAAACTGGTTCCAGTAGGTAGAGGAATTTCAGAGGAGGCCTGTTTAATCCTGGAAATAAAATCTCCCTGGAGAAGTAAGAAACTACCTGCAGGCAGAATAGTATCAGGAGGAGTACTTTCCTTGGAGTCGTGGAACATCCGTGATAGAGCATCAGGTTTTCCATTCTTGGATCCGGGCCTGTACGTGATATGAAAGGAGAAGCGGGAAAAAAAAAGTGCCCATCTAGCCTGTCGTGGTCTGAGTCGCTTGGCTGCTCTTAAGTATTCCAAGTTCTTGTGGTCGGTAAAGATGAGAACCGGATGTACCGCACCCTCTAGTAGATAGCGCCATTCTTCCAAAGCCGCTTTGATGGCCAACAGTTCCCGGTCTCCGACATCATAATTTCTCTCAGATGATGAAAGTTTACGGGAAAAGAATGCTACAGGAAACAAGAGGGCCTTGGGGCCCTGACGTTGAGAAAGTACTGCCCCCACTGCGATCTCCGAAGCATCCACTTCCAGTACAAACGGTAACGCAGGATCCGGGTGCTTGAGAATAGAGGCAGAAGTAAACAGTCCCTTTAATTTCTCGAACGCTGCCTGTGCTTGGGATGACCAACAGAATCGTGCCCCCTGTTTAGTAAGTTCCGTTATTGGTGCAATGATCTTAGAAAAGTCTTTAATGAATTTCCTGTAAAAGTTGGAAAATCCTACGAAACGTTGGACTCCTTTCTTGTCTGTAGGAGCCGGCCAGTCCAGGATGGCCGATACTTTTTGTGGGTCCATCTTGATTCCTTCAACAGAAATAATGAGTCCCAAGAACTGAATACTCTGGCGTTCGAACTCACATTTATCTAGTTTAGCGTATAAGCCATGTTGCCTGAGCCGGACGAGAACATTCCTGACGTGCCTGCGATGATCCGCCAAAGAAGAGGAGAAGATGAGTATATCGTCCAGATAAACGATGACATAAAGGTCCAGGATATCTCTAAAGATGTCGTTCACAAAGTGCTGGAAGGTAGCCGGGGCATTACAAAGACCAAAGGGCATGACCTGGTACTCAAAATGCCCGAAACGAGTGCGAAACGCAGTCTTCCACTCGTCACCCTCTCGGATGCGGATTAAGTTATAAGCACCCCGGAGATCCAGTTTAGTAAAGATTCTGGCAGTGCCCAGCCTTTGGAATAACTCAGGTACCAGAGGGAGCGGGTAGCGATTTTTAATCGTGATCTTGTTCAGTTCGCGGTAATCAATACATGGCCGCAGGGAATGATCCTTCTTTTCCACAAAAAATAAACCCGCACCGGCCGGAGAGGTAGACGGGCGGATAAATTTCTTTTTCAGATTTTCATCCAAGTACTGCTTCAGGGTGCCCAGTTCCTGCTCAGTCAAGGGGAAGATCCGGCCAAAAGGTACCTCGGTTCCAGGAAGCAATTCAATTGGGCAGTCGTAGGGCCTGTGTGGTGGTAGTAATTCTGCCCCCTTCTTGCTAAACACATCCGCAAAGTCTTGGTAAGGCTCAGGAATAGCTTGAAGCAGATCAACATCTGGATGTAGACAGAGGAGTTGGGCAACCTCACGGCCTGTCCCTTGCAAGCAGTGTTGAAGACAGTATCCAGAGAGGAACTCGACATTACCTGAAGCCCAGTTGATTTGGGGGTTGTGCGCTTGTAGCCAAGGTATTCCAAGAATAACTGGAAAGAGGGGGGATGAGATGGCGTCCAGACAGAGATATTCATGGTGTTGCTGGCCCATGATGGCTTCTAAAGGGACAGTCTCCTGAGTGACTGGGCCGGAGCGGAGAGCAGAACCGTCAGCGAGATGAACAGCAAGGCTTTGAGTTTTGGTTTGGAGAGGAATGGCATGTTGAAAGGCAAAGGTCCGGTCAATAAAACAGCTGCAGGCTCCAGAATCAATGATAGCTGGGACTTGGATGGCCTTTCCGGGAAGCTGTAAAGTGACAGAAATGGTTAGGTGCGTGCCCAAAGAGGGTACAATAGTAGCACAGGTACGAACATCAGAACGACACTTACGCATCTTGTTGGGGCAACCGCTGGCGTAGTGCCCCGATTCCCCGCAGTAGAGGCAGAGGTTGTGTGCCCGCCTACGTGTCTTCTCCTCTGGAGTCAAAGAAGGACGGAACAGACCAAGCTGCATTGGTTCAGGTGCATCATAGGTTGAGGCAGGTGGTGGAGCAGGAGATCTACTGGGAGGACAGGGTACTTGTGGAATCATCCAGGTAGGACGAAAGGTACTGGTGGTTCTTTCGGTACGTCGTTCTCGCAGTCTACGGTCTATTTGGATAGACAGATTGATAAGGTCTTCCAGGGTCTGTGGTACCCCTACTCGTGCCAACTCATCTTTGAGAGGTTCTGACTACCCCATCCTGAACTGATGGCGCAATGCAGCGTCATTCCAAGCCGTGTCAGAACTCCAGCGTCTGAACTCGACGGCATAGTCTTCAGCTGCTCGGCGGCCTTGACGAAGGGCCTGTAAGGAAGCTTCTGCGGTGGCAGTGAGCTGGGGGTCTTCGTATAGTTGGGACATGGCTCCAAAGAAGGCCTCCAGACTATCCAAGACAACAGATTTTTGCTCCAGGAGCCGGTGGGCCCATGTTTGTGGTTCACCAGACAGTAAGGAAATAACAAAGCCCACCTTAGTGGCTTCCAGGGAGAACGTGCGTGGCTGAAGGGCGAAGTACAGGTTGCAAGCATTCCGGAAGGCACGATACTTACTCCGGTCTCCGAGAAATCTTTCGGGTACTGGTACTTTGGGCTCAGGAGGTAACATGACCACAGAAGGTGTTGAGGTGGCTGCTGCGGACCCTGGTGGACCGATAGGTGCGGACAGAGCCTGCACCCGTTCTTCCAAGCTGGAATACCCCTCTTGTAGGCTTTTCACTGCCTGGGTTAGACCCGCCAAATGTCGGCAAAGTTCATCCATGGGGGAGGCCCCCTGCCCGGACTCGGTCATGGCTGCCTAATACTATCAGGCTCCTACTTACCAGACCGGCGAGTCCTGTCGGGCAGAGGGTAGGCTCCCTTACCCTCCGACTATCGGCCCCCTGATAGAGTAAACAGGGGGTACAACAGTACGGAGTGGTATGAAGGCCTGTATGGCTGTTCAGGTATTGTTGTCCGGGTGTCACAGGGTTAACTGTAGCAAAGACTGAGTAGACTGGAGCACCTTCACTGAGCAGAGCAGGCTGGTGTGGACAACAGGCAGGAAGACTGCAGACAGTCTGACAGGATCCCAGGGAGCAGGCAGATGGATGGTCAGGAGACAGGCCGGGTTTGGCAACAGGCAGACGGCAGAGGTACAGTGGAACAGGCAAGCGGATGGTCAAACAAGCAAAGGTCGGTGCAGGCAGAGTTCAGAGAGTGGTCGGGGGACAAGGCTGGGTCAGTAGGTATAACAGGAACAAACAAGGTACACGGTCAGGCTCTGGAACTACTAGCTGTTGATTAGGCAGCACTGGTCACCAGAACTTACTGGCTTAAATAGGGCTTTTGGCGCCAAACGACGTGCACGCGCGCGCCCCGGCACACACAGGCACGCGCGCCCGCCAACGCCCGCGCGTGCGCCCCTGCACACCGGCGTGCACAGTGGAACGATCCCGGACACACACACCGGCGCCGCGAGGAGCCCGCACGGCGAGGTCCGCAGAAACGCGCGCGCCAACGCGCGCCGACGCACCCTGACGCACACCACCGCGGGCGCCCCGCCTGCCAAGGTAAGAACCCTGACAGGGTCCCTGCCTGTAAAGGGTTCTTGCTTTAATCTGGCTGAGTGCTTCGCCAGATCTACTAAGTGTCCCAGCTGAGTCTTCTTGCTTTAATCTGGCTGTGTGCTTCACCAGATCTACTAAGTGTCCCACCTGAGTCTGTTTTGCAAGCAACTAAAGTGCTGGAGGAAGAGATGGAGTGTATATAGATGTATACAGGAAGAGTTGTCCCTGTAAAGTTTACTGAAGTCAAGTGGGCATCCCATAATACCCTTATTTCCCATCCAAGTTTTATCCCTTCAATAAAATACAAAACAAAGTGCTGGACTGTTTCTTGACTCAAGCGTGCATGTGGAAATTCGGTGTGCCTGGCTGTGCAGGGTGGGGGGGTCTCTTTTCACTTGCAACTCCTATGTGGGGTGCGCTACAACTGGTTACAGGAACGCGTTCAAAGTGTGCTGATAAAAAATGAGCACTCAGAATGGTCTAGTGTGGTAAGTGGAATATCCCAAGGATCTGTTCTGAGACCAAATCTGTTTAATTCATTCATAAATGATATAGAGGTTGGTAAAAAAAATAGATCAATCTCAGTGTTTGCTGATGATACTAAGCTAAGCAGGACAATAACTTCACAGCAAGATGTGGAAACCGTACAGGAAGACCTCAATCAAATAATGGGGTGGGCAACTACATGACAAATTAAGTTTAATGTTGAAAAATCTAAAGTAATGCATTTGGGTGCTAAAAATATTAACGCAAGTTACTTGCTACAAGAAGAACCACTGGGGAAATCCAGGATGGAAAAAGATCTGGGGGTCCTAGTAGATGACAGGCTCAGCAATGGCATGCAATGCCAAGCTGTTGCAAGCAAAGCAAGCCCAATATTAGCATGCATGAAAAAGAAGATTCTGGTACGGCCACAACTGGAGTATGCTGTCCGGTTCTGGGCACCAGTCCTCAGGAATGATGTGCTGAAACTGGAGAGATGTTGAAAAAAAAATCGATCAGTGCAATTTACTGTGAGAATTATATTTACTAAAGTAGCTGCTGTCACTTAAAGTGATTTCACTTCCACCTACAAACAATATTATGTGCCAACAAACAGTGCTGCGCTACTAAAATATCTTCTAATATGACTAATCCGTAAGCAATATACTAAGTGAAAAGCAATAATATCATACAAATTGATATTGCGCTATTAAATGTGAACAAAACTATTAATGTGAAAAATCTTATAACAAAAGTTCAAGTGAATAATGCTTGATTGAAGAAAATCCTGCCATAAACCAATTCACTGAACAGTAAAAACAAGAACAAGTGCTCTCCACCACCAGTTTCAAAGGCTGCTCATCTCATAGCAGAGGAAAATCAGCAGTTATGCCCTCTGGGGAAATGATGACACCTGGCAAACTTATGGATCACAGACCTCCTTATATGAATGGCTTCTCAATAGGGTACCAAGAACCCGGATGGTCTTGCCCAATGAATGTTATATGTAAAAGAATGGTAACATCTAGTGCTCTCCGTTTCCAAAGGATTTAACAGTAAAAAGGTAAATGAATAAACTTACAAGTGAAGCACAGTCAGCTTGTGCAAACTGCAAGGCATGGCAAACATTCAATTTTCGAGATGGCCGCTGTGTGATGTCAGTGCGTAAGCTCCACCCCCTAGACACGTGAGAAGGGCAACAAGGCTAATAAAGGGACTAGAGAATCTCAGTTATGGGGAATGACTACAAGCATTAAACGTATTCTCTGGGGAAGAGACACTTGAGAGGAGATATGATAGCGATATACAAATACCTCAATGGTGATTCTAGCATAGGGAGCAAAAACTATTAGATGGGCATCTTAATGATCGCAACATGCAGTGATATGGGATTTATTATCGACATAAACTCACATACACACCTACACAGGTTGAACAGGATGGACTGGTGTCTTTATTCAACCTTACCAACTATGTAAGTATGTAACAAGGACCATCATGGTAGGATCACCGAGGATTATTTTAATGAAAGTTTGAAATGCAAACTTTAAAAAAATTGGAAAATTATTCTTTAAAATGACACTGAGATGTTAAAGATTATGACATTTTTGTGACTTAATTTACATCTACTTTCAACATTGCATATTTCCAAAGTAACTTTAAGTCTCCCTAATTCAATTATGACATGTCACAATGTACAGAATAATTTTTCATAAAAGCTCCACCTTTCAGCACTAAAAAGCTGTTCCTAAAGTGGTTGTAAAGCCTAAACGTTTTTTATCTTATGCATTTCTTGCATTAAGGTAAAACATGTTTATGTGTCAGCATTTCCCCCTCATCCCCTTTTACTTACCTGAGCCTTCATTGGATCCAGGCTGCGTACATCTGCAGCTCTTCTCTCCTCTCATTTCTGGGTCTCGTTGGTTTTGCTGGGGCATTGGCATTGGCTCCCAGTGCTTTCAATCAAAGCCGCTAAAGAGGGAGCGGGGGGCAGGGCTGAGTCCGGCTGTCTGTGTCAATGGACGCAGCAGCGGGGCTCGGGCGCGAGCATGCATGTGTGCCCCCATGGGGAGGAGCCAGAAGGACCGGCGGAGGTTCGCGGCTGCTCTGTGCAACTCCATTGCACAGAGCAGGTAAGTATAGATATGTTTGTTATTTAAAAATAAAACAAAAATACCTATATAATCACTTTAGACTTTAGTCCAGTGACTTTGCCTAGGCTGAGATGAAGTCACCAAAATACCACAGGCAGGAGGAAGCATTTCCTTAGTCCCCTCTTTCCCAGTATTTAAAGTTCTAAATTGTAATATTGATATATCTCATGCCAGGTTTATTTTAAAATTCTGCAACTCTTAGCTGGGAAAAGTGAGACCCGTGGTTAAAGGGTCACTCCAACACTCCAAAGAAACTGGTCATATTCCTGTATGAGGAGCCTGTGACATCGAGAGTGGTTCTCACTGCCATAGCTCCTGTTTCTGTCCACTTCTAAGTTTTGCGTGTTACCACCACCCTTGGTATGTCCTCGCCTCTTGCATTCTTTATAATGTAAATGTACAGCTAATTCAGAATTTAACGAAGTAAAACCGCCATATAAAGGATGTGGCAGGTGTGCAAAACTGTAAATTTCAGTACAAGTATCTCGCCAGTGGAGTTCCCACGAAACATATAAAATTCAAACCTCATCCAATTGTCAGATGCAATGCTCAGGATGTGGATAGCTAGACTACAGCCACCATTACAGGCTATGGCCCCAAGGAATTGCTTGCTAGAGCTGTTTTTGGTGGTGCACTCCAGGAAAACTCCTGTTGACTTCCCTTACCTCAATATGGCAATTAGCCATTTGTGTGAGCTGCCTCCAGGTTAGATTATCCATGGACTGCTATTATTATCCTGTATAACAATGATTATCTGGTTACAATGGCATCTGAAAGTGGGTGGGATATATTAGGCAGCAAGTGAACACGTTGGCCCTGAAGTTGATGTGTTTAAAGAAAAAATGGGCAAGCATAAGGACTTTGACAAGGGCCAAATTGTAAGGGCTAGATGACTGGGTCAGAGCAACTACAAAACTGCAACCCTTGTGGGATGTTCCCAGGAAGGAGCAGAACTAGCCCACGGAGCAATGGAAGAAAATGGCCTGGTCTGATGAATTCAAGAACACAATTTTTTTAGTTTGAGATGTTGACTTGACTTTCAAATTCTCCAGACCTCAATCCAATCCAGATCTCATGTCAGCAGCATTGCTGCTCTCTCTGGTCTCCCAGACCGTAGGCTCTTCAGGCTCATTCAGCCTATGCTTGTACCATCTCACTGCACAGACCCTCTTTTGGGCTCTGGACAGGGTTCTTCCAGCACCCCGAACTCTCCAACTCTTGAGATTTAAAGATCTCTCACCTATATTCTCTAGTGGTCTCAAATCTCTTTGTCCTCTGATGACCCACTTAGCTGTCCCAACTCTCCAAGTCTTGCAGGTAAGGAGTTCTGTCCAACATGGTGCTTGTCTCCCCAGTAGGTCAACTCTATCTTCACACAAAGGCTCTGTCTCCAAATGGCAGCAACTGCCCTGAGATACTCTCAGACCTGGCTTATAACGACCCTGCGAACCTGTGCACTCCCACAGACTGCAAGCATCCAGCAAAGTCCGGATACAAGAAGGTTCTGTCCCATTCAAGACACTTTGGAACCATCCATTAATACAAAGTCTGTAGAAAGCTCAAAGGATGAGTTTGCCTTTGGGAATATGTTACATGTTCCACTCTTTTTTAGGATGGAACATGTAACATGTTCCCAATGCTTCAGCTGCTGCCCGTTCCCCCCAGTGACAGCAGTACGGGGAGAAGTTACTAGCTGCCAGTTTTTTAAATCAATAGAAATGAATGACGCAGCAGTGTGGGTGGAGCCCTGCACAAACTTGTCATTCATTCACAGAGTTCTGTGAATGAATGAACTACAAGTACCGACATCCTTTGCGGATGTTGGCTTGTACTGTAGTTCTCAATGAATTACCATGGCGCTGTGGAGCGCCGTGGTAGCTAATTGATTCTTCCTGTCAGTGTATCTGCTTGCCTGTACGGGATGTATGGGCACACAAATATACTGACCGGTCTCCAAGAGACCTGCATGGCACTAGCTTTACTGGCTCCAAAAAAAAAAATTGCACATTTTTTTTTTACCTGCAAAAAAATTGTGCATTTATTATTTTTCTTTAAAAAGTGAGCTTATCCTTTAAAGCACAACTTTCTCTGCTCATAATAAACACTCTGGAGCTTTGTATTTACCCATAAAAGCGGTTGTAAACCATGGCTTTGTGGTTTGTGAAAAAAAAAACATCTGCAAGGCAATGGCAAAATGTGCTAGTATGCATCGCATACAAGCACATTATGAAATACTTAACTTGGAACAAAGCCCTCCAGTGCTGTACGGTTACAGCTGCGGGGGCTGACATGTTTCCCCGTCTGTCTTCCGGGTTTGTGCGCTCTGGCTATGTGATTGGCCAGAGCTGTGATGATGTCACATCAGCGCATGTGCGCCAGAGCCCTCGGTTCCGGCACAAAAGCTCTGAAGGTCCAGCAAGGTACCTTCAGAGCGCATGCACCGGTGACATAACTGGCTGCATCCAGGGTGAATATTTCCTAAATGGTGCATGCTTAGGAGATATTCATTTTACCTACAGGTAAGCTTTATTATAGGCTTACCTGTAGGTAAAAATCATACAAATAGAATTTAATACTACTTTAATGTGAATCCTGTGCTATTTCTACCTAAATTCACAGTGGCAAGGTCTCTCCCGGTCACAATATATACTGTATATACACTTACCTACCCACAGTATATTTTAAATACACTTGTTAACTCCTGTTTGGTTTGTATCTGTCAGCAATCATTTGGGTATGTTCTATAGTGTGACTTCAGTGATAGTGTGGTAACATCACCCTCGTGTCACTCATTGTTAAATTAGAAGTGTCACATGAGAAAATATGTAGCTACATATACTATTGTTGTGTGTGCAGAAATGTCACCGCGTTGGGTATATTGATTGGGGTTTTAGTGCTAACGTAACACATCTATCTTATTGTTCTACAGTATTAAACATGAAGTGTTGCTTTTGTGAAACAATAAAAATGATCACTGTTGCACGGACGGCCGAGCAGCGTCGCTGTCGTTTAAAGCATCCTGTCATAGGTTTGACATGTTCTACCGCTTTTGATGTTTTATTCCATTAGAAGACCATGCAGACACAAAGATGTCATATCTATCATTGTACTAGAAATTACAGAACTATTAACGATGGTCCTACTTGCTGCAATCACAGATGAATGGCCCATGAGACAGAGGAGATGTTCTTTAGATGTAAAGGTGACTTCAGAGGATCCACGTGCAAAGCATAGTGGCGAGTGACTAGCACTTTGGTTCTGTAGAGTTGTGGTCCAGGGCAACGATAAGCCACATATACCCGTGTTCAGTTTTAAGGCAGATTTTGTGAATATTACTGATGTTTGTGAGCCAAATCCAAACCTCACTGAAGTTACTGGGGGCCAAATGTTAAAAAACAGTAATGGCCATTTTCTAGTTTGATGGTAAGCAGCAAGTTTATCAATGCTTAAAGAGCAACATTAAAAATGGAAAATTCCCATAAATAACATGTGCAGCGCTACCCCTGAAGGAGCCGCTGGATAGGATAGGTCTATTTCTGTGACTTGAAATAGTGCATGGCTATTTCTGTGACTTGAATTTAGATTTAAAGAGGACATTTTATGCAGTAGTCATTTTTGATACCATCCCCTATTTTCACCATGTCATAGGATAATTGTGAACAATATTGATCATTGGTCATTTTTACACGTCTCTAGCCCCTGCGTGGGTGATCAACGAGCTGGTTATAATTCTCTTGTTTACCCAAAAAACTCAATAAACATATTGAAACAGAATTCAGATTTAAAGATGAATTCCAGGAGACAAAAGGGTTTATTTCCCGTTGCTAGAACATGCTCCTCTTGTCCTATCTAAAGGGTCATTCCTCCAAAGCTAAGGAAAACTGGGTGCAAGACATAGGCAATCTAAATGACGATCAGTGGGATAATGCTCTGGAGTCCATGTTAACCTGCTCTCTAAATTCTACCCAGTGGGTATTGCAGCTTTATATCATCCTACCTGCCCATTTTACACCAATCAAGCTATACCGTTTAGGTGCTCTGCAGTCCCCTCCGTGTGCAAAAATGCAACACGACGCAGGGCGATCTCATACACTTGATATGGCGTTGCCCTAAGCTTCATTGGTATTGGGCAAAAATATTAGAAACCCTTCACAAAGTCTTCCACACTACCATCCATCTAGAGCCCAACTACTGTATTCTGGGTATTCTAGATGACCTTGATCTTACTGACTTTCAAAAGGTTGCGATTATTAGAGCCCTTTTTCAGGCTCAGAAACATATCCTGCAATATTGGAAATATAATCAGCCCCCAACATACAGAGAATGGGTTACTCATATGGGTGACACTCTCCGGTTGGAAAAGGTTATTTTTCAAAAACAAAGGCTGTCCAGGAAAATTTGAGAAGCTATGGGGAGACTGGCTAGCAGCTCCTGGCTCATCACCTATTGATTTGGTTACTGACAGAATTCTGGGTTAATTGGCTTTCATACCCCCCCCTGTGTTCCTCATAATGTCCCTGGAGCTGTGGGTTGGGGGTCCAACAGAGGCCCAACAAGAGAAAACAGAGAGGGCGCGATTCCAAAACAACAACAGATGCCCTCCCGGTTTTCTCTTGCTGAGCATCTGTTGGACCCCCAACCCACAGCTCCTGGAACAGGCATTTATAACCGCAGCCAAGTGAGTGGCTCTGTAAGTATGGGCACAACATGCTTGGTCCGTTAATGTTTCATATCGGTATTCTACATTTACCCTTTTTACTATATATCTTACACTGTTTTATTTTATAGACATTAAGTTTGCATCAACCCCTGAGAAAGTAAACGATGCTTACGAAACGCATCGGGATACCATGTTGCATACTTATACCTACTATGGATTACCCTATGGAAAACTGTATTCAACTATAATATATTATGTGGGCTACCATGTTGCATACTTACTATGGATTACTTTATGGATAACTGTATATATTATGTACAACATTACAGATCTGTTTAACAATATCGCATTGCCTGTGGCTACTGTTGGTCCTGCATGTATCAATACATTTGTTTTTTTATATATCTCATTCATAGTAGTGTCACACCTCATTCAAAGTCCCAAGGGCAAAATGTTGTGTTTATATGTCACATATATAATTACATTGGTCTACGCTGGACCAGTGTAACTATGTATAAAATATCCATGTCGGAATTCTTTAAGTTTATTTTATGAGCAGGCTTACGAGATTCAAAAGTGTGCTTGCATTGACAGCTGAGGCTCATGGACATGGTAAAAGTAAGCTTGTTTTCACAGAAAGTGTTGTAGTTGTTCTCAGAGAATACTAGGTCTAATTTATGTGCCCATTGCAGATACAAATAATGCTTAGTAGGGATTCTTCTTAAAGACGCAACCAAATCACCTCAGCGCTGTGTGGTTTCAGCAAAATTTCAATTAGCCATTATTATGTATTTCACGGCGCTCCACAAAACTGCAGTAGGACCTGGTGTTTATTTAAGAGACTGAAATGTAAAAATCCATAACATTTTAGATGAATGTAATAACATAAACACCACAGCAGCACGTATAGCGTGAATGCAAATACGAAATTTCCCAAAGGGCAATCAGCTAGGATTATGAGATGCACTGAATCAAGTCCAGCATGAATCTGTGACACAGAGATAACCTCATCTGCACTATGCAGGCGTGAACATAGCAGGGAATACGCACATCTTCTATGTATTATTACACAACTGAGACCAAACTGACATATATACTGTGCCTTGAAAAAGTATTCATACCCCTTGACATTTTCCACATTTTGTCAACCTGTCAACATGTTACAACCAAAACGTAAATGTATTTTATTGGGATTTTATGTGATAGACCAACACAAAGTTGCACATAATTGTGAAGTGGAAGGAAAATGATAAATGGTTTTCAAATTTTTTTACAAATTAATATCTGAAAAGTTTGGTGTGCATTTGTATTCAGCCCCCTTTACTCTGATAACTAAAATCTAGTGGAACCAATAGCCTTCAGAAGTCACCTAATTAGTAAACAGAGTCCACTTATGTGTAATTTAATCTCAGTATAAATACAGCAGTTCTGTAAAGCCCTCAGAGGTTTGTTAGAGAACCTTAGTAAACAAACAGCATCATTAAGACCAAGGAACACACCAGACAGGTCAGGGATAAAGTTGTAGAGAAGTTTAAAGCAGGGTTAGGTTATAAAAAAATATCCCAGGCTTTGAACATCTCATGGAGCTCTGTTCAATCTAACATTCAAAAATGGAAAGAGTATGGCACAACTGCAAACCTACCAAGACATGGCCGTCCACCTAAACTCACTGGGCAAAGACAGCAGAGAAGCAGCCAAGAGGCCCATGGTAACTCTGGAGGAGCTGCAGAGATCCACAGCTCAGGTGGGAGAATCTGTCCACAGGACAACTATTAGTCGTGTTCTCCACAAATCTGGCCTTTATGTAAGAGTGGCAAGAAGAATGCCATTGTTGAAAGAAAGCTATAAGAAGTCCCATTTGTGAGAAGCCATGTGGGGGACACAGCAAACATGTAGAAGAAGGTGCTCTGGTCAGATGAGACCTAAATTGAACTTTTTGGCCTAAAAGCAAAACGCTATGTGTGGCAAAAAACTAACACTGCACATCACCCTGAACACCCCATCCCCACTGTGAAACATGGTGGTGGCAGCATCATGTTGTGAGGATGCTTTTCTTCAGCAGGGACAGGGAAGCTGGTCAGAGTTAATAGGAAGATGGATGGAGCCAAATACAGGACAATCTTAGAAGCAAACCTGTTAGAGTCTGCAAAAGACTTGAGACTGGGGCGGAGGTTCACCTTCCAGCAGGACAACGGCCCTAAACATACAGCCAGAGCTACAATGGAATGGTTTAGATCAAGGTATATATAGTGTTAGATCGGTCCAGACAAAGTCCAGACCTAAATCCAATTGAGAATCTGTGGCAAGACTTGAAAATGGCTGTTCACAGACACTCTTCATCCAAACTGACAGCTTGAGCTATTTTGCAAAGACGAAAGGGCAAAATGTCACTCTCTAGATGTGCAAAGCTGATAGAGACATCCCCAAAAAGACTTGCAACTGTATTTGCAGCAAAAGGTGGTTCTACAAAGTATTGATTCAGGGGGGCTGAATATAAATGTCACTGTGTGCAGTAATAGAAATACAGAATTCCTCTGAAAGTGCTGTCCCGTGTCACTACACACCTTAGCTTGATGCATGTTGCGATTAGAAGACCACCGAACCTGTGCCCTCTCCAGCAGCCCGGCGTACCTCTCCCACCTCACTCCCAGTGACAGAATGGGGTCCTGCTGTGCACGTATTGCGGACCTCAGGTGTGAATTAATAACTCCTTTCGTACAAAAAAAATGGCCACTGCCCACACCTATAACAGGCCTTCACAGCAAGGAAGACATGGAAGGGTAATGCATGCAAAACAAAACCAAAGAAAATTTCCTAACTCAACTCACCAACTAGCTTTCAACCAACCGAATTATCCTGTCTAACAGTTTGCATTTAATACAGGGGTTTCATTTGCATACATTTGCAAATACATGAGTAAGCTGCAGAGCCACTTCACGGCACCTCAGTATCATCTGCAGTCCTAACTCTATACCTTTTGGAGAGCCTCCATAGTAAAAGCACTTGCATAATAATGGATAGGTAGAAGGCAGGTGAGCCTGGAGGGAGCGCCCTTCTCTCAAAAAAAGCACAGGGGCGCACTGGACACCCAGCATATAGCGCAATGGCAGCAAAGGTGTCTAGTGCATCCCCTCACCAGTATTCCAACAGTACAAACAAATAGCCACTGCCCCCACCTAAGGCTCTTTAATATTAGGCCACCTTGAGTGCTTTAGGAGGAGGTGGGCACAAAAAGAGCAGGATCTGCAACCTATCCTGCTGCTGAAATTGTTCACCGCTCATGATGGGGGATGCACTTTGGTCTTTTTGCCTTGGGTACTATAGGACCTTGTCCCAGCATTGCTCGCAGCCACCCTCCACCCTAATACCATAGTTCAAGGAGGGAGCCTTAAATATAGAGCAGCTTATTGCTCTAAGTGGTGCTGATGGTGGGCATACCTCCAAGTTTCAGCAGTGCTAAAGACTTTAGGAATTGCGTGTCTAGTTTCAAGAGCATCCACAGGCAAGGCCCACACACCTATGGACTCATTTAAAGGGCCGTGAAGGTAGGCTTACTCTTTATATAAATAGTCAGAACTATTCTGGAGTGACAGGTCACACAAGCTCGGCATTCCATATCTAACCTGATCAGATTATTAAAAGACAGCCAAGAGGAGATATGAAAAATCCAGCAGCAACAGCTGCCTGCATGACAAATGATGGACTCTAATGAGTGACAAGCAAATGATCATTTTGTATGCTAGATATAATGAGATATAATCTGTGCGCTAGCTTATAGTTAATAAGATCTGGCGAAGTGAGGCAAAGAAAATAAATTCATGACTATTATAATTGAAGGAACACAATGCTGGATTGTTGTGCTGAATTACATACAAGTAGAAGCAGAGTTGTTAAATCTTAAAGGGTTTTTTTTTATTTGCAGCAAGAAAGTGGGAAGCCCCTAAACTTGTAGCTACATGCAGACTGCTGGGGGTTTCGCTTTTAATTAGCTATTTAAACTATGAAGGTGTTTGAAAAAGCAGCAAACTCCAATCAGCAATGACAAAGATTGTCTCCCAATTACCTAAAAAATAATTGGAGAGAGCATAAGAGCATTTTTCATAGCTTAACGCCTCACTACTGGATCTCACTGGCCCTTTAAGGTGTTCAGAACACTGGAGGCGTTTTCTCGAACTCTCAATCATGTGATCGCTATGATTGCCTGTCATGGTGATCATGAACACATCCTACTAGCTCTTGATTGGTAATGTTGACAGCACAGTCAGACTACTGGGGGGTACAGAGTAAGTGCACTCCCAGCACAAAACAGTGGCTCCTTCTCTGTATACTTTTCTTGTTCCAAAGAAGAAGATCGGGATATCTTTCACCTTTCTTACACACATCCAAGGCCTCCTGTGTTTCCACTAAATGCCCCGGATCAAGATTACTGTCTCTTTCGAAGATACGGGGTGGAATAGGTTTGCGCATATTATCATGCAGTTCACCTAACCAGGATAATGGACTGGAGTTGTAATGGGCCAGCTAAATGATGGGTGCCTATGGAAATGGAAGACTAAATGGCCTCAGGCCTCTCATTGTCACGGTCCCTACCGTGCCATGCAGACGGCCAGGCATGGTCACACCCCAAGTGGCTCAAGGAGGTATTGAACCCATGACTGCTTGTTTAGTGCTCCTGTTTCTTTGCCCCTGAGCCACACCTCAGTTCCTTTTAGCCTGCTTTCCAGCTTTGCCTAGTTCTGCATGAAATGCGAGCAAGGTCAGGGCCACCAGTGGGATACAGATCCTTTAAGAGGCCCTCATGCACACCTCCCAACTTTTTGAGATAGGAACGAGGGACACCTATTAGCAAAATTATGTAGGCATAGGACACCCCCTCTGCCACGCCCCCTTAATGGAGAATTATACAAAAAAAAGATTAGTTAAACCCACAAATGCTTAATTTTTACCACTACTATTTCTTTATATTGGCTTCTGAAATTTACAATTGCAGCAATTTAGAAATTGGATGAAAGGTTTAGCACTGGGAAACACTTTTTGAAAGATAAAAAGTGCATTTTTATATACAACTATATAGATCAGATCAAAATGAGGGACAAATGAGGAGGAAAGAGGGACATTGGGGGTTATTTACGAAAGGCAAATTCACTTTGTACTACTACCAAATTGCACTTGAAATTGCACTGAAAGTGCACTTGGAAGTGCAGTCGTTGTAGATCCGAGGGGGACATGCAAGGAAAAAAAAAACCAGCATTTTAGTTTGCACATGATTGGATCATAAAATCAGCAGAGCTTCCCCTCATTTCAGATCTACCCTCAGATATACAGCGACTGCACTTCCAAGTGCACTTTCAGCGCAATTTCAAGTGCACTTTGCACTTGAAGTGCAAAGTGGATTTGCCTTTCGTAAAAAACCCCCATTGTTCTAAATCAGGGACAGTCCCTCGAAATCAGGGACAGTTGGGAGCTATGCTGCTGGGGGTTAGCACTACATATTTATTCCTACACCCCATCGGCAGCACCCTCTTCTTTCCTGACCGGTTCCTCTCCCAGCCTAGAAGAGCTGAATGGCATTGCTGTTTGTTTCTATTTTGCTTCCCACTGCCCCCTTTCACACAGGCTTTCTGATGTCGGTTTTTCGGGCAGACATGATCGAAAGCTCCATGCAGGTTAATTGGCAGACAAATGTAAAAGTGACTTGTGTCTGTTTAAGTCCGATTCTGCCTAGGCTAGAAAAAAAATTTAGAAAAGAACTGCGTACTTTTTTAGACCTAATTGTGACACATCAAATGTTGCCTGATACAAACGGACATGTCCGTTTACATCTGGCTGCCCATAGAGCCATCATGGGTCTGCCACAGTAAACCTTCAAAATGATGACAAAAAAAATTGAATGGACACAGATGTCACAAAACTGACATTTATCCTGTTCTGCTCTGATTCAGCTGGGGATCTGTTCACTGAACGGAGCGGAGAGCCCGCGCATGAAAGGACCCTTATTCATTACTTAGCATGCATCCACTCAACTTGAAAAAACATCTCTGCTACTAGTTCTGCTTTAATCAGAGGTATTTCTGATGTTCATAATTGAACCAAGGTACTGATTGCACATAGGTAGATTCCACTTAGGTAAATTGAATTATTATTATTGTTTATATGACAACTATAGTCAACAGCTGGCGTTTTCAAATCCAGCCCGCTATAGAATTGCATGTGACCTGCAGTTAGCGTCAAGTTGCCCCGCTGTGCTGTAATCATCCTGTCAGCTGGTTGTTAGAACCACTGGTAATCTACAAAATTAAGATGTGATTGCCCCAGCAGGATCAGATTCTCCCAAAACCCTGTATTTCTCCAAATCAGTTGGTTGCTCCAGCAGATGGACAGAACTTCCTTGGGTTATATCTGTTCAGCCTTCCAGCACCCACCCTGCTGCTACACTGACTACAACCATACTGTAGACCAGCCTTTCTCAACCTTTTCAACACAGAGAAACCCTTGAAATAGTTCTCCAGTCTCGAGGAACCCCTGCTAAAAATTAGAGATCTACAACTCATGATACATTAGTGTGATAGTCAGTGAGAGGAATGGTCCTTACACTTGTGGTCATTGGGAAGAATTACCTCCTTACAGCTAAAAATATCAATGGTGTCAGTGGGAACTTATCTGAGAAGCAAAAATTGCCCAATGCTGAAGGAACCTCCAGCAACCTCTGGAGGAACCCTAAGGTTCCAGGGAACCCTGGTTGAGAATCATTGCTGTAGACAAAGTAAGAGTGGACCACTAATAGGGAATCTGATGGGCTCTGATAGGGACTCTGATGTAAGGGGGCTTTGATGGGAACCCTGATGTAAGAGGGAGTCTGATGGGGACCCTGATGTAAAGGGGGCTTTGATGGGGACCCCGATGTAAAGGGAATTGATGGGGACGCCAATGTAAAGGGGGCTTTGATGGGTACCCTGATGTAAGGAAGGATTGTGATGGGGACCCCGATGTAAGGGGGGACTCTGACTTTACTCCAAGTAATCCAAAAATCCAAGTAACTATAGAAAATAATTATTTATTATTCATTGATTTATGAATTTTTTTTTTCGAAACCCAAAAACGTGTAAAATATATGATGTGGCCCTCGTACTGAAAAGTTTGGTGACCCATTCATAAAGAGAAGGCTGCAACAGGCAGCCAATATGCTGCCAGACTTCAAGTATAAACCGGTACATTTGCAAAGAGCAAATCCTTTTTTTTTTTTTCCCCAAATGCCCAGCCTGTAGGGAACTAGAACAGTACGGGCATCCTCTGGAGCGCCAATACTAACATAGGGAGCGGGTGTGTTCACCCCCTCCATTAAAATGTATTCGTTTTGGTCCAAGTATCTCCAGCTGCCTTTATACATGAACATGAGATGCACGATGCAGATCTTATGGTGTACAGAGGTCCTAATACATAAGCATTGTCACGGCCTCTTATAATCCCCAAGGCAAGACATCCAGGAATCACAATCCTCCGGCACGAAGTCACAGAGCATAAAAGATCCACGCAGCAGCCGCTTTTTCCTTAATCTGCAAGTTTAAAGTGAAGATTGACTTACCATGCAAAGTGGATCTCTGGATCATCATTATTCGCTGCAGAAAGTTCTCATTAAATTTTCACAGCGATGGAAGTGCTGTGTTAATCTGCAGGAATGTTTTATTCAGATGTGTTAAATGAATGCAGCTGAGTCCCAGCAGATACGCAGCAGTAACCCCAGGGGGGTCTCCTACCTTGTCTCTGTGGCTTTCAGCTTGCCTTTGTCTTAAATCGTTATGACAAACGCCGCTGTGTGATTGCCCCCTGCTGTGTGACCCCCTCCAGATGTTGATAATGGTTTTCTCTAAGGCATATTTATAGGGAAGACAGTCATGGTGTCTACTTTTAGCATATCGAAAACCAAGAGCAAAAATTTCATATGTTGCAGCTAACCAGCCCTTAAGATGGCCATACATGGTTTGACTTTTGGCCAATTTCTGCTGACTTGGACAAAATTTGAGCTGCGGGTGGTCCTGTTGGCACGCCTCTGGTCAAAGAGGAGTCAAAAGTCAAAAGGAACCAAAAGTCAAAGGAACAGGTCATAAGTTATCGTACGTACGAACAGGGCCTGCATCCAATCAGAAACAGGTACTGTCTGGGTATCCAATAACTACTGGAGCAGATACACACACAGCCAGAGAAGCCTGATGAAGAGCAGTGATGCTCGATACTGTACAGTGGCTTGCTTGCACGTATGCACTTTTTGTATTTATTTTTTAAATACTTTGAAGTAAAGAAGAATTGCATTGAAGCATTGGTCCCGTCTTTTTCTTCTACTGGAGCAGATAGAGGGATTCCTCTATCCATGCAGTTTAGCTTTGATGGAGGCATCGATCGATTGCTCTCTTTTACCCCAGCGGAGCTGCACGAAAGAAATCTACACAGTTATGGCCAGCTTTAGATGTGGCTGCATTCGTTTTATTATTTCTGGCTTTTCCTTTCTCCTTACTTTCATCAGTTGATCCTGCCAGTAACACTTTCTGTCCTAGGGTGACAACACTCATTATACTGTCTCTATAGAGAAGTAACATTGTCACCTTAAGACAGGGCTACAGAATCCTCCCCTCTCCTCTTCTTTATAACATAGTGAAAATGCTCCACTCATTTACTGTACCAACCTCAGTGGCCTTCAGGAGAAAATCCTGACAAGTCACATGGCACAAAGTAGGAAGGTGGGGAAAGTAGGTACTTCCTTTTTCTCATTATGAATATTTTTGTATATTTTGCAAGGCTCAGGTTAATCTTTGCCTTCCACAACATTAAATAGTAATTTAACAAAACAAGTGAATTGTTAAAAGGCTATTGCACAGGTCCAGTGGCAGCTGATGCTCCATCGGTCAGGGGAGACCACGGCCACGGACCCCCCCCCCCTCGTCGCTCCAGCCCGCACCACGCACCATACCCAAACACCCCCCCCACCCCCAGTCACTCACCCTGTGCTGCCCCCGGACATGTGGCAGTCTCCTCCATGTCCTGACTCTGTTGGTCGGGCTTACTATGCGTCTCCTTGGCTTCACAGCGGCCGTACGTCTCCTCCATCCTCCTTTCTCCTCATAGGCCAATAGGATGGCTTCTCCTTTCGGCCAGTCTCACGACCCGCTTCCTGATTGGCTGGGAGGAGAATCAGTGTGACAATAGCGAATATTCATTCGCTATTGTCACGCAAATGGGTGGGCTTAGGGCGCAGTGCTCACCCTTTTTTGAAGCCTATTAGAGCCTCAGGCTCTAATCGTGTACATCAAAAAAAAAAAAAAAACCCTCATTGGAATCCATGCGTCTGGCGCCCTGCATGTAGATTACAGAGCCGGACGCATGGATAGGGGGGTGGCGCCCCTGCAACCCTAATGAACGGGCCGCCACTGCACAGGTCACAGCTCCTTAGAATAACACTATTCTATATAGCGATAATTGTGCGCAGAGATAAAACACACATTTTTAAGAAATAAAGGCTAGCAACAGTTAAAGTATTTAGCTTTTGTCTTAATTTTCCACTGCAAAATAGTAGTGCACTTTCTGTGCCTTCAGCCTAATGCCCAGAAAGCAAGGATAACATGCCACAAATTTGTGGAAGTGTTGAATTGTAAATCTTGTCAACTTGATGCACATTTGTACTGGCAAGTTGTACACTAGCAGAGCACTCAAAGCACAAGTTATAGTTGTCACTTTTCCAATTTGTAGAAAATGTGCGTGGCAAGTTTCTAGCAAGAGCAAAGATGCGGTGGTGAGTCTACAGCAAGAGCTCTGCAAGTCACAGTGACCCCTGTGGTGGGATGTCTATTGCACAACATAACTGAAACAGAACTTGCAGCAGACTTGCAGAATGTTTGCAAAGAAAGTTGATCTGGAGTCATGCAATGCAGATTTTATAACATTGCAATGTGCCGCTCAGATGACATGTCTGTATATATGTATGAATTTACAACAAACATTTACTTATCAATTCATTTTATAACCTATACCATGAAGCCAATATGTATGCAATCATGATATTTTTTGATGTCCATGCCCTGAATGCATGTGTGTATATAAATGAATTTAACAGTTTTTAATTGTCTCTTCATAATTGTAATGTATTTATACATCCATCTGTGCCAATTAAATGATTTTACAATCTATACCTCCACTAATCAATGGCCTCATCTAAAGTTCTAACCTCCCTTTTCTTGTGCATTTGGTTCAGATGGTGTCAAGCGTGTGTGGAGGCAAACAGGTGAGGAATACAAAGACAAGTGTGTCTTGCCTACAGTCAAGCATGGTGGTGGGAGTGTCATGGTCTGGGGCTGCATGAGTGCTGCCGGCACTGGGGAGCTACAGTTCATTGAGGGAACCATGAATGCCGACATGTACTGTGACATACTGAAGCAGAGCATGATCCCCTCCCTTCAGAGACTGGGACGCAGGGCAGTATTCCAACATGATAACGACCCCAAACACACCTCCAAGACGGTGAGTACGGCTTCATCCACGCTGTTAACGTGGATGGGGGAATCAACTGATTTTCTCTTGGCTCACGTATTAAATGAGAGAAATTGGAATCCATGTATGGCTACCTTAAGGAATTGCTGCCTCTTACTGCTACTTTTACCAGATTTTTAGTAAGATTTAATTAATTTCACTACTGTGCTGTTCATTGTTCTCCTTGCCGAAGTTGTATTTAAAGTGTTTCTAAAGTAAATTTTTTTAAAATAAAGTAATAAACATGTTATACTTACCTGCTTTGGGCAATTTTATTGCACAGAGCAGCCCTGAATCTCCTCTTCTGGGGTCCCCCAACAGCAGTCCCTGTACCTCCTCTTCCAACATAACACGCCACTTGCTATGGGGGCAGATGTGTGGACTTGATCCTGAGCGGGGCTGTGTTTGTCCTTTGACACACACAGAGTATCTTGGCCCCACCACCAGATCCCTCCTCACAGCATTTTGACAGCAGTAGGAGCCAATGGCCCCCACTTTTCTCTGTCCCTGAGAATAGAGGGAGAGAGGAAAGAAGAGATGCAGCCAGGAATTGCTGCTTGATTATTCCTCCATAACAGTTATCAGTGGGGTAGCCTCTACTAAGATGGCCATCTCCACACAGAGACATAATCATGGTAAGTTCAACTACACTGAGACCATAGGCCAGCCTTTTTCAACCAGGGTGCCCAGGGACCCTGGGGTGCCTTGAGGTTTCTTCAGGGTGCCTTGGCAAAATGCCTAGAAATTGATCAAAATTTGTATACAAGCGTGTGGGTGGATGAAACCTGCCTTTTAGTTACAGGTTTTCATTGTACACCATTACAACCTTCTAGCTGCCAACCTCCTAACAACCAATGACATCATCAGTTGATAAGGAGGATGTCAGTTGCCTGCATATCACCCTTTTCTCACTCCATCAGCTTTGGAGTCTCATTAGCTAAGTGATGGGGAAAAACTGAGGGAGAAGAGAAACATTGCAATAATGGTCAGTACCAGTTGGCAAAATTGTATTTGCTTTGGAAATCACCTCTAACGTTGGGTGTCCTACGTGTGTGGATGTTGATATATTGTGTAAAACTATTATAGTAGTATATTAGTATTTGCATTTAAGAATAGGGCGCCTCAAAACTGTCCATAATTTTGGAGGGTGCCTCGAGATTTTCCATAATTTGAAAGGGTACCTTGACTGAAAAAAGGTTGAGAAACACTGCCATAGGCAATATGTGGGGAGGTGCAGTGGAGTGCGGCAGCCATTGCCAGATTTATACCTTGAGGGGCCTGGGGCACTTCAAGTTCGGGGGCCCCTCAACACAGGAATTAAATTACAGTATATGACAAATAAAAAAGTGAACTAAAATGAACAATAAACCACATTTGTTTTAAGAGAAAAAAAAAAAGTTAGGTTCCAAAGAAGACACTTGTCTGATTTTTTTCCTCAATTTTATTGACTGTAAGAATACACACTACAGAGGTAATTGGAACTGGCAAATCAAACATCACAGTTATGCATCATGCTACAATATTTACAAAAGTCCTTCTTCCTGCATTTTGCATCTGCAAAATTAACTCATCAAACTATATCATCTTGAGGATACTGCTCTCGTACGGCCAGTAGGCACAAAGCACTTTTCTTTCATGGGTCATCCTGGTTCTCAGGTAATTCTTTATCAGTGCCAATTGCCAAGTGACAGCTAAGAAACCCACCCATCACCCAGTATAAACTAATGGCACAGTATTTATGTATATAGAAATGCAAGCCTCCTACATGTATCCCTACCTTGCAAATGCCCCCCCCCCCCCCCCCTTCAGCAGTAGGAGCCCTGAAAATCTTTGGAGGTGTGGAGCAGCCAATCCTGGGAGAGCTGGAGAAGAAAGGAGGGATGTGAAGCTGGAATCATAACACTTTCTCTCATGCCATTCATGAGATAAATAAATCAGATGTCAGTCACAGCAGTGGGGGATGTGGCAACACAAACTTATCTGAGTGAAGTTTTTTTTTATCTTACTACAAAAAGACAAGAGGATTGCTCAGAACTGGATTAACTTTTTGTGGCAAGACTGGGCACAGATGATTCTACATCCTCTACTGTACCAGGTAGAAGTCTTCATTAAAAAAAAAAAATCAGGTTTACATTCACTTTAAGGATTTAGAGAACATCTATAAAGAAGAATAGGCCAAACTCCTTCCTGAGATGTGTGCAAACCTGGTAACCAACTACCATAAACGTCTTACCTCTGTGCTTGCCAACAAGGGTTTCTCCACCAAGTACTAAGTCATATTCTGATTGGGGATCAAACGCTTATTTTACTCACTGAACTGCAACTCAATTTATGACATTTGTATTGTGTGTTTTTTCAGGATTTTTGGTTGATATTCTGTTTCTATCATTTATAATGTAAAAAAAAGGGGATAAGGGGAACGCTAAATATATGTGAAAAATAGTGTATAAAGGATAAATATTTTGAATAAAAATATATATACACCCAGTGCTGACCGCAATTGATAGATTCTAGACTATAATAACCAGCCTACCTATGTGAATCAAACATAAATGAATAAATTACTGGGACTAAAACCAATAGAAAATAATGGTGTACAATAATGATGACACAACCATAACACAGATGAGTGATACCAATGATGATAGCTCAAATATACATAATGAAAAATTGATCAAATATACAATAAATAATAAAAAGTCCATCAAAGGTGAAAAAATAATTGAGGTGAAATCCTGGTCTGAATCTTGGCATCAAGACGTGAACAGCAAAATCCCTTCACCATCACTGAAAAACACCAATGTGCTCATAGAAACGGGTGTCAGCTTACCAGATGGAGTTGACCAATTTAATGAAAAAAAGGTCACTATAGGCTTTAGCAAGATAATGCTTGCTGCAATGGAGAGAGGTGAACTGAACTCTTGTCCTCACATCACAGGGTCTCACGCATGGGATATAAAACAGATGGAGAGGAACCACCGTTCCACCACCATAGTGTAACACCGTTTATTTTAAAAGATTGGTAAAAACAAACATAGCCAAAAGGCTACTCACATACAAGGCGCCATAGCCCGGCACTGAGGCTGTAAAGCGTATCTTTGGTGGGGAAACTGCTCTGCAAAAGAGTTCCCAGCTGATCGTGGCAGCGGCGTGCGTTCCACCCACAGACAGACGAACCACGGAGGCCGGATGTGATGTAATTGCGTGACCAAGTACCGCCTCTATCATTTATAATGTACCTATGATAAAAATTATAGACCCTTCATTTCTTTGTAAGTGGGCAAACTTACAAATTCTGCATGGTAAAATAATTATTTCCCCTACTGTATATGACAAATAAAAAAGTGAACTAAAATGAATGATAAATCACATTTGTTCTAAGAAAAAAAAAAAAATTAGGTTTGAAAGAAGACACTTGTCTGATTTTTTTTTCTCCATTTTTGACTGTAAGAATACACATTACACAGGTAATTGGAACTGGCAAATCAAACATCACAGTTATGCATCACGCTACAATATTTATAAAAAGTCTTTCTTCCTGCACTTAGCCTCTGCAAAATCTTTAACTAACTCATCAAACTGTATCATCTGGAGGACACTGCTCTCGACAGCCAGTAGGCACAGAGCACTTTTCTTTCATGGGTCATCCTGGTTCTCAGATAATACTTTATCAGTGCCAATTGCTGAATGACCTTTCTCCTGAACAACTAGTAACTATTATGCTCAAATATATTCTGAGAGCTACATTAACACCTTAAAAGGTATCAGAAAGCCCTTCATCATGTAATAAAACTGCCTTTTGAGAGTGAGACATGAACGGAGCATGGCAAAGACTGCAAACTGGATAATTTCCTCCACTAACTACTGAAGTTTCGAGGGAAAATATGTTCAATTTTTTTATAAGGGAAGTCTGGGGCCCCCTCTGGCAGGGGGGCACGGGGCAATTGCCCTTTTGCCCCTTTATAAATCTGGCACTGGAAGCAGCAGTAAACACTCAGAATCCAGTTGCAGAAACAAAACTGTATTGAAGTTAAAGTTCAACAAAGCAGAGCTACCCAGAGGGAAGACAACCCAACCGGGAACACTCACAGAATGCTGCAGCAAAGAGAACAGCAGTGGGTCTCGGGTGCACCAACAGTGTCTGTCTTGAGGGGCTGTCCGTGCCCTGCCCAAACGAGGAAGCTTCCAGGAAGGATGGCGTGTCCCTGCTCTTTCCCTACTCAACTGGAACCTCTCCCTACCACTAATTACTGCCCCTGACAGACAGGTGACCTGTCCCTACAGGGTCCTAATCAGACTGACCCACGATAGCCACCAGAGTCACATGGGGAGCAAGATAGCCACCAGAGTCACATGGGGTGCAAACATCAAATCGGATAGCTCCCAGTGACCCAGGTGTAGTGATATATTGTATAGTGGGTAGATAATTAATTAGTAGTTATTATAATGATGATGTAAGTACTCTTCCGCAGCAACCCAATTCTTCCAGAGAGATGCACTTTATTGACTTCCAACACAGAACAAAGTCCAAAGTCCACAGATGACAAAAATCCAACAAAGTAAATATAACTTAGAGTCCCATTTTTCCTAGATCTGCACCTTCATAGTCACACACAGACAAGACTGGCTGCCAGCTTGAATAGTCCCCCCTGAAATACTAGTACACTAGGAGGGAGTTTCTGCTAGGTCAACCCAAAATACTCCTTGATCTTATTGTTACCCCCTCAAGTCTAATTACCATCAATAAATACTTCTTCTATGGTCCTTTAAACAATGTACCCTTTGAAATGTTCAATTAGGTTAACAGGCCATACCTCACACACCTAGGTAGACTTGCATAAGATTAACACATCAAAGGGTCTTCAGCTGTCCCCTTGATATGTTAAAATTCAGTTGGCTCAGACAAATCAACCATTGTCAATTGAATTCTGGCCTGGTCAATATTATACTGTATGTGTACATACATATAATGATATAATGTCCCACATAAATTGGTGAACATATTACAACACCAGGAAGTCATAGAGGAACCATGTTCCTCTAGACTTCCTCTCCCTCTGCAATGCTGCTGCGGTTGAGCTCCACCTGCACTGGAGAAAGTAGACAGAACCTGCCTACAAATACACTAGTCCATTGCCCTCTGCCTGCCTTTTTTGGGCACAGTTTCCACAGTACCGGTCTTTTTTAATGGCATTTGGCACATATATACCTGTCAGGACCTGGGTCTGAACCTGCAACCTCTGTGGTGTCTGGCTGTGGCTGTTTTTGTACCACCAGGGATGCTTGAGCTACCCATCTGATTCCTTGGACAACCTTACCTTGTGTCTTGTTTCTCTTGAACCTGGAACTCTTTGCTCCTCCCAAGAACTTTATGATTTAAGCCATGTCTCTGAATGTCCTGTTTGCCAGATGATTGTATTCTCTCCAGCTGATATCTTACTCCTTGCATTCCTGCTGCTGTCCTTGTTTTTCCTACCATTCATTACCCTCTGATCCCATCCAGCTACTACTTGTTACTGATCTTTGGCATGTTTACTGACTACACTTTGTTTGCTACCAGACTTCAGCTTGCTTACCTCCTGGTGGGCCAATCCTGAGGACCATGACTTGGTAATAACCTGCAGCAAAACCATCTCCACCATCAGGGTCTCTGGTGAATACCGGTTAGTACTTGGACCCCGCGCCTCAGATGAGCCCACCTCATCCATTAGGGGGATCTGCTAATACATTTCCGGTTGACTGCTTGTGAGCCTCTCCACTGCTACAGCCACTGGTCTCTGAGCCTGACCCTAGACTGGGACAAAGCAGATGTTTTCTTGGCATCATGACTAAGTGGTTATCACTCTTGCAGACTACAGGATAGAGTTTCTGTCAAGGAAATTATCTACATGGAAATAGTATGTGTTTGCAGGTGTTATAGTATCCCATACTGTGCCTGGTACAAAGGCTTCCTACTGTGTGCCCATATGCGTCTGTGGTTAGAAGATTAGGCTGTAAGCTCCTCTGGGGTCAAGGGTGGATCTAATTGTTCTTTGTCAAGTACTACAGGAAAAGGTATCACTACCATACAAGTATAATAAATACATTTTCTAGAGTCTAGATTATTGGGTGTGGGGCTGTTGGTTGGATTCCAGATGCAGGCATTAGAACCTACTTTTGTCGTGTGAGCCAGGATGATTTCATTGCCTGCTGTCCAGGCTTCCTTGTAGGCAGCTTTCCAACATTGTCATAAGTCTGCTCCTTGCCCTTCACTCTGGCCTCTTGCAAGGTGCCAAAAATGTTCTGACACAGTGGGTACCTTTCAAGTGTACAGTAAGGGCACTATATAAATACCACACGTAATTATTATTAATGTTCTCATTATAAAATGTAGCAGTGTTTCCTTTATAAGTGGAACTTAATTAGATAGAATAATGTTGAGGCTTGTGCATTAGTATGTATGGTACTAAATCATCCCTATAATGGTTGCATCTAATTATAATTACTCTTTAAGCTGCTTTCTTGCTTAATCAACAGTTTTGAAAGAAATTGCAGATTTTAACCAAGATGTAGAAAGTGAAAAAATGCTCATTTGTCACATATTGCCAACATCTAATCAGCTGCAGTTAAGTATATCTGAATATATTATTTCAGACTTTGAAATTTCGATTTTCGAGTTTCGATGACACCAGTGTTTCCAATCCCATCCGTGATTGCAACACTCAATGTTTTGTAGGTACCTTCACATGGGCACAGGTGAAGTCATTTATGTCCCAACATTGCAATTTAAAGTGATTGTAAACCTTTGTTCATGAATTATGAACAAAGCATATCCCTCTATAGTATGTGCTTCTCTCGATTAAGAGCGCTAAGACCCCTTTCACACCGAGGGTGTTTTGCAGGCGCTATAGTTTTAAAAATAGCACCTGCAATCCGCCCTCAAACAGCTGCTCCATTGTCTCCAGTATGAAAGCCCAAGGGCTTTCACACTGGAGCGGTGTGCTGGCAGGACATCAGGAAAAGTCCTGCCAGCAGCTTCTTTGGAGCGGTGAAGGAGCGGTGTGTTTACCGCTCCTCCACCGCTGCTCCCCATTGAAATCAATGGGGCAGCGCTGGGATACCACCGGCAAAACGCCGCTATTGCAGCGCATTGCGGGCAATTTTAACCCTTTCTCGCTTATTAGCGGGGGGTAAAATCGCATCGCTGGCGGCCGAAATGCTCCGCAAATCCGACGGTAAAACGCAGCTAAAAATAGCGGTGTTTTACCGCCGACGCTATGGGCGGCTCAGTGTGAAAGGGGTCTTAAGTGTAAGTTCTGTCTCCTGAGTCACTTCTGACAAGTTTTCCTGACACAAAGAGAAAAATGGAGGGACCTCCAGCAGATTGACAGCCTCAGCTCTGTTCCCGTGGGCTGTGTGGAGGGGGGCGGGTGTGTCTCTTCCCTCCAACCAGCTCTCAGACCTCTCCTCACTGAGCTTTGGAGAGTGCAATTTCAGCTCTCCACCCCCTTTTTTCTGAATTCTTAGACAAGCTTTCTAAATTCAGCACTTTGAATGGATGTAGAGAAGAGAAGACTACAGATAGACAATTACAACATATGTAGGAGGGTTTGTTTCATCTCTGTGTATCACCTGAGGCTAGTCACTTCACTAGATATATATATAGGGGTTTACAACTACTTTAAAGGGTATGTAAACCCCAACAATGGACTCAACCTATAAAATCACCTTTGGTATGTTTGGCCCCATTCGCATATGCACTACGTTTTCACTCTTTTTTTTTTTTTTTTTTATGCACGTTTGCACAAGTAGCTCCTGCATTTGAGCCTTGTGCATTTTTGTAATGCACGTTTTGTCATGCTATCTGCATTTGGGGTGTCATTAAGAAATAATGGCACTGCAAGTGTGATGTGTGTTTTGTTGTTTTTGGTAATGCAGGCAGAAACCCATATTTCCGCATGCGCTCCCAGAATGCGCAGGCATGAACGATGCCTTAAATATACCATATAAGTATTTTGTTATATCTATTTGAAATGTACAAAAAATAACCCATTGATTCTTCCATAAATCTTGTGAGCTGATAACTACCTGCCTCTTCGTTCTTATCAGTTACCTTGTTCCCAGCTCTCTAAAGACTACAGAACCCCTTACCTTTATGCTATGGAGATGAAGAAAGAGAGGGACATTTTAGTTTTGTCCTAAGTGATTCTCCATAGGTACAGTATGGTGGGTAAGTGTTGTCACCCAGGGACAGGAGGTGTGCTAATCGACAAGATCATTAGATCTTTAAAAACAAAACAAAACAAAAAAAAAAAAGATCTTGAAAAAAAAACTACAATATCTGTCTTCAATATTTTATATTCTGTATGAAAATCCACAAAACATTAACTGTTTATGACACATATTTTGGGGAGATGTTATGCCGTTTATGCAGGAAACCTCTATCTGAAAGATGGTAAAAGCTACTTGAGCTTTACATTTTATTTTTATTTGTTAAACAACAAATTTATTTAGATAAAAAGTAGAACATACAATAAGTATGAACAGTAATCATACAATGAAATATAGAGAACAGAGTAGTATAACAGGTATATTCAGGTTGACCATGCATAAACCAGCAAAGGTGGATGTGATCTCTTCTTGTCTGACAAAGGATGTGAGTCTAGAACAAAGAAATACATGAGAACCAAATAAGGGAGTCACCCAAAACCTTGATATAAAAGCAATGGTCTGTGTAGACCTTTGGGCCACAAGGCCGATAACCTGAGCATGTTGTAGTGTTGGGAGAGTTGGAGCCACTTAAAAGCCTTTCAATGCTGGCTGCAATGGTATGAATATTAGCCTGTGGTTCTCAGGATGAGGATAAGTCATTTAGAATAATTGGGAGATGAGACATTCTCATATGTAACGAAGGTCTCATTGAAGTTTGGGAGAAGGTAGAGTACAGTCAGGCATAAGATTGTGGTAAATGCACAGTCATCGTTTTTGGTGTAGCAGAAGAAAGTTGGGGGGAGGGAGAGGAAAAAAAAGGAGGGGTTAAGGACAAGAGGGTGTCGTGTTTTACCATGAGTTGTAGTGATTAAGTGCGCTCTCGTCAGGGGATGCGGGTAAACAATAGTGGGGGGTGGCCAGAATGATAGAAAATGTGAAACAGCGCTGGCAGCAGATGTTATTCAATACACATCATGGTGATTAGTGCCATATACATCAATGTGTTTGTGCCATACAAAATGAAAATGCAACAAATTATATACAATATAATATGCACAAATCTATAAAGTGCTTATATGGAGAAAAGTGCAATGATGCTCCAAACTTGCGAAGTGTGAGGTGACTCCCCCTTCCGTGACCCCACTCACCAGAAACTTCGCAGTCTGGAGTAAAAAAGGCAGTGATTGTCAGGGCTGGGCTCAGCCCTTCTTTCTCTGAGCTGGCCGCTCAGCTGTCGGCTAATTGCCAGCTCCTTACTCTCCACAGTGACTCAGCTGTTGATGATCTGCTCGTCAGTCCTGGCTACTTAAAGCCGTCCACTTAATTTCATCTCTGCCTTCGCCTTTGGTCACATCTCAGAGACTTTCTCCTGCGTTTCTGTTGAAGACTTGCTCGGCTGACGTCCCTTCTGGCTCCTGATCCTGCTTGCTGTACTTCTACGTTGATCTCTGGCTCTCTGACATTGGCATTGGCCGACTACCCGATCTGGTTACTGAACTCTGGCTATGTATTGACTATGCTTACTCTGTTTACCTTTTTATTATTATTAAACAAGTATGATTAACTGTACTTCTGTCACGGTCTGATTCATGGTTTCTGACAGTGATCTTTTGATCTGGGGATGTGTATTTATTTATTTCAGGTACTTATATAGAGCCGTCAATTTACGCAGCGCTTTACATATACATTATACATTCACATCAGTCCCTACCCTCAAGGAGCTTACAATCTAAGGTCCCTAACTCACATTCATACATACTAAGGCCAATTTAGACAGAATCCAATTAACCTACCAGCATGTCTTTGGAGTGTGGGAGGAAACCGGAGTACCCGGAGGAAACCCACGCAGGCACAGGGAGAACATGCAAACTCCAGGCAGGTAGTGTCGTGGTCAGGATTCGAACCAGCGACCCTTCTTACTGCTAGGCGAGAGTGATACCCACTACACCACTGTGCCTCAAAAAAACTCTTCCATGATGAGGAGATGGGGAAATAAAGAAAAAGGTCATAGTGAAATACCGCTAAAATAAGTTATCAAGCGCATTAAAGGCTCCACTTACAGGACATCTGGCAAAAACAGGCATCAGTGAAAACATCCGAGTTCGCCACTGTATGGCGTGCGTTCCTAAATAGTGGGGGGTGGCCAGTATAGGGTGAAGGTCTGAAGGCCAGAACATATTAGCTTGTGGTAAAAACGAGTAGAAAGAGATCAGGAGACAGGGTTTGACTGTCCAAGCTATACAATTTCTAGGTAGATATAAGTTTCCCTGTGGTATGACAAATTTGTGCAGTATGATAGATTCCTGAATCACAAAATACCTTAATAGGTGATCCACTGTTTGTGCTTGTTTTGTTCACCAAAAAAAAAAAAAAAAAACGGGGTCTAAGTCAAAGATAACCTTAAATGAAAGTTTGGAGGATATGAATGACCACAGTGTCCAATCAATAGCATACTAGAAGGATCGTTGCCCGAAAAACTGTTGAAAAGCCAGGTTGGATATTTTCATTTAGCCAACTGGAAGTAATGCACTTGGGCCTCCCATTGAAAACAAAAGATATTTTCCATGGCCAGTAAATCTGTCGAAAGGTAAAGCCACAGGCAAGTGGTGGTTGAGAATGTAGCGGAAATGGAAAGAATTTCCAGAAAAACTATTACGAGTATAGGAATGGGAACTCTCTTTTAACACATAAAAGGCTGTCGTAGATAAATACAGAAGAGGTTATACAGCCACTACAGGGTGTAGGGTATTTCTGAACAGTATAGTTTTACTGTTTTTATGATAAAAAAAATATTATTACTTTTAGTAGGCTCATATTATATAACTAGTACCCTTCTTTTTAAAGAAGCCTATCCTGCTTCTAACTAATACACTGTATTTTTACTTTCTCCATCAGTTAATACCCCAGAGTTATTAACTTTTGTATCACTTGACCCTCCCTCTTAGATTGTAAGCTCTAACGAGTAGGGTCCTCTGATTCCTCCTGTACCAAATTGTATTGTACCTGTCTGCCTTAATTTTGTAAGTCACTGCGCAAACTGTTGGCACCATATAAATCCTGTGTAATAATAATAATAATAGTACCAATATTGGTAAATTACTTTAATCCAGGTAGACTTGAGCAGTGCCCACAAAACTACTGCTCATCATCCCATGACACAACAGTGCTCTCTTATACCTACTAGTTTCAGCAATGGTTGGTTTGCCATCAGCAATTATTCTAGACTGAAGAAACAATGCCATGACAGCGAAATAATATCCTGAAACAGATGCTGGTCGTCACTTGTTTCCATTGTTTAAAAGAGAGGCCTGAAGCAAAATAAATAAGTAAATAAATAAAACGACGGGCTACATGACAAGGGGGACAGAGAAAGCAGGCTAGGATAGAGTTAATTAGAGACAGCAGGAGAGTGGATGAAACTTACCAGAACTGGTCAATTTGTAGAGAGTAGGAGGGCTGCGGAGGGTTATAAAGGGTGGGATTTAGAGAGGCGGCAAAGTAGTTGGAACCAACAAACGTGGAAGAAACTTCACACCCTCCCACCCTGCATTGGAATCCCTTTTAGTGTTGGTCATAATGTCTTTGTGTTCAGATTTTCTATAATAGTTCATAATAGGGACCTACTGTATCTAAGGTATGGAGTCCTCTGTTGTATCCCAATTAATGGTGGGTTAACAGGGAAGTTGTAACTAGGAGGTATTTGTGGAAAGGTAGGTTGTCCCCGAGCTGGTGTAGTGCGGCTGGGGATCTTAAAGTAGTCACTCAGATACAAACCTGATGTTGGTTTGTTGTGCCTCCTAAGATTGACAACCTTTATGTTATGGTTATTTGATTATGATCATTATTATCGTTTCTGTTTTAACCACTTTCTGCCAAATCACGTACAGTACCTGTATGTCATTTGGCTTCAAGTGGTTGTACCGGAGTGATGCCTGTAGCCACAGGCATCACCCTGGTACCGTTTTTCTTTTGCAATTCCAAAAAAATCTGCGTTTAACAGTCAAGGTATGCACTAGTAACAGATAATAGAATCGAGTAGCAAAAAAGGGTCACACAGTCAAAGTTATAAAACAAGCCCATCTCTGCACATTAGGGGTAATCATGAAAGAACATTACGGTTTTGGAGATGATTATCTGTGTGCAGAGCTGGGGAGACAGACAGGCAACTACAGGGAAGATCCAAGACACAGAGTCATAGAAAGTAAAACAGTGTACTAAAATAATGTGAAATTAAATAAAATAGAACTTTTACAATATATCGGGAGACGTTGCATCCCAATGGCCCGCTTAGCCTGGAAATGGGACAATGAGGTGAGTGTGATGTAAGCAAGGGTACACACCATTACCGGATAATATAGCCCATTACCGAGTCAAGGATACATGGAGGGGGGGTTACCAGAGGAGAAGAGGGTTCTGGGATCAGGTGTCCCCAGAGTGCAAAAGAAGAGGGAGCAAGAGAAAGCCAGTACCATTTTTTAGATCAGACAGTCGGCTTTCTTGTATTAACAACCGATGCAGCTAAGCAGCCGCTCGGCTGTTATTTAAAGCAGGGGGAGGGGACGTCCCCCTCTCACCGCCTTCCATGGCTCGCCTGCCGCCTTCCGTGGGTTCTCTCGTCCCACCGGGAGACCAGAGCAACCAGCTGGCACGTCTGGTGGCTGGCCGGAGAACCGAACAAAGCTGCAATCGGTTTTGATCGGGTCTTGGATGTAGTAACCCGGAAGAGATGCCATGACATTGCTTTCGGTTTACTGGAGTCTTAAAGGCACCAGTTTTAAAAATAATGACAGTATTCCAAACCACCGATCTTGGTGTTTTGAATGCTTTCAAGTGTAAAAGAGGGATTTGGAGTCTTGCAGACCCAAGATCCCTCCATAATAATACCTGACAAGTGCCTATTGCTGTCACAAGGATGTTTACATTCCTTGTGACAGCAATAAAAGTGATAAAAAATTATTTTTTAAAGCGACAGTGTAAAAAAAAAAAAAAAAAAATTGTATAAATTAATAATTAAAAAAAAAAGGGGCCCTCCACCCCCATGCTAGCACGCAAAAGGCGAATACGTGCATCGGTCCTGAACGCATGCAAACTGCAATCGTTTCACACATGTCAAATCATGGGCAGTAATTCTAGCACTAGACATCCTCTGTACATCTAAAGTGGTAACCTCGACAAATGACGCAAGTTTTACCTTTCATAGGCGATGCTTTAAAAGCCTTTACAGGCTTTTAAAGCATCGCCTATGGATAGTAAAATTGACGTCCTTTGTCGTGAGCGTGCGCAATTTTAAAGAGTGACGTGTTTGGTATCTATTTACTCGGTGTGACATCATCTTTTATATTTTACAAAAAAATTGGGTTATGTATTGTGGTTTTTTTGCATTCAAATTTAAAAAAGTATAGTTACATTTTTTCCCCAAAAACTGTGTTTGAAATAAATGCTGCGCGAAAATTGTGTGACATAAACAATTGCAAAACCCACCAATTTATTCTCTAGGGCCTCTGCTTTAAAAATCTATATAATGTTTAGGGGGTCTAACTAATTTTCTAGCAAAAAAAAAAGATTTTCACATGTAAACAAAAAGTGCCAGAAAATGCCTGGTCTTCAACTGGTTAGGGAATGTTCATTTTTGGTTATTTGTAAAATAAATGGCCACTGCGGCCAAAATTTCTCCATATTGGTGTCGCTCTCATTATTTGGTTACAAGGGGGTAATTTGGGGGTAGGTAGTGGTCCTATTTGCTAAGGGGTTGTGAATATATGTGGTACCCTAGTCATGACAGAGCACTTTCTTTTGTAATTGGTTGCTGAAACCTATAGGCAGCAGAGGTTGTGAATCACAAACCAACAAGAAAGTCAAGACACCGCATGGTAGGTCCCATTAAAAAGATCAGCTTACTTTTAAATGATAAGATTTAATCATAACTGTTTTGCAATGATTAACCACGGTACTTAACACATTCCTTAAATCTAAAAAGGAGATGAAAAATTTGTGTCCAAGGAAATACATTTTTAGGAATAACAGATGGAGGCTAAGCTTTTCTAAAGGTTTGGTACTTGTGTTACTTAGACAGCATTCATAAATATACCTGTCTTTTATGTAAAATACAGCACAAAGCTAGGTTAACAGCAAAAGAATGTGATCATATTAACAGCAAAAAAGGCAACAGGAGCAAAGCCAATTAAAATTTAATAATAAATGAAGGGAAGAGGGGGGATGCTGGATACCACCAGGAAGTCTTGGCTGTAGATGGGTCAGAAGAAATCAAATCAATTTAATACAGATAAAGCTCCACTGGAAGTCAGTGGCCAATACAACAATTCTTTTTTTTTTTTCACATAGTATTGTACCAAATAAAACAAACAATAAAATAAATATACACTGTTTGTGGCCATCGCCATAGGGGAATGTACAAACTTTAAAGCAAAACTGTAAACTATTCCATTTCATTTTTCCCATCAACAAAACTTTTTCTGGGCACCTTCTGATTCTGGATTGATTTTGTTAACCTTGCTCAACCCCTCTAATTCTGGTATAAGCCCTGCAATCAGAAGCCCCCCCCCCCACCGCTCTTCATGCTTCTGTACAGTAAGAGGGTCTCAATGCCCAATAAAGGTGCTCTGACATGACAGGGTGATAATGTGAGGGTAAAGCTTAGCTTCAGGGGCTGTTCTTAGTTCCGGAAAAGTAGTGTACATAGTAGCAAAGTGAAGATGTAGGGAGGTGCAGCGTGGTGTGGTGGCAGATAACACACGGAGCCCAGCTGCAATGACAGGAATATAATTTAACAGAAATCTGGCAAAAACAAACAGGCCCGGCGGGAAGGTAACTCAACCGAGAGCACTCAAAAGATGCAAAGACATAAACATCAGTAGAGTGGTGGACCAGACAGTATCTGTCTTGAGGAGCAGAATGTGGCCTGATCAGTCTGCACCCAAATGGGAAGGCTTCAAGAAGTATGGAGTGTCCCTTCTCCTCCAGAACCTTTCCCTGCCGCTAAGCGCTGTCCCTGGCAACCTGGTGACCTGTCCCTACTCTAGTCACTTGCAAAGGTCCTAAATAGACTCTGCCTGACCCAAGATAGCCACCAGACTCACATGGGGTGAGAGCATCCAATCAGATAGCTGCCTTCCTTTGACTGAGGAAACCATAGAGGAACTAGGTTCCTCTTGACTTCCTCCTCCACCTGCATTGCTGCTTTGGATGAGCGCTTCTTGCAGTGGAGAAAGTAGATTGCGCCTGCCTACAAAGCCAAAACGTTTTTTCTGGCTAACAAAGATAACAACAATTACCTAAACCTGCCCCAAAAATCAAAGCAGGCACCCCTAGGTTCCTGCACTTACAGACTTCTAAAATCTTTCCATAAGTTGGGAACCCAACAGTACTAGTGGAAATCTTGATTCTGCCTAATAGTGTTCTCGCCTTTCTTACTGGACTATCACAGTAAAAGGCAGTCATACTAGGCAGTAGAAAGTTGTGGGCCATCTCCTACTACTGATAGAACGTGTTGGATTTGGGGAACTTGAGAATTCTGAGGAAGGCCTTGGTACTTGTATACGATGGGAGTTGTAAAAATAGCTAACAGACAGGGCAAGATTCTGTCAACTATTGTGGCACCTACCCCTTTCTACCCCAGTACACTGGCTGGCCTTGGTAACACACTAACATGATCAGACATTATAGATACATAAGGCACTCCAACGCACCAATGCTGGTAGCCAAAAAGCTTAAAAGAGACAAATGGTTAAATTCACAAATCTAACACAACAGGATGAGAATCAGTGACAGTTATTTTCAGCCTAGTCTAATGAGATTTGAAAAACAACAGTCACAATGGCTGCAAAAAGATGGGTATTCTTGCGTTAAAGCTGTGTGAATTAAAGCAGAAATAAAGGGTTAATACTCACCTTTCCAACAATCCATCTTCTCCTGTTTGCTAGTTTTTGGCCCTCTAGATTGGCTGGCACAGGATGACGCCAATCCTATGCATGGGCAGAAACTAGTCAGGAGATCGGCTGCTGTCAGCTGAGCTGTGCATGCACAGTTCAATTTACCTTCCGGGGATCATTGTGAGCAGGCAGGTAGGTATAGTTTATTGCAGAAGAGACATTTTGCAAGAAAAAGCCAGCCTGTTTACACTATGTAACAGCAGAACTTTAGCTCCACTTTAAGAACATTTTGCCTATTCTGCAGCAGGGAACTGACTTGGAGGAAAGGGGAAACTGTTGCCCTCCTTTGCTAGTAGTATTGTCTAGACGTGTGCAATGCGTTTCGTAACGAATCGAAATTCGGCCAAATTTTGCATCTTTTGGGCATTCAAATGCATCCGAATGTCCGAATAAAAAAATAACGAATTTCAACTAATACGAAAGAAATTATAGCGAACATAACAAATTAATTCAACATGATTCGGTAATTTGTTAAAGAGCTAATGAAACAAAAGGTCAACTCAAAGTAAATCTTACAGTCCAATCAGCTGATTAATTTTGTGCTGGAGGTTGGATTACTGGCAAAGTGCATTCCTGAGAACTGAGTGAGAAGGGTGTTGTATTGTATTTGAGCAGAGGAGAAGAGATATTGTCATTGTGTGTGTTAATAGATTCAATAAACAAACAACTTTCCAAACTACGAATCATTATCACGAATATATAAACATACATAAATATCGAATTTCAACTAATACAAAAGAAATTATAGCGGATATAATGAATGAATTCGACATAATTCAAGATCCATTATAACAAATATCGACACTCTACGAATAATAACGAATTATCCGAAAGCGAATTGATGTAACATAACGAATATAACAGAACGAAATTATGTATTTTACGAATGACAAAGAACCGAAGCTAAACAAAATTTCCCGTTGTGCACAAGTCTAGTATTGTCAGAGGTATACAGACCAAGAGTTGGGGGAACTACAACCCCTACAAAACTATGGAATCAGAACTCTTGGAAAATGTTAATTTAATTGTTAAATTGTGTAGAAAAAAAAATAATCACAGACATGCCTGAAAACTATTTTCATTTAACATCCCAACCTTCTGGCTTTAAGAAACCCTTAAAAAAATAAAAAAGAAAGAAAACTGTAGTCAATTACAACTATTTTTGCAGACCAAGCAGAGGAAAAAATATGTAATCACTCAATTCTGAGGAAAATATTATGGAATCATGAAAAAAGCAAAAAACACTACAGTACACCACTTGTACTTTGTTGCACTACCTCTGGCTTTTATAACAGCTTGAATTCTCTGAGGCATGGATTTAACTATTGACAAACAGTAATTCTTCATCAATCTGGGTCCAACTTTCTCTTATTGCAATTGCCAGATCAGCTTTGCAGGTTGGAGCCTTGCCATGGACCATTTTCTTTCATTTCCACCATAGATTTTCAATTGGATTGAGGTCCGGACTATTTGCAGGCCATGCCATTAACATTATATGTCTTTCTTGAAGGAAAGTTTTCATGGCTTTTGTCCTATGGCAAGATGCATGATCATCCTGAAAAATGATGCCATCATTACCAAACATCCTTTTAATTGATGGAATAAGAAAAGTGTCCAAAATCTCAATATAAACTTGTGCCTTTATTGAAGATTTAATGATTGTCATCTCCCCCGTACCTTTACCTGACATGAAACACCACATCATCAACGATTGGGGAAGTTAGCATATTTTCTTCAGGCAGTCTTCTTTATACAATTCATTGGAATGCCACCAAACAAAGGTTCCAGCATTATCACCATGCCCAATGCAGATTGGTCATTCATCACTGAATATCACTTTCATCCAGTCATCCTCAGTCCATGATTGCTTTAATCTGGCCCACTGGAACCTTGTTTTTTTCTCTTTAGGTGTTAATGATGGTTTTCGTTTGGCTTTTCTGTATGTAAATCCCATTTCCTTTAGGCAATGTATTACAGTTCGGTCACAGACATTGACTCCAGTTTTTGACCATTCGGCCCTCATTTGTTTTGTTGTGCATTTTCTGTTTTCAAGGCATATTGCTTTAAGTTTTCTATCTTCACGCTTTGATGTCTTCCTTGGTCTACCAGTACCCTTTCCCTTAACAACCTTCCTATTTGATTTGTACTTGGTCCAGATTTTAGACACAGCTGACTGGAAACAACCAACATCTTTTGCAAAATTCCATGATTGATTACCTTCTTGAAGAAGTTTCATAATCCTCTTCTTTGTTTCAACTGACACCTCTCGTGTTGGAGCCATGGTCCATGTCAATCAGGTTGGTGCAAAAGCTCACCAAGGTGTGCAAGCACTCTTTTTTAACTGCAGACTAATTAGCAGATGTAATCTGATGCAGATGTTTGTTTTAGAACTGAAAAGTATGTGGTGATTCCATAATATTTTCTTCAGAATTGCGTGATTTCATATTTTTTTGCTCTGCTTGATCTGCAAAAACAGTTGCAATTGACTACAGTTTTTTTTTTTTTTTAAGTGTTTCTTAAAGCCAGAATGTTGGAATGTTAAATGAAAATATTTTTGTGACATGTCGGAATTTCTTAGTTTTTTTCTTACACAATTAAACAATTTACTGAACATTTTCCAAGAGTGGAGATTCCATACTTTTTGCCAGGGGTTGTACAAGTACATCATATACTATTCCATGAAGAACAATGCACTAACTTTTGCGGTACAACAATAATAAGGGCCAGATTGCACCGGCAGGCAGGGCAGAATGTGGAATCTTTTAATTATACACTACAATGTGCATCAAACAGTCAGCGACATGTGTGGGTAGCCGTTTGCCTCCCCTGGCTATGTGGAAAGATGGCCCTTCTGTCATTAACACTTCAAGGCAAAAACTCAACTCTAGTGCATTTGCAAAACCACATTATGTACAGAATAAAGAGTGTTATATTTATAAATTATAAATGGAACTTATATCTCCATTGACAGGCATCACAAACTATGCTAAATCAATGAGAATATATGTTTAGAGTGTGACTTTTCATATCCAGATCGGAACCACTTGTTATTCAAATGTGGAGAAGATCAATAGGTTCTAGAATAAAAAGATGTATGAGTAGTAGTTTGAAGCAAGAGCAACTTATTCCATAATTTGAATAATGGTATTTTTAGATTTAGTCCAGGGAATGAACAAAGAGTGATTAACCACTTCAGCTCCGGGAAGATGTACCCCCCCCCCTTCTGACCAGGCCATATTTTGCCTTTTGCCACTGCGCTACTTTTTTTTTTTTTTTTTTATAAAATCTTTTTTATAGAGTTTTTCATTAGCATACAAAATTGCCCACACAGGGGCCAAACATTGCACATCCTCTGATGCGGCAACGATCCACAACAGGGCACATCATTCAACATAAACACCTACCTCTGATGTAGCAACAGGCCACAACAGGGCAGACCATGCAACATAAACAACCTTACTTATCTATACCCCAACGGGGGGAGAGGTTTAGTTCAGGAGAATCTGTGCTCAATATTGCAATGACAGGATAATGAAACATGAGAGTACTTGGGTTAATATACTAACATACTACAACCATAGTGTTAATCTAGGAGTTGGTTTCTGTATCAGTTGCCGTGGTATTATCATCTAGCCAACACGTCCATACCTTTTCAAATTTTTGTGGGCAACCCCTGCCCGAGTAGGTGGCTTTATAAAAGGGGTAAACTGGCGTTCACTAGGTTTTTTCCAGAATCTGACAGAGGGGGGAGATGATTTTTTCCAGTTCATCGTGATGGCCTTACGTGCATAGTACAATAACAGAGATATGAGTATTTTCCTAGCTCTGAGCATTGACATTTGTTCCACCAGTCCCAGCAGACAATATTTAGAATCATAAGGGGTACTAGTCTTAGTGACCTTAGCGATCAGTTGGAGTACTTCTTTCCAATAATGTTCAATTGCTGGGCAAACCCAGAAAATGTGAAAGAAGTCCCCCGGCTGGTAGGAGCAGCGCCAACACGCCGGAGAATACGCCGGCGACATCTGGTGCAACCTGTGGGGCGTGTAGTGAGCTCTGTGGCCACTGCGCTAATTTAACTGACAATTACGCGGTCATGCCACGCTGTAAATTTAATTTGTATCCTTTTTTTCACACAAAGACAGCTTTCTTTTGGTGGTATTTGTTCTTCACTAGGTTTTTTATTTCTTGTACTATAAAAAGAATAAAACAAAAAACGATCATTTTGAGAAAAAAAATATATATATTTTTTACTTTCTGCTATAAAACACATCCATGTGATTGCCAATGGCTCCCACTGCTGTTTCTAAGCCAATGAGAAGTGAGAGAGCCGAGAGAGCTGAGGCTCTCATGTACATCGCTAGATCAAGATTGGGCTCAGATAAGTACAGGGGGGGGGGCTGGGAGGGGGAAGCTGAATAGAATGCATGAAGGTAAAAATTCTTCAGACTTTACAAAACACTTTAAAGTGGTTGTAAACCCACATGAAAAAAAAGAAAAAAAAGAAAAAAAAGAAAAAAAAAAAAAAAAAGACCTGCAAGATAAAGGCATAATGAGCTAGTATGCATAGCATACTAGCTTATTATGTAATGCCTAGCTTATTATGTAATGTTCACCTGCTCACCCCACTGCTGTGCCCATACACAGCACCGGCCGGCGACATTTCTCCCCGGAGTTACTTCCGGGTATCTCGGCTCCGGTGCTGTGATTGGCCAGAGCCGCGATGATGTCACTCCCGCACATGTGCGCGGGAGCCGCCGTTAATGGCCCACTCACTAAAGCAAACGGCATGTGCGTGTGACGATGATGTCGGCACATGCAGACGCAGGGGATATCTCCTAAAACGTGCAGGTTTAGGAGATGTCCAGGGTAGCTACAGGTAAGCCTTATTATAGGCTTACCTGTAGCAAAAAGTGAATTGTAAGGGTTTACCACCACTTTAACCCCCTTGGCACCAGCCTTACGCCAATATGCAGCCCCTCAGGACCTGGTCCTTAGTGCCGAGGGGCTGCATATTTGCGTGAATTGCTGCCAACACATCTGTGCCGGCACAGTTACCGTCTCACCTAACCGAAAGCTACTACTGAAATCCAATCACCGCGGTCACATGATCTTAAGCCGTGCCCCGCCTCCTGGCGTCATAAACCTCTTAAAGGGCCGGGAGGCGGCGGTGCTAAGAGATTAATATCACTTTACAGTTTTTTGCACGACGACAAATATTTAGATAGTTGTCCACGCTATCGAAATGTATTTAACAGGGATTGTTAATAATGGTGATGCTATATTATTTAAAATTGAAATGAACAGAAAATGATGAATGTGTAAAATGTTGTATTTTTAATTGTGAAATTCATTAAAATTATTTAAAAAAAGAAGTACAAATTGCATCCAAAACAGCCACATATCACATACTCATTCTTTATTTCTTCTATTAAATTGCAGTGTGAATACAATACGACCTGTCAAATTGCCAAATAAGGGCCCATTCCGTTGCATAGCAAGCCCAATCCAATCAAAATCCCATTTCTTTTAAATACTTTTCCAGAAAAGAGGGAGAAAATTCTTGGAAAGGTGTGGCTTTACACATTTCACATTCAGGCCTGGTTCACACCTATGCAATTTTTAGCACGTTTTCAGTTTTGCAGAATCACACTACAGTCACTAGCCGACCAGCCGCCGTCATTATACTGCGGCAGGTCGTCTCTCTCCCGCAAATCGCCGTAGCTGTACGTCGGCCCTTTAAACAGCTAGAAGCAAGTGTGCGTACCCGCTGCACGTCAGGGGATGACCGCCGGCCACACGCGATCGCGTGCACGATAGACAGAACGGGCATTTGTGTGTGTAAACACACAAATCCTGGTTCTGTCAGGAGAGGAGAGACAGATCGTCTGTTCCTATTAGTTGGGAAAAAAAATAATAAAAATGACATAAATCTAGCCCCTATTTTGTAGACGCTATAACTTTTGCGCAAACCAATCAATATTCCCCCCTTTTGCGATTTTTTTTTTTACCAAATATATGAAGAAGAATATATATCGGCCTAAACTGATGAAGAAATTTGTTGTTTTTTTTTTTTTTTAATTTTGGGATATTTATTATAGCAAACTAAAAAATATTTTATTTTTTTCAAAATTGGCCCTCTTTTTGTTTATAGCGCAAAGAATAAAAACCGCAGAGGTGATCAAATACAACCAAAAGAAAGCTTTATTGGTAGGATACTGTATACTAGGGGTGCAACGGATCGTCGCCGATCCGTGATCCGTACGGATCAACCTCCGCGGATCGGCACACCCGCGTTCCGCGGAGCACTCTGCGGCCTCGGCCGTAGGAAAGGCTGCGGCTTCGGCCTAGCTCCGGAGCGGCGGCCATCTTGGTACACCCGGAAGCGGCTGCTGTCTCGACAGGAAGTGACGTTTCGTCGCCGCCCATCTTGCTACAACCCACACTCCTGAATAGTACAGTAATGATAGAGTGAGAAGGGGGCAAGCGGACATCTTGTTACACTCACTGGAGTTTTAGATTTAAAAGCTATTTAAACACAAAACCGAGCTTATATGCATAAATACAGTATTTGTAGATCGGACGGACTGTTTAGATGTTAGATTTTAAAAGCAACAGCAAACCTGCTGACCTTACATGGTTGCTAATGTGACAGAACACCTCTGATTTTCACATTTAACGTTAAATGTGAAAATCAGAGGTGTTCTGTCACATTAGCAACCATGTAAGGTCAGCAGGTTTGCTGTTGCTTTTAAAATCTAACATCTAAACAGTCCGTCCGATCTACAAATACTGTATTTATGCATATAAGCTCCGTTTTGTGTTGAAAATCTAAAACTCTGGTGGGTGTAACAAGATTTGTGTGTTTTTTGTTTTTTTTTTGCTGATCCGAAAATGATCCGATCCGTGACTCTGATCCGAGGATCGATCCGATCCGTGAGTTTTTTGATCCGTTGCACCCCTACTGTATACTGGCCCCAACAGTTTCTGTGCCTGCAGTTTGTTCCCCCTTCATCGGACCCCTGGCCTTATGGTCCTGGACAGGCCCCCCCATCAGCGGTGCTCCTGTGTTCTTTGTCCAACGGCTTTGTGCTGGGTTTCCCTAAGCCCCTGTGTCATCCATGTGGCTCCAGCCTCCAGATACTGTCAATTTTTTAATCCAAGTCTCTGCATGACCATCAATTGACTGCTGTATGCCTTGCTGAACATTTTGTAATTTTTTTTAACAATAATAAAAAGTTTTTACTTTGCCTCTGAGGGTCCTATTTATGTCTGCTGATCAGCGCTGTTCACCCCTTTGATTATAACTCATGAGAATACACCGTCCATCCACCACTGTCTGCCAGTCTTGCCTGTTCAGAACGATTTTTGTCACTGTCTGCAAATTTTAGTGTATTATATTAAATAACATACCCCTGTACTAAACTGTTGAGGATATCAGGATTCACTGAATAATTCAGCGACCTTTTGAAATGCACTCACCCTGTGGCCTTGTACATTTATATGGTCATTGCACTACTCATTGAAGTCTAATATCCTTATAATTTACAGTCCAGTGAACTTTATCCTTGGTTTAAACAAAGACAGATACCGTAAAACAGATAGAACTCAGCCACTATGATGCAACCAGAGCCACCCCTGGTCTACCATGTGCAAACCATGGTGTCAGCCAGTACGATGGAAGGGGTGGGTACATACTGTATATTGTATGGGTATTGAACTAGCGTTACCCAGAGCTATGGCTGCTTGCTGACATATGGATTTGGATCTCTGATCCGCCATCCTTATTTATTTACTTACTATAGTTAAACTGTGTCTAAACCCCAGGACAAAAATTTAGCATATGGCAGCTTAGAAGTCCTTAACCCCTTCCTGTCAACCACACACATAAGCGACCTCATGAAAGTGGTTTTTTTTCCGTGGTGCTCACATATAGGCGTATCTCCCTTTGTGCTGGGAGCGCGCCACACAGGAAAGTGGAGTTACCCTTTAAAGCAGCTGTTCATATACATTTACCTGCTCTGTGTAATGGTATTGCATTCAGCAGCCCCTTATCTCCTCCTCTGGGGTCTCCCGGCAGTGCCCTCTGCTCCTCCTCTTCTGTGTGTGGCTCCTTAGCAAGTTGTGTGCTATAGAGGAACATGTGCGGGCACGCTCCAGAGCCGGGCTGTGTGTGTCTATGCACAGCAAGGGCCAAAACGTTTTTCAACTTAATGCAGGGAATACATTAACCACTTCAGCTCCAGAAGATTTACCCTCTTTGATGACCAGGCCATTTTTTGCGATACGGCAATTGCGTGGACATGTGACGCTGTACCCAAGTAAAATTGATGTCCTTTTTTTTCCCTACAAATAGAGCTTTCTTTTGCTGGTAGTTGATCACCTCTGCGTTTTTTATTTTTTGCGCTAAAAACAAAAAAATGACTGACAATTAAAAAAAAAACAAAAAAAAAAAAAACTATAAAACATATCCAATAAAAAAAATGTAAAAAAATCAAATCTCTTCATCAATTTAGGCCAATATGTATTCTGCTACATATTTTTGGTAATAAAGTCCCAATAAGCGTATATATTGATTGGTTTGCGCAAACGTTATAGCTTCTACAAACTATGGGATATATATATATATATATATATATACACACATATATATATATATATATATATATATATATATATATATATATAATGGCGGCAATCAGTGACTTATAGCGGGGCTACAATTTTGCAGTGGACAAATCTGACACCTGACACTTTTGACACTTTTTGGGGACCAGTGACACTAAGGCTCATTTCATATATGAGCCGCATGCGGCTCACTGCAGGTGTTCGGGGCGTCCTGGTTCACTGTTTCAGGTGCGATTTCAGCCCGAATTCAGACCTGAAAGGACCAAAAGACTCACAGCGTTTTTGTGCAAAACGCACCAGGCCCGCTGCGGAGATATGTGAACCCACTCCATAGAGAGCTGGTCAAAATCTCCGACCATTGCGAATTGGATGCGGGGATCATGTATCCAATTCACAATGGTGTGAACCCAGCCTTATACAGCATTCAATGCTTAAAAAATATGCACCGTAATTGTACTAATGACACTGGCAGGGAACGGGTTAACATCAGGGGCGATCAAAGGGTTAACTGTGTACCCTGGGAGTGCTTTCTTACTGTGTGGGGGGGATGGTTGCACTGTGGGAAGGCAGAGATCCGTGTTTCTGTTTAGCAGAAACACAAGATCTCTGTCTTACCTTGTCACAGACCGCCGTTCTGCCTATCTCCCGAACGATCGGTGAGTGCGCACCCCAGACCCAGAAGCAACCGCCCTGCTGTATATCTGCGTGAGGTGGTCGTAGAGAGCCGGTCACAGTCTCCTGACATGCGAATTGGATGCAGGGAAACCCTCATTCAGTTTGCAATAGTGTGAACCCAGCCTGAGGGAAACAATGTTTTACCTTTAAAACCATATAAGTTTTCCTGAATGTGTGATACGAGTATCCCAGGAGCCTGCGGGCAAAAGAACAGGGGGAGGTGGAGTCTTGCCTTCTTGCCTAGGTGAAAAACTCAGAAGTGTCAAGCAGTGTGGGGTTGGTGAAGGGAGGAGTTAAAAAGAAAAGAAAGAAAAAAAAAAAAGTTATGCGATTCTGTGACGGGGGAGGGGGTTATTATTAACCCTTTCATGACTAAGCCTATTTCTGACATTTGGTGTTTACAAGTTAAAATCTGTATTTTTTTGCTAGAAAATTACTTACAACCCCCAAACATTATGTATATTTTTTTTAGCAGAGAATCTAGAGAATAAAATGGCAATTGTTGCAATATTTTATGTCACACGGTATTTGTGCAGCGGTCTTTTAAACGCAACTTTTTTGGGGAAAAAGACACTTTCATGAATTTTAAAAAAAGGAAACAGTAAAGTTAGCTTTATAATGTGAAAGATGATGTTATGCCAAGTAAATAGATACCAAACATGTCACGCTTTAAAATCGCGCACGCTCGTGGAATGGCGACAAACTACGGTACCTAAAAATCTCCATAGGCGACATTTAAAAAAAAAAATAACGGTTACCAGTTTAGCGTTACAGAGGAGATCTAGTGCTAGAATTATTGCTCTCGCTCTGACGATCGCCGCGATATCTCACATGTGTGATTTGACCACCATTTACATATGCGGGCGCGACTTTCGCATGCGTTTTCTTTTCTGCGCGAGCTTGCGGGGATGGGGGCGCTTTAAATTTTTTTTTTTAATTTAATTTATTTTTATTTTTTTACATTGTGTTTTTTTTTTTTCATTTTTGATCACTTTTAGTGCTGTCACAAGGAATGTAAACATCCCTTGTGACAGTAATAGGTGGTGACAGGTACTCTTTATGGAGAGATTGGGGGTCTAAAAGACCCCAAATCCCTCCTTTGCACTTCAAAGTATTTAGATCGCCGGAAAGGGCGATTCTGAATACTGTATATTTTTTAAACACCGGCGCCATTGGCAGCCGAGTAAACAGGAAGTGACGTCGCTTCCGTGTTTACAGAAAGAAGACTGGAATGAAGCTGTTTCCAGCTTCGTGCCAGTCTGTCTCTAGCCGCCGGAAGTGGTGGATCGAGGATCGGGTCTCCCGGTGGGACGGGAGGCCCGGTAAGAGCGGTGGAAGGCGGCAGGAGGGGGGATGTCCCCTCCCGCTCCTCCGGGATAACAACCGAGCGGCTTTTAGCCGCATTGGTTGTTATCCCTGCATAGCCATTCGCCCGCTCTAAAAAGCGGTACCTGGATGATGTCTGCAGCTGCGGGCATCATCCCGGTATAACCCCCTAAAGCCTGGGCCGCTTATATGCGTACGCTCGGCGGCATGGGGTTATTATTATACAGGATTTATATAATGCCAACAGTTTGCACAGCACTGTACAACGTTAGGGCAGACAGTACAGTTCCAATACAATTCAATACATTTACTGTAAAGTCAGTAAGTATGGTGAAGGTCCACTTTAACAGACAAAAAGACGCCATAATGAAGAGAATTTTATTAAGGTTTACATACACTTTAAAAAAATGCCCATTTGGAACACTGGATGCTGGGATTTTCCTACCCTTTGAATTAGTCAGTTCTTGTTAAATAAAGAGCGCACCGACACAGCTGTATTCTGTAGACAAAGCTACGATCAGAAAAATTTCAAGGCAACAAGCAGAATGTGAACGGCTCCCACTGGGCTCCATCAAAAGCGAACACTGGGGTAAAGGACTCCGATAAGTAATACTTCCTATTCAGTATTATTATATGAAATTTTTTCTAAGATATAGAATTACAGTAAACTACACAGCATCTTGTAAGCATGTAATTATATCGGTCAGAATGGGAAATTCCAGAAATAACATAGTCTGCTGCCTATCCTCTTCATTTTCTGGTATGATCTGCAGAGACCATTACCTTCTCAACACAAGGGAAAGAATTACACCAAGGGGATTATTAACTATTGAACGTATGAGCTGTGAACAAACGGCACTCTCATGAAAAGGCAAATTGCACAGCCCATGAACTACCCAACGTACCAGACATATACAACGGGTCAGCAGCCCAAGTGCAGGAGCAGCAGTACACACTACTCCAACAAACCACTAGGTCTGCCATGCTCTGGCAAGATGTCAATAGGAAAGCATCATCAAATATCGGGACTGTATACCAAATTCAATATTAAAAATTGTAGATATTTTTTTACCATTTACGTAAAATCCAAAAAACATGATGTATTTTGCCTCCTTTTTTCTCCCAAGGGCCAAATTAACATTCCACCTACCTTGTTGCTTATTCTCCACATATTTTTAATACATAAATGTCTAATCATACAGTCATCAAGGAGAACATATCATCCAATATCATGCATGCAATCTGTTAAACCAACCATAAACACCATCGTAGTTGCACATCCCTCAGCAATCAAGATGGTGGCAAGATGTCAATAGGAAAGCATCATCAAATATCGGGACTGTATACCAAATTCACTATTAAAAATTGTAGTTATTTTTTTACCAAATACGTAAAATCCAAAAAACACCATTGTAGTTGCACATCCCTCACCAATCATACAACAGCTTTAGTGTTTATTGTTTGTTTACCATATTGCCGGATGATATTGCATGATAGGTTCTCCTTGATTACTGTATGGATAGACATTTATGGTTCATCATATTGTCTTTATGGTACTGGATGACAGTAAAAAAAAAAAACAATAAATGTCTATTAATTATTAGAAATCAAGAAAAACCTGTCATTCAATATCATAAAGGCAATATGTTGAACCATAAACATCTATTCATACAGTAATCAAGGAGAACCTATCATGCGATATCATAAGGGAAATATGTTTAAGCAACAGTGAATACCACTTTTGTTGCACATCCCCAACAAATCATGCAACAGCTTTGGTGTTTATTGTTGGTCTAACATTCTGTATGTCCCAAGTGTCCATGGCATTTTATATGAGGTACAACACAAACAATGATATAATTAAATAAATTGTATTATTTATTAAGGTAGTTATATATATATAGGGACATGCCTCTATAAAAGGAACTAGCTGATCTACTATAATTTCAATTGGAATTCCAAAGCTTGTACACAAAGATGTTAAAATTCTACAGCATAACAATAAAATGCCCAGATCAAGTGCATCCCAATACTTAACGCGTTTCGTGAACATTCTTCACGTCATCTGGAGTAGATGCTACTGACATGGTATCTGCAGACCGAAAAAAAAGAAATACAATTTGGAAATATTAATGTACAATTAAACATCCATTGATGAAGAGAAAAAAAAACTGCTACTTTAACTACTGTGGTTGAGTCCAGAAACCACTACTTACAGATCAGCTTAAAGTTAATAAAACTTATTATTCAGGCACTTCCAAATTGCGACAAGCCAATGGGTGTCTGTCCCAGGAGATGGGGAAGGGGCAGATGACACCACACACAAGGCAACCAAAGAAAGCTCGCAGGTCGCACACGGATGGAGAGTGGAAAATGTTAATATTAACTTTAAAGCTGAACTTCACCCCAAAGGGAAGTTATGCTTTTCTGCCTCCCTTCCCCCCTCCTCTTCAACTTTTAGACAATTTTTTTTCTCTTAGGGAGCAGGTACCCGGTTTTGACAGGTACCTGTTCACAATTCTGCCCCGATTGCCTAGGCAATCTGAGTGGAAGCTGCTCCCCCTCCCGACAGCCTCTTGGGACGCATCACAGGCCCCAGAAGGCCATCATGGACCATTCACTGCACGCAGTGTGGCTCGCGCATACGCAGTGGTGAGACAGCTGTGAAGCTGCAAGGATTCACAGACAGCTTCCCACAGTTAGCATGGTGGTGCTGGGGACCCGAAGACTGGCAAATAACTGACCAGGTGAGGACAGCACTGGATCCCTGGACAGGCAAGTGTTCTCTTATTTAAAGTCAGCAGCTACAGCATTTTTTGGGGGCGGGGGGCTGAAGAACCTCTTTAAGCTGATCTGTAACTAGTGGTTTCTGGACTCAACCTGTAGCATTTTTTTCTCCCCTCATCAAGGAGTGTGTTATTTTATATCAGTATTTCCAAATTTGATTCCTTTATTTTTTTGGTCTGCAGATACCATGTCAGTTGCATCTACTCCTGATGAAGTGAATTATGTTCAAAAGAAGCCCAGAGTAAATAAAAGAAGAGAATAGAACGAAGGGCTTACTTGACTGGGTAAACAGGGAACAGGAGCAGGGGTTGTTAGAAAGCCCCTGATTGGTGGCAAAAGGAGGAAGAGGAGGAGTCAGCAGGGAGTTAGGAGAACGAAGGTCCCTCCCAAGCGTCAGTGTTAGCCGGAGGGAAGAGCTTCCCACCCACCCTCCCTGTTACAGTAGGTATTGGGGTTATCTCTCATTGCTGATTCTGTCCTCCTAGGCTAATCTCAGCCTCCAGCTGGTCAATCTCCTTCTCTGCTCTGTTCTGGTAAGCTTCCTTCCAGAGAGCATTGGAAGTCTGCACAGCTGGTTCCAAAAGAGCACAGGAGTGGCTCCAAAGCTTTGTTTGACATAGTTTAATCACTGTGTCACACACAGGAAGGTGAGCATATATACCTGTGGGGGTGGCTGGAAGACACTACAGCATGTTTCTTGGTGACACACTTTTGGAAGGAAGGATATGCGGATTTCACTAAATCTTCGGACTATGTTATTTCTGGGCACTCTTATATTTCTGGATATATATACTGTTTTGGACTTTATTTCATTCACTAGTAGTTATATCCCTTTATATTTCATTTGATCCAATATCTATATGTTTTTTGATTGACCAATCACATTGTGCGTTTTATATAGCACTGTGCACTTTATACTTTAGCACTTAGGGGTATTTTCACTCAAGTGTACTATTTGTTAATACCTATGTTGTTTATGTTTATTATTGCTGCACTTTTGATTGATGTGATTTTTTTTCCAGCGCAGACACATTGTTTTATTTTACCACTTTGCACGATTATGAAACGTGACTGAGTGTTTGCAGCTGGTCTCCACCTAAGATTAATTACTCACCATTTTGTTAGGCATTTATCCGTAAGTGGCTCGCAGGGTTTGCTCACTACTTTTATCTCTCATAACCAATTTTCTTTCACAGAGCGGTTGGATCCTTGGAAGTCGTGGCAGTTGGCAGGTGTTGGTCTTTGCGGGTGAAGGAAGAAACCTCAGATAAGGAAGAGTGCGGGACCCATCGGTGGTATGGGCCCACTGGTGGTATTCCAGCTAATGTTGATGTAGCTGGAATTTGGTTAAAAAGTGCACTGCGGTCAGTGGTTTGGTCATCTCCGTGCTAGTATGTCAGCTGGAGGCCTATTTCAGTTAAAAGGTACCGCAGTGCATTGTTATGATCGTATGGCAATTCTGGGGAAGTTCCTGCAAAGACCAACGCGACTATTTGACTGGCAGGTGGTGGTGTAACAGATGTGTTTTTATACAGTTATGTTTAATTTGATGTGAGTTGTTAATAAAGAGGCTGCTACGGCCAATATTTTACTCCAGAATGGTGTGGTCTCCATTAATGGAAAATGGTAAGGATAACGGAGTTGGGGTTGGCCGGGTAAAGCAGGTGGGTGTATGGATCATCTGTTATACAATAGTCATGAAATATGACAAGTATTGGGATACGCTTAAGGCCCCTTTCACACGAGGCAGACTCCGTTTCTACGGAGCCCGCCTCGGTCCGTCGGCTCAGCGGGAGATCTGTCCGTTGATCTCCGCTGAGCCGGCGGATGACAGGTCCCTCTCTGCTCACTGAGTGGGGAGGGGCTTGTCAGGCGCCGCTGCTGCCTATGGAGGGATCGGACGAAAATGGACAGCGTGTCCGTTTTCGTCAGATCTCACCCGATCCGATCTGCCAGCGATGGACCTGGACGTAGAGCCATCCATCTGCTTTTAGCAGATCGGACGGGGTCGGATGTCAGTGGACATGTCTCCGCTGACATCCGACGCTCCATAGGCTAACATGGATCGCCCGATCAGGTCCGCCGTCAAAACTGACAGGCAGACCTGAACGGTCCGATCGTGTGAAAGGGGCCTAATCTGAACATTTGATTGTTTATGCTGTAGAATTTTAACATCAATCTTGGTGCATAAGCTAGGGAATTCCAAATAAAATTATAGGAGATCAGCTAGTTCATTTTTGTAGAGTCATGTCCCGTATATAATGGTCTTATTAAATCATAAACATTTTAAATTTAATCAAATCATTGTTTGTGACGTACACAAAATCCCATGGGCACTTGGAATGTCCATGGGATTTAGTGTACAACACAAACAATGATATGATTAAAAAAAAATGTTTATTTAAAAAGACTATTATATACAGGACATGCCGCTACAAAATTAACTACCTGATCTCCTATAATTTTAATTGGAATTCCCTAGCTTATGCACCAAGATTGATGTTAAAATTCTACAGAATAAACAAGCAAATGCCCAGATCAAGCGTATCCTTGAATTATTATATATATAAACCTTTTCAATGCTTTGTACCATTGCTGACAGCTGAAGTGTAAACAAAACAGTTGCGGTCGGTATTGGTAATTGGTATCGGTGAGTACAAAAAAAAACGCTGCACGGTTGTGCGCCATTTTAAAGCGTGTCGTGTTTGGTATCTATGTACGCGGCATAAGATCATCTTTTATATTTTACCAAACATTTGGGTAATATAGTGTGTTTTAGTGAATTCATATTCAAAAAAGTGTTTTTTTTTCCAAAAAAATTGCGTTTGAAAATATTGCTGCACAAATACTGTGTGAAAAAAAAACATGCAAATACCACCAAAAGAAAGCTCTATTTGTGGGGGAAAAAGGACGCAAATTTTGTTTGGGTACAGCATTGCATGATCGCGCAATTACCAGTTAAAGCAGCATAAATTGTAAAAAGTGCTCCGGTCAGGAAGGGGGGGCTGAAGTGGTCAAGGACTGAGGTTGGGAACCATTACTTATGAGAATCATGGTCTTTTTAAACAAAGTCATCAACAATTAGTTGAGGTACAGTGATTAAAGAGGAGTTCCAGGCTACCCCCCAAAAATTTAAGTCAGCAGCTACAAATACTGTAGCTGCTGACATTTAATATAAGGACACTTACCTGTCCAGGGATCCAGCGATGTCCCCACTTGAGCGGATTCTTCAAAAGGGTTTGGGTGCAGGCACCGGCATCTTAAGTAAGGGAAACCGGCAAACCCTTGCGACTCCACAGCTGGTCTCCTACTGCGCATGTGCTTTGTGTAATATGTCCCAGAGGGCTGTTGGGGTAGGGGGGGCCGAACTCCCAGATCAGAGCCCAGCAGCGCATCTGATCGAAAGTGGGAGCGTGTACCTGTCAAAACCAGGTACCCCCCCCCCCAAAAAAAGTACTAAATGTAGCAGTGGAGGGGGGTGAACATGCAAACAAGCAAATATTTCTAATTTGGGTGAAGTTCTGCTTTAAGCATGAAAGTAACCCAGCAAATTTTTTTAACCCCTTGACGCTGACCTCACATGAATATGCAGCCCCACTGGACTGGGCTTTTTTCTGTGGGGCCGCATATTTGCGTATCTTCCTTTGTGTTGGCGGCACACTCCCAGCACAGAGACCAAGGTCTCACCAAGGGCCTCGCACCCTGTACTAACGATCAGAACCCAGAACTCCTGAATCCGGGTCACCTGATCACTGTGATAACCTCTGATTGCCTACCACAGTGATCACTCACTGTGAAGCCCGCACCTATGTTTCTCTCTCTGTGAATAGAGAAGAGAGATACATTGTAATAGAGGAGAGAGATACATCATGTGTATTAAAAAAAAAATGTTTTTTTTTTAAACAAATATCTAGATCAAGGTTTGATCTAGATCAGTACCAGGGTTAGTTTTTGGGTCAAGGTCAGGTCAAATGTCAAGGTCAAAGGTCACGGTCAGTATTCTTTTTGGACAGGATTGTTTTTTAAATTAGTATCAGTGTCAGGGTGTTTTAGGTAGAATTAAAAAATTGCGCACTATTGCTTCTGGGCTGTACTACGGGTATAAACAACAACTAACATGTGTTATCGCTGAAATCGTCAGGAGCAGGGGAATTAATTTTGGGTTGATCTTTGGTGAAAGGTTATGGTAATAGCAAGAAATATACAGCTACATTTGAAAAAAGTTAGGATTTTTTTTTTTTTTACTATTTTGGGCCAGTTTTACTTTGATAAAAAAATAAAAAAAATCAGGAGATATCTATTACCATTTACCACCAAAAGAAAGCCCAATTTGTCCTGAAAAGAAAAACAAGGTATAATCCACCTGGATGCACAAAGTAGTTGTGGTGATATGTACGGTTTTACTAACACATGTCAAAGTTGCAAAATTGTGCTTAGGCATTAAGATTTGTTTTACCCTTAAAGCGGAGCTCCAGTTGTTTTCGTGTTTATTAAAAGTGCTCACTCGAACCATTGCTTCTCTCCCTCTCCTCTCCCCGGAGCCAGCATTTCAACTGTGGGCACCCGGCTGTGACAGGTTGCGCCTTCACAGCTGGGTGCGCACTGTGCATGCGTGAGTCGCGCTGCGGCTGCTGAATGGTCCGGCAGACTAGAAGACTGCAGGGAGGGAGGGGGAGAGAAGAAACCAGGTACCCGCCCCTCCCCCCCTACCAAGAAAGAAGGACATGCCAAATCTGGCAGGGGAGGGGGGTGGGAGAGTGCTTAAAGTGGATCTAACCCTTTAGGACGGAGCTCTGCTTTAAGTGCGAAGGGGTTAAACTGTTACCAGCTATGTAACTGCAAAGAGAAATGAATTGGGCTTTCAATTGTATTCAAACCTTCCCTTTCATGGGCTGAACGGAGACAGAACATTGATTGCTTTTGACTGGCTTTAAACTGTGCAATTATTATTGCTATTGTTTTTTAAAGATGGGGGAAATTATGGTAAATTTGATCTGTATTAAAAGCTAATGTGGGTGTTTGTACAATCTTAACACAGTCAATTTAAGTCTTGCTTATCTTAGAAATCTAAGGTTTCCAAAGGTGGGCAGAATGTGCTATGTTGCAGGCCCAAGTGTGGGCAAACTGGATTATATAATGTTAAAATGTACTTGAGGATTAAAGGATAAAACTAAAGCAATATGACTGTAAAAGGAAAATTACAAATTTCACGAATAATAGAGAATGATCTTAATATGGGAGACAGCTAATAAGGAAGGCGTATCTAGTTGAAACAAGGGCAATAACAGTTTATTCTTTTAAATGACACCCTACAAAGCTGTAAAGCCTCTATAGCATTCAACTGAAAATATGAACTATACGATCATTTAGAGAAGTGCGATATCTTAAATTAGCCAATAACAATTCTAATGACCCAGAACCCCTGGTCAAAGGTATATGTTATGCTTCCAATAACTCTTCCCCTCACAAGATGAGGCCTTCCATAAATTGTCCATTTCTCCCTCCATTCCCCCCCATTATTGTAGATTTCTGCTTCTCTTTCTCGCAGGCGTTATTGATCCCAGCTGCTTCACTCTCTGCGGCTACAACTCCTGCAATAAAAAGCTAGTGGCAAGGTTCTAATGATTGAATTGATTGATTATGCCTGAACTGCAGGCACAGAGCCTGGTTTTTAGAGATTGATTGATTAGGCCTGTCACAAAGCTTGTTTTAGCTGCTGCTTACTTTTTCCGGTATATATTTTGCTCAAGCTAGCTTTCTAGAGGATTCTTTGGTATTGAACGTCACCTGGATGTGCATCTCGTTACATGGCCTGGGTATTCAATTTATTGTTGTTGGCCTTGGCTTTAAATGAAACAGTGTGGTCTATGGTTTGTATCACTCAATGTCTATATCCTTCCCAGTGGATACACATTCTTTCTATTCCCCTCCCTTTCTCCTTTCCTTATTCCCAGTTTGTTGTGTGGCCATCACATTCCCCAAATATGTGGGCATACAGTCATTTTTCTACATGCACTTTATCTTTTTAGATATCATGTTTTGACATATGCAGTGCATTCACAAACGCTACTGCTGGCAAAAGGCTTGGTCATTTTGCTGGCAGTTTTAACGTTTTCAATCACAGCAATTCTTCTTCAGTTTTAATCATTTCCCAGTTTCAAGTGACCAAATTATCTAAATTGGCATGACAGAAAGTATTCAGACCCCCTTAAATTTTTCAGTCTTTGTTATATTGCAGCCATATGCTAAAATCATTTAAGTTCATTTTTTTTCCTCATTAATGTACACACAGCACCCCATATTGACAGAAAAACACAGAATTGTTGACATTTTTGCAGATTTATTAAAAAAGAAAAACTGAAATATCACATGGTCCTAAGTATTCAGGCCCTTTGCTGTGATACTCATATATTTAACTCAGGTGCTGTCCATTTCTTCTGATCATCCTTGAGATGGTTCTACACCTTCATTTGAGTCCAGCTGTGTTTAATTATACTGATTGGGCTTGATTAGGAAAGCCACACACCTGTCTATATAAGACCTTACAGCTCACAGTGCATGTCAGAGCAAATGAGAATCATGAGGTCAAAGGAACTGCCTGAAGAGCTCAGAGACAGAATTGTGGCAAGGCACAGATCTGGCCAAGGTTACAAAAAAAATTCTGCTGCACTTAAGGTTCCTAAGAGCACAGTGGCCTCCATAATCCTTAAATGGAAGACGTTTGGGATGACCAGAATCCTTCCTAGAGCTGGCCATCTGGCCAAACTGAGCTATCGGGGGAGAAGAGCCTTGGTGAGAGAGGTAAAGAAGAACCCAAAGATCACTGTGGCTGAGCTCCAGAGATGCAGTCCGGAGATGGGAGAAAGTTGTAGAAAGTCAAGACACATGAAAGCCTGCATGGAGTTTGCTAAAAAAACACCTGAAGGACTCCAAGATGGTGAGAAATAAGATTCTTTGGTCTGATGAGACCAAGATAGAACTTTTTGGCCTTAATTCTAAGCGGTATGTGTGGAGAAAACCAGGCACTGCTCATCACCTGTCCAATACAGTCCCAACAGTGAAGAATGGTGGTGGCAGCATCATGCTGTGGGGGTGTTTTTCAGCTGCAGGGACAGGACGACTGGTTGCAATTGAGGGAAAGATGAATGTGGCCAAGTACAGGGATATCCTGGACAAAAACCTTCTCCAGAGTGCTCAGGACCTCAGACTGGGCCGAAGGTTTACCTTCCAACAAGGCAATGACCCTAAGCACACAGCTAAATTAATGAAGGAGTGGCTTCACAACAACTCCGTGACTTTTCTTGAATGGCCGAGCCAGAGCCCTGACTTAAACCCAATTGAGCATCTCTGGAGAGACCTAAAACTGGCTGTCCACCAACGTTTACCATCCAACCTGACAGAACTGGAGAGGATCTGCAAGGAGGAATGGCAGAGGATCCCCAAATCTAGGTGTGAAAAACTTATTGCATCTTTCCCAAAAAGACTCATGGCTGTATTAGATCAAAAGGGTACTTCTACTAAATACTGAGCAAAGGGTCTAAATACTTAGGACCATGTGATATTTCAGTTTTTCTTTTTTAATAAATCTGCAAAAATGTCAACAATTCTGTGTTTTTCTGTCAATATGGGGTGCTGTGTGTACATTAATGAGGAAAAAAATGAACTTAAATGATTTTAGGAAATGGCTGCAATAAAACAAAGAGTGAAAAATTTAAGGGGGTCTGAATACTTTCCGTCCCCACTGTGTAAATATATATTTATATATATTTATTGTAAAAACGTATTAGTGAAGGTTGCCTTCATTAAGCTGATCACTTTTACTTGTAAATAGATTATAGTTTCATTAAAAAAAAAAAAATCACCATTTTGTTTGAAAAAAATATTTAATTTATTCTCAACTAAAATTAAAAAAGTGTACGATCATGCATAGCTTATGAAATACACTTTATGCAACGATTAAATCATGTAAGTACATTATGTTGGCTCCAGTTCTGGGTCGTACACATTTTGAGCTTCCTTGAGGCGTGTCCTGGTATCTTGGCAAGTCCTGCGGTGCTCTATAAAAGCAATCTACAAGCAGAGCTTGTATGGCGGAGGTAGCCCCACTCCCTCACAAATGCATAGCAATTTGATGGGTGTTATGAGGTTGGGCAGGGCTACACAGTGATTACATCTCAGAAAACAAGCAAGCTTAACATGGCTTTATAACTCCACAGATACATTTTAAAGTTGACCTAAAGTTAGCTTCACTCAAACCTCTTTTATAATCCAGTTTAATAAGACAACAAAGGAGGTGGAGGATGAGGTTAGGCGAGATTTTAGGTTTGCTTTAGAATACAACAATCTAACACAACACATACTACCCAATAAAACTAAGAAAAACCAAGACAGACCTGATCCCTGTCAGCTTGTGTCCTGATGTAGCACCCTCCTAGATAGGTGCTAGGTTAGGCAAATTTAGTTTAGTTACTAGCCCACTGTAATCAGTGGAACTGCATGTGATTATTTTGGTCTATTCTGTGTTTCACTGTCTGCAGGGTTGACTGCTTCCCCCTGTCTGTTTGGAAAGGTTCCACAAGGTGGTAGGCTAGGAGAGTCAAATCAGCTGCTGAATATTTATGCATGCCTCTGTGGAGATTCACTGCTGGGTGGCTGGGAGGGAGCATAAATACTCTGAGGCTTGGAGCAGAGGGGTTCTTGCCCTGGAGGAGGTGATCCCTAGCCAGCAGGCTACTGCCGTTCTGGCCATGTTTGCCATATGTCTGCATCGAGGTTCCAGCTAGGTTAGAAGGGGGCCTATTCTGCTGAAGTCCTTTGGAGCAGACTGTCTTTTGAGGATCTGTTCTGGGACCACAGAAGAAAGTGTTTGGAAGATATTGGGAGGAGGAATCCAATTATCCAAGGACATTATTGAGTACAGACTGGTGTGAGAGATCCCTGAGACTGTGTGCTGCTGCTATCCCTCTTGTTCTAGAGTCAGTGTTGCTTAAAAGGGACATTTTCGATAGTGCCCTGGTGTAGCTCAGCCCAATATCTGCTGCAAACGAGGACTATACTCAGTTTCTTAGGAGGATGATTAGAGTACTTAAGTTGCTGCTTAAAGTTGCTGGAGCTACCCTACTCCCACCCAAGTTCTGCAATAAAGCATCAGAAAAGCATACCCCTAGACTGATTACTGAGCCAAGAGAGCAGCTGTGACGGTGTGCCTGGTTGCGAGTGCAATTGCTGGGAAAGAGCCTTGGGATCTAAACAGCGGGCTCCCGTGGGAGTGAGCGCTACACTACATAACTTCAAAGATTTGCTTGGTGACATGAGGGCTTTATGCTTCAGGACCATCCTACTGCTGCACAGAAGAAGGAATCACTGTGGTCTGGTTGACAGAGGTAATGATGCAAGTGTCACTGGGAACACTTATAGCCCAGTGTGGGTGCCAATTGGCTGGGTAGGTAGAGAGGGATTGCCCAGCATGGGTCAGTTCAACTGTGCACCCTTATTTACAGGTGATTTTTGTTCAATAAAGGTTTTCCTTTAATAAATGTCTACCAACGTTTTTTTTGTCTCCACTGTGTGCTAACATAAAACTTAAATATTCCTTTAGGTGGCACTTTTCAATCACCTCAGGTGCTCACAGATGTGAATATACAGTATCTCACAAACGTGAGTACACCCCTCCCATTTTTGTAAATATTTTATTATATCTTTTCATGTGACAACACTGAAGAAATTACACTTTGCTACAATGTAAAGTATTGAGTGCACAGCTTGTATAACAGTGTAAATTTGCTGTCCCCTCAAAATATTGAGCAGCCATTAATATCTAAACCGCTGGCAACAAAAGTGAGTAAACCCCTAAGTGAAAATGTCCAAATTCTACCAAAGTGTCAATATTTTGTGTGGCCACCATTTTCCAGCACTGCCTTAACCCTCTTGGGCGTGGAGTTCACCAGAGCTTCACAGGTTGCCACTGGAGTCCTCTTCCACTCCTCCATGAGGACATCATGGAGCTGGTGGATGTTAGAGACCTTGCGCTCCTCCACCTACCATTTGAGGATGTTCCACAGATGCCCCACAGATGCTCAATAGGGTTTAGTTCTGGAGACATGTTGGCCAGTCCATCACCTTTACCCTCAGCTTCTTTAGCAAGGCAGTAGTCATCTTGGAGGTGTGTTTGGGTTTGTTATGTTGGAATACTGCCTTGTGGCCCAGTCTTCGAAGGGAGGGGATCATGTTCTGCTTCAGTATGTCACAGTACATGTTAGCATTCAGCCCCAGACCATGACACTCCCACCACCATGCTTGACTGTAGGCAAGACACACTTGTCTTTGTACTCCTCACCTGGTGGCCGCCACACATGCTTGACACCATCTGAGCCAAATAAGTTTATCTTTGTCTCATCAGACCACAGGACATGGTTCCAGTAATGTCCTTAGTCTGTTTGCCTTCAGCAAACTGTTTGCTGGCTTTCTTGTGCATCATCTTTGGAGGAGACTTCCTTCTGGGATGACAGCCATGCAGACCAATTTGATGCAGTGTGCGGCATATGGTCTGAGAACTGACAGGCCCCCACCCCTTCAACCTCTGCAACAACCTCTGGATATGATGCGGAGCACGTTCACTCAACTTCTTTGGTAGACCACGGCGAGGTCTGTTCTGATTGAAACCTGTCCTGTTAAACCGCTGTATGGTCTTGGCCACCGTGCTGCGGCTCAGTTTCAGGGTCTTGGCAATCATCTTGTATCCAAGGCCATCTTTATGTAGAGCAACAATTCTTTTTTTCAGATCCTCAGAGAGTTCTTTGCCATGAGGTGCCATGTTGAACTTTCAGTGACCAGTACGAGAGAGTGAGAGCGATAAAACCAAATTTAACACACCCTCTCCCCATTCACACCTGAGACCTTGTAACACTAACGAGTCACATGACACCGGGGAGGGAAGATGGCTAATTTGGCCCAATTTGGACATTTTCACTTAGGGTTGTACTCACTTTTGTTGCCAGCGGTTTAGACATTAATGGCTGTATGTTGAGTTATTTTGAGGGGACAGCAAATTTACACTGTTATACAAGCTGCACATTCACTACTTTACATTGTAGCAAAGTGTAATTTCTTCAGTGTTGTCACAAAAGATATAATAAAATATTTCCAAAAATGTGAGGGGTGTACTCTCTTTTGTGAGATACTGTATAAGTAGTGAGCATAGTAAATGTAAAGACGAACCAAGATGCAAACAATCCATGGATCTGCAGAGGATTCATGATATTTATCTTCAGTATCTCTCTTGGAGGCTTAAACCGGTACAGAGATATATGACTATAGCACTAAGGTAATGGATGCTTTATCTGGAGGGGGTTTCATTACAAGGTGTTCACTGTCCTGTGACTTTCCCAAGCTCCCGGGGGCTGCAATTTAAACCCAAAGTATCTCACTGACGCCACGCGGCACAGGACCAACATTCATCATCGCAAGTCAGGCACCAGAGCCCATGGCTAGCCAGATCAATGGCAAAATCTAATAATTCAAATTGACTTTGTCTGACCTGTTAGCTGTTACATGGGCCATCTTATTACATGGCATAGGCAAGCAAACATCCTGCAAAAGGTAATCAGTGAAATCTTATCCGTGTTGCAAATTCTGCACCTGTAAAGAATGACTTACACAGAGAATAGGAGAAAATACATCCATATTCCTGAAAAACATCCAGCAAATTGGCAGTAAAAACTTCCAATGTTTCTCCAGAAGAACACGGGACATACTACATTTACTTATAGTAAGCTGCATCTTTAGATCTGGATAAAGTAGGGAAGGGTTGGAACCCCAATGAGGCATTTTTTACTATCTGGTGCCCCGCTGGGGAAATCCAGGCTCTATTTTTCTAGGGGGGAAAATTGTCCCCGGTACAGAAAACAGTGAGAATTATTAAAAGCATTGTATACTTTCAAATGCTTGTTGTTTTGCCTAGGTATTGGTGTAGTTATATTCCCTGTGAGGTTTGTTTTACCTTGTAATGTTGGGCTCAGATGTTGTGGCTGCAGTTTGCACTGTTATGACTGATTGATTCTGCTGTGTGTACATTAATGAGGAAAAAAATGAACTTAAATGATTTTAGCAAGTGGCTGCAATATACCAAAGAGTGAAAAATTTAAGGGGGTCTGAATACTTTCCCTCCCCACTGTAGGTTGGACTTGATGGACTTGTGTCTTTTTTCAACCTCACCTACTACTAAGCAACATGTGGTCACAACCCTTTAGCACCCTTTAGCACCTGCTAGATTATATACATGTAGTTGAGGTAAATCTGCTAAACAGAACAAAAACTGAGAAGCGTTTTAACCATTTTATATTCTATTAACATGCTGATATCATGTTGAAGATGGTGCTTCCAATCAGCAGTCTCCGGGCTTTTGGATGTCTACACAAGCAAGACAATTATAGATAAAGAATATGCTAAAATGCGTTAAATGCACAAAAATTATGCAGACATGAATTGTCTGTGACGGGGTCTTTTTAAATAATAGTTAGTGTTGTAACCTCAATTTTGGCTGATAATTTAGCTATACAGCTATGAATGAGAGCATTGGAATTCCACTCTATAATTTTCCATGCTGCCTTTGATAGTTATTAACCTAACCAATGTATTAAAGTTACAGTACAGTGCAGGAATTACCCTCATCCACCCCACACAGTAATTCCCTGTGCTGTCATACATTTCAATTACCCGCTCCTATTGACTCATTCATTCAGGTTGACCTCAGTCCTGGGCTGAATCTTGGTTCGGCCTACCTGATTCATTTAACTTTACAAGTAATCCATAAAACCTAATGAAAATGTATTGTGACCATCAACAATATGAAACAGTTTGGTACTCTGACTTCATACATTCCGTACATCACCAGTGTTCACAAGTATGCAGGTCAAGAGTCCTAACTTTATTGGCTGTAAACCTTTTCCACATCCATAGTAGAAAGGCAAAACCCCCGTAGCGTGCATTGTTAAAAAACAGTTCATAATGGCAGTTCCTATATCTTACAAATACCCATTCCAACTAAAATACTTGCTGGAAATAAGTCACTTGTCCAACTAGTGAACTGATTTAAGACAAGAAGCTATTTTTTTATTTTATTAGGGGGATCCTTTTATTGTTCAATTGAAGTCTTATGCCCCGTACACACGGTCGGATTTTCCGACGGAAAATGTGTGATAGGACCTTGTTGTCGGAAATTCCGACCGTGTGTGGGCTCCATCACACATTTTCCATCGGATTTTCCGACACACAAAGTTTGAGAGCAGGATATAAAATTCCGATAGTGTGTACACAAATCCGACGGACAAAGTGCCACACATGCTCAGAATAAATAAAGAGATGAAAGCTATTGGCCACTGCCCCGTTTATAGTCCCGACGTACGTGTTTTACGTCACCGCGTTCAGAACGATCGGACTTTCCGACAACTTTGTGTGACCGTGTGTATGCAAGACAAGTTTGAGCCAACATCCGTCGGAAAAAATCCTAGGATTTTGTTGTCGGAATGTCCGAACAAAGTCCGACCGTGTGTACAGGGCATTACACATTTTTATTTATAGTCCAGTACCTTATAGCCTGGCATGTTATGATTTGTCAATAACTTTTGCTTGGAAAAAAAAAAGTTTTAAAATACCCTTCTCTTGTAGAAAAATGGTGCTTCCTGCCCTCCCCATACAGTGGTCTGAGCTGACATAACCACTTGAAGACCAGGCTTTTTCTGGAACTTTGTTTTCAAGTTTAAATCAGTATTTTTTGCTAGACAATTAATTATAACCCCCAAACATTATGCATTTTTTTTATTAGCAGAGACCCTAGGGAATAAAATGATGATTGTTGCAATAATTATGTCCCTTGGTATTTGCACAGCAGTTTTTCAAACGCAATAAAAAAAAAAAAAAAAACACATTAATTAATAAAAAAAAAATAAAAAAAAATTACATTATTAATATATATATATATATATATATATATATATATATATATATATATATATATACACACATACACACACACATATATACATATATACATATACACACACACACACACACATACACATACACACACATATACATACACACACATTTACACACACCCCAATTTTTGTGTAAAAATGTGAAAGATGAAGTTATACCATGTAAATAAATGCCGAACATGTCTCGCTTTAAAATTGTGCACGCTCGTGGACTGATAACTGCGGTACTTAAAAATCTCCATAGGCGATGCTTTAAATGCTTTCACAGGTTACCTGTTTAAAGTTACAGAGAAGGTATAGCACTAAAATTATTGCTCTCGCTCTAATATTTGCGAAAATACCTCACATGTGTGGTGCAAACATAGTTTACATATGCATGCGTGACTTACGTATGCATTCGCTTCTGCGCGCGAGCACGGGGGAACAGGAGCACTTTCATTTTTATTTTAACTTTTTATTTTTTATTTTTACACGGTCCTTTTCTTTTCTTTTTTTTTGGATCACTTTTATTCCTATTACCTAGAATATTAATATCCCTTGTAATAGAAATAAGGATGACAGGTCCTCTTTATGAAGAAATCTGGGGACAAAAATACCCCAAATCTCTTCTCTACTTTTAAAAGCAAAAGATTAAAAGAAAAAAAAAATGATCCTTTGCTTTAACCACTTCAGCCTCAGAAGGTTTTCAGCTCCCTTTGTGACCAGGCCATTTTTTGCAATATGGCACTGCGTTATTTTAACTGACAATTGTGTGGTCGTGCGACGCTTTACCCAAATAAAATTCATGTCCTTTTTTTTCCCCACATATAGCGCTTTCTTTTGGTGGTGTTTGATCACCTCTGCGGTTTTTATTTTTTGCTCTATAAACAAAAAAAGACAGACAATTTTGAAAAAAAAAATATTTTTTACTTTCTGCTATAAAACATATCCAATAATAAAAAAAAAAAAGTAAAAAATCAAATTTCTTCATCCATTTAGGCCAATATGTATTCTGCTACACGTTTTTGGTAAAAAAAAAAAAAAAAAATCCCAATAAGCGTATATTGATTGATTTGCGCAAACGGTATGTCTACAAACTAAGGGAATTTATCGAATTTTAATGTTTTTTTACTAGTAATGGATCAGTGATTTTTAGTGGGACTGCGATATTGCGGTGGACAAATCTGACACTAAGTGACACTTTTTGGGGACCAGGGATACAGTGATCAGTGCTAAAAAAATGCGCTGTCCCTGTACTAATGACACTGGCAGAGAAGGTGTTAACATCAGGGGTGATCAAAGGGTTAAAAGTGTTCCCTGGGAGTGCTTTCTAGCTGTGTGGGGGATGCTCTGACTGGGTGAAGACAGAGATCTGTGTTCCTGCTTAGCAAAAACACAGGATCTCCATCTTCTCCCCTGTCAGAACGGCGATCTGCCTTGTTTACATAGGCAGCTCGGGAACGATCACAGGTGGCCAGCAGACATTGGGTCCGCTGGACCCGCTGATTGGCTACCCCTCTGTCCAATCAGCACTCGATCGGGTCTCCGGCGGCAAGCCCGCGCCCCCTAGAGTCTATTGCATGAAATGATGTACAGGTATGTGATTTTTCACAATAGAGCCACTTTGCTGCAGTACAAGTACGTTATGCGGTCGGCAAGTGGTTACAAAAAAATTAAATAATAAATTGTTTACTTCTACCCTGGATCGTAAGTGACGTCATGGCATCGATCCGATCCTCCAAGGCCATAGAGCCAATCAAAGACGATTCTAGTCTTTGATCGCCTGTTGGACCAGCTGGCCGCAACGTTGGATCGTTTCTGGGGTGAGTCGGTGGAAATTGGCAGCCCGAGAAACACTGGCGAGCAGAGTGAGGGCGGGGGGGCATCCCCTCCCATCGCTTCTGAAAGCGTTTCCCGCGGATCATGAGTCGCAAGGAATGCTTTCATGAGAAAGCCATCCGCTGACTGAAAATAAATAACAAAATACTGGGGTTTTGGCTGATAGCTTCAGCCATAACCCTGGTAAACCACTTCAAAGCCGTAACATAAAAATACCTATTGCGGTCTTGAAGTGGATACTTGAGTAACAGCAACACCTCTCAGCACAAGACTTGTATTGTAAAGAAGGGGAGGGCGCGTGTAAGACCAGTTCTATTATTGAGTGCTGATTGCTAAGAGCAACAGGTCTTACTCTGGTGCCCATTGGACTGCACAGTCATATTTTGACATCCGGCATAATGGCTATAAGAGGAGATAAGGCTATGACAATGGAGGTTAGTACAATGTCTATCGGACTGGATATCTACAGTATTTCTCTGACTTTAATTCTGACTAGTTCCTAAAATTTACATTACTCTATGTTAAGCAAAAATTTTCCATTTCAATAAATATATGCCAATCCGGCCTTATTGAACCACTTGAACACTTCTTTATAAATCCATTTGGAGATACAAATTTCAGACCAGGTTACTGTGCCTCAAACAATGTTCATGATTTATTTACAAAGCTACTGAATAATCTAGTTTCAAAATATTAAAAAAGTGACACGCAGAACTTTACGATACCCAAAACAAATATCAGAACGTTAGAAAACGGCAGATTGTGCAGTCTTGGTTAAATCACATCAGCAAAATGCAATGAAAATCCACACTCGGAATATCCCTGCCCAGCTCTAATACATGTAATAAATCACTTATGTCAAAATGCAGATAAGATATTTCCAGCTGGCAATATCCAGGCTAAGCTACAAGATGTCTATTTTCCAGGGAAGTGCTCTGTAATCAGCTGGCAGAGCAAGTGTTTATCATTAGAAGAAGCAGAGATTTGCTGAGTGATAGGATCCCTCAATGGACTCTAGGTTATTCTTGGCCTGTGGAAGGCTTGTTTGTAAAGGTGACTGTTGAAAAAAAAATCTGCACATTAGAATTACTGAGGATCAGGTCTTGTTCTTTGTTTACAAGACAACACAACATTTGCCAAAATATTAATAGGGCCCTGCGAGAATGGTGAGAATGGAGCACATGATGCATACCCCTTCTGAGCTTTTCTAAAAACCCGGGGCAAAATTACCTTAGTACTCCTAGATAGGTGCCAGGTTTTGTAAAATTTGTTTAGGCTCACTGTATTTAGTAGAACCATATTTCATTGTTAGGTAAATTTAGTTCTGGCTCACTGTATTCAGTGTAGCTGCATTTGATTGTTCTGGTCTGCTCTGTATTTCAGTGGCTGCAGGATTAACTGCTTAACCCTGTCTGTCTGGAAATGTTCTGGAAGATCAAGGGCAAGGAGAGTATAATCAGCAGCTGAATATTTGTGCAGCCCTGGCCACCCTGCATAGTCCTCACATGTCCCCATCACATCAATTAACTCTATTGACCACTCTATCTCCACTGCAAAGAACAGCTGGCAGAGTGTTTATCAGCTCTGGTACTCCATGACCGTGCATCAACCAAACGGAGGATGAGTCTGGCCATGGGGAATAATGTCCAGTCTTTAGCTTTGAATTGGCACACACATCAGATAGACTTGTGTTTATCCTCTATGGCTGCAATGTGTTCTCAGTCTAAAGCAGGCATGTCCAAAGTCCGACCCGCGGGCCAATCACGGCCCACGTTATGGTTTTGAACAGCCCGCCCGGTTTTCTAGATATATATATCTTTTGTGGCCCCCAACGATCTCCCAGCACCGGGGCCACAAAAGATTTATATGCTGGCTGCCTTGGAGGGGACAGGGAGGAGGCGGGACGAGAGCCGTACACACAGGAGTATTTCCTGTTTACACGGCAGCCTCTGTAATAGGAAGTCCCATCTCCGGTGCTGCCATTGGACGACTGTTCTGTCCATAAAAGGAGGCGGGACTTTCTATTAAAGAGGCTACAGGGAAAACAGGAGTTTCCCCTGTATGTAATCTTTTGGCGCTTGTCCCACCCCCTCCCTGTCCCCTCCGAAGCTGCAGATGGATGGGAAATCCTTCAGGCTGCACTAATGGCAATGGTGAGTCTGCATTCCTGGCAATACTGGGTGCTGCATTCCTGGCAATGGTGGGTGCTGCATTCCTGACAATGGGGGTGCTGCACTCATGTAAATGGGGGTGCTGCACTGATGGTAATGGTGGGGTAGTGTATTAGTGCTCGAAAGAACACACTTATAGGGCGTACACACGGTCGGACTTTGTTCGGACATTCCGACAACAAAATCCTAGGATTTTTTCCGACGGATGTTGGCTCAAACTTGTTTTGCCTACACACGGTCGCACAAAGTTGTCGGAATTTCCGATCGGCAACCACGCGGTCACGTACACCACGTACGACGAGACTAGAAAAGGCCGGTTCAGAACCAAGCGCGGCACCCTTTGGGCTCCTTTTGCTAATCTCGTGTTAGTAAAAGTTTGGTGAGAGACGATTCACGCTTTTTCAGACTCGTGGCTTTCAGATAGTTTTCTGCCGTTCAGTTTGTGCTTGTGGGTTTGTATCTGCTCTTCAGTCAGTTCGTATCGGAGTTTTCTGTGTGATCTTGCCTGCTCGTTGCTGTTTTTCAGGTCGCTCTTCACAGGCCTTGCTGTTCTTCAGTGCGTTCTGTTACTTCGTTCTGAGCAGCCGACCGTTTTCTAGCCATGTTTCGTATGCGTACTCCTCGTAGAGTTCGTGCTGTGCGGGGGCTTGGTGTTGGGGTCCTGACCTTGACACAAGTCCAGTCCATGAACAGGGTGAGGAGGAGTTCATGGACCAAGAATTGGTTGCTTCAGCGTGACCAGTTCTCTCATATGCCTTTGCTCCGTGAGATCCGTGAGAATAATCCTGATGATTTCAGGAACTTTCTCAGGATGACGGACCCCGTGTTTCACCGTTTGTTGGCTTCGCTGACCCCCTATATCAGCAGGCAGGATACCTGCATGAGGCAAGCCATCACTCCGGAGCAGAGGTTGGTCGCTACCCTGCGGTATTTGGCCACAGGGAGAAGTCTGCAGGACTTGAAGTTCTCGACAGGCATCTCCCCCCAGGCTCTGGGGATTATTATCCCAGAGACCTGTTCTGCCATCATACAGGTCCTGCAGAAGGAGTATATGAAGGTAAGATTTTTATCCTTTTATGTCACATTTTATTGTATTGAATGTTTGCTAATATATTGTATTTCTTTCCTCATTCCCTAATTGCCATGATTGGAATATGCTGTGAATGTCCCCTTTGTTCTCATGCATGCTGGATTTTTATGTAATTATTATTTTAGGTCCTTCATACATATTTGCCCTTCACTAACCTCCCCAGCATGGTGTCTCCTGCCCTATATTCACCTCATGTAGTCACTTAACAATGTATTTTATCAGCTCCATAGTAGTGCTTTACCCCAAACACCCCCTAAAATGTTTGGAAATGTTATTTTTGATTTAAATTCAGGCAGAGTGGTAGAGGCTTTTTTTTGTGGTGTCCCCAAATAATTTTTAGTAACCCTCCCTCCCCCAACTGCTAAGTCAGCTGATCCCAATTCTCTATCTATCCTCAATCATCTATCTGCTGACTTTGCCAAACCCATACACACTATACCCATCTATTTTGTGCTCAGATTTCCCAGTCCTGAAGAGGCCTTTGCCTGCATGGCTGCCACAAAATTGCAGGGCATGCAGGAGGGTCAACGCAGGCTCTCTGAGGACCTGATTTATAAAGTCCTACGTAAGGGGTTGAGTGGGGAACTAACACCCAAGACGGATGTCATTGAGATCGACGATCCTCCTCCTCCTCCTCCTGCTGCCACAACTCCACCACCACAGCCACAGCCTGGAAGGAAGCGTGGAAGGAAGACCAAAGAGTGATTGCCCTTGGTTCAGTCTGGTCTGACAGAAGATGCAGTCTCTCGTATGACCACAGCCTGGGGACACAGATGTCATCTGCTGCTTTCCGGATCTCTGGGACTTCTGGACCAGACTGCCCTCCCTTAGATAAGGACTCCTCAGGCCACCAATTTTGCTTTTAAATAATTGATGTGTGCCCTGGGGGTCCAAGGCTTCACCCACTTCTGCAGTTTCTCCAGCATTGCCTCCCTCTTTGTTTATAGTTGTGAGCACTTAATAACATTTTTTAGGTAAATTCTACTCTCCTGTGTGTGTTTTCATCCAAAAAGGACAGTTTGTTGGTGACGATTCAGGTATATTTCTAAAGTACAATGTGAAATTAACAAGGGACAACAACACCAAACAATCTCCTACAGATTAAATAGAACAACATATTAATGGTGTTGTGGTAACTTGTCACAAAAAACACACACAAACATTTTCGGGAGTACAAATCAAAATCACCAAAAAAAATAAAAAAAGAGAAACACAAAAAAAGATTCAACATTAAAGCCAAAAAAAAAAAAAATAAAATATAAAAAAAATGTTGTCAGATGTGAGAAATCAAAATATATTGAGGGAATCCAGATAAATAGTAACGAAAGAAGTTTGTGAGAAGTGTGTGTGAATATGAGCAGCAAAACTACTATATTCTTGTCACATTATAAAAAAGAAGAGAGTGCGCTATATTAAACCATTTTTAACATTGCAGCGTGACGAAAGTGCTGTATCCATTGCGAATGCTAAGTTTACCAGAACGAGCTGTCCCGTCTCGGAATTTCTTCTGAGCATGCGTGGCACTTTGTGCGTCGGAACAGGCCACACACGGTCGGAATTGACGCGATCGGATTTTGTTGTCGGAAAATTTTATCTCTTGCTGTCCAACTTTGTATGTCGGAAAATCCGATGGAAAATGTCCGATGGAGCCCACACACGGTCGGAATTTCCGACAACACGCTCCGATCGGACATTTTCCATCGGAAAATCCGACTGTGTGTACGGGGCATTAGACCGAATTTTAATGGTTCAAAGAATGTCAGGCAAAATAGACGGCCCTCACGCACGTTCACTTCATCAAATCTGGCCCTCTTTGAAAAAAGTTTGGACACCCCTGGTCTAAAGTGTGCCAGTTTCTAAGGGGAGCTGGGCCTGATAAACACTGTGGATGAACTTACTGCTGATATGAGTATCATTACCTTGTTGGCACCCTTGGTGTATGACAATTAGAAAAAGACAGTCACCACATTTATCGAAACTTCAATTAAAATGCTTCACAGTATAGACTTTTGTTTTCACTGAATAGAAAACATTTTTTGACCCTCTGCTATACAGAGACAGGGACTGTATTCTATATACTGTATGACACATGTGTCTTAGCATTTATACCTTTTTTTCAACTGCTCCACAATTATTCAAAAATCAACAACTCTACTTGCAAAATGAGTTAGTTGGGTAAAATAATACATTTATCTGTGATGGGTATCAAGTATACGTTCTCCATCTACCACACAGCCTTCACCTAGTATCAAGCAACTTTCAGGGGAAGCAGGAAGCATTTTACTTCTGGTTGTATGCACCCAGGATTACCTAACTTTGTATAGGACCCTTGGGGGTATCGTGCACTTGTTTATACAAATTGTAAAAAAAGTATTCAATGACTGCTGATCTCCAAATTTAGCTAACCAGCAGTGCTCTGAAATCCTTTACCACATATTTAGTCATAGTTTATTTGTGAAACAGACTGGATATATACGCCGATATAAAACCACAGTTTAAAACCATATAGCCCTAAAAAAAAAACTAAATAAAAAGTGCCCCCCCTCTCCTATTCAACAGTTTCTCCCCTCCATGTATTATCTTTCGATAGGCCTACATAGAGGTGAATTAAAAACAAAAATGGTGATGTGCATACCCATGCACCAATAGTCCACTGGGCTAAAACCTAACTTTTATTTGGATTTCATTAAAGGATTGTTTTAAAAAAGAATGCGCAACCTGTATTTTTTTAAACTCATAAGATAAAAGACAGGGGTTTCAAACCCTCATTGAAAGTATATATACAGTATATCCATATGTCTTTCCAACATCAGTATGCGTTACTGCTGAGACATGGGCCAAAGACACACAAAGCTACACAATTGTGCCCTTAAATCCTAGATAAGACCTACTCTTTCAGATACAGTGGATACTGGAAGGCTCATCTAAGCTGCATAAAGCACAACACACCAACTGTCCCAGCCTCTGCTCAAATTTGCACTAGCTGTTTATTTACTTACAGACCAGGTTCAAAGCCAACTTACTGTGAGAGACCTGAAATCCCCTGCCCCTTCCTCAAAAAAAAAAAAAAAAACATGTGCCCCATCTAAATAAAAATAAGATTAATTAGTGAAGAAAGTAAAATACAATAACCAAAGACCTGAGATGGTTTGCTCTCAATAATGCAATGGAGAGCTTCGTCAGGGATGCAAAGTGTGAAAAAAGTGTAAGACATCACTGTGTGGATACAAAATGGCATACAGAGAGGTGAACACATAAGAAACTTAGATATTTGAGTGGTGGTCTTAAACCAAGGACCACCCTTCGTTTTTGGATATTTAATTTTTTTTTTCTTTAGTACCTTTTTTTGAAGTACAGCTTGTACTTCCATTCCATCCGGGCCGCGGCGCAGGACGTCATGTCCTCTAGTGCCACAAGCCCCCTCCCGCTGTCTTCTGGGACCTGTGTGTGTCCCACAAGACAAGGTGGTCATTCACAAAGCGCCGTGCCACTCGCGCATGCGCAGTAGGAAACCAGCAGTGAAGCCACAAGGCTCTACTGCCGGTTTCCCTTAGTTGGAGAATGGCGGCGCCTGCACCTCGACATTGCGGGCACCCTGGACAGGCAAGTGTCCTTATTAAGAGTCAGCAGCTACAGTGTTTGTAGCTGCTGACTTTCAAAAAAAAAAATTTGGTGGCTGGAACTCCGCTTTAAAGTGATTGTAAACAATCACCTTATAAAACTACCCATTCAGTTTAAAATAGAAATGAAAGGCAAAACTTTTTTGTATAGATATAAAAAAGCCATTATAAAATACCCTTTTGCCTTTTTTTTATAAATTATCACATTCCCTCTGTTCTCAGCTGCATAAGAGCTGGGGGGAGGAGAAGCAGCAGCAGCAGCAGCAGCACACCGAGCTTGCCAGTGAATGGCTGTGCAGTGGGGGCGTGTCAGGACAAGTCTGATCATTGGAGGAGAGTACACAGAGTTCCCAGCATAGATAGAGAACTGACAACAGTGTGCTCTCCTGCTTAGTGTGGTCAGTTTTTAATAGGAAAGCAGAGGGACTGGCAGGAACACCAGGTTTTCCACACAAAGGAAGGAATACAAAGATTATGGGATACTTTCTCATACAAGTACATGGTACAGCAATCATATATCAGGAATATGAAGTGTGGGTTTAACAAACGCTTTAAGGTCATGAATGCTCATTTATATAAAATTGGGTAAATGGTAACTGTAATGGTATGAGAAATAAGCCTATACCCCTTGGCATTTATTGAGATACAGTATGTATGTAACACTTGTCTTTCTAAGTAAGACTGTTTGATCAAACAATGTAATTTGATTGCAAGCATAGAAAGTGACTGCATTGTGAATGCTGTGAGTAGCAAGTATGCTAGTATGAAACACATACAAAAATAAAACTGACCCTAAACCATTATAGTTTCCCATTATTTTGTTTATATTCTTTGAGAAGAAAACCCCCCACAGATAGAAGCATAGAGGCATACAGGGAGCACAGCCTGTCTGCTTGGTAGTTCAGTTTTCATCTGGGCATTAGTGTACTTCACCAGTCCATCCCAGTTCCGTTTCATCTGTAAGCTTTTGATCCTGGACCGTACCAGCTGGTGATTTTGAACACCTTCTCTGCTGCCTCTTTGAAGACGTTTCCCACAAGCCACCAATCAAAATCAGCCCTCTCTTGAAAAGCAGTATTGGTTTTGCGATGCAGAAAGATAGGACACTACACAGTAGAATTTTCAGGAAATACATTCTTTCTACCGAATCCCTTTCAAAGTGTCCCTGTAACTCCTTCCCCTCCTTCTTATACAGATCATTCCATTCCACCTTAATGTGGAAATCACTAATTCTATGCTAAAAAAAAAAAGATAGGCAAATTACATAATGCTCCTAAAGTAACATATTCCTCAATTCATAGTTTAAAGCATAACTCCACTTTTGTTGAGAAAAAAACATGCCCTCCTGGGTGATCTATGTACATTGCAAGGATTTTGATAAACTTTGTTGCAGATCCCTACTGTAAGAGTCCAGGGCTTACCACGCAGGCACCAATGGCGCGTTGCCGCAAGAGGAAATCCGTGCCAACTGAGCATGTGCCAAAGATGCCTCAGTGCGCCAACCCGCACCTACGCAGAAGACCTGATGGAAAAAGGCAGGAAAATGCCCAGGAAGCGCACAGGAAGTGACCTTATACTTCCCTATATAAGCCCAGCCCAGACACTGCTAAATTGCTGGATTATCTTCAGTCCCCCCTTGTTCCTGTGCTAGTGTGTGATCTATCTGAACTTGTTGTGACCTGGAAACCTATTTGACTACTCTTGATTGCTGCATGCCATTGACCTCGGATTTGTACCTTGACCATGCTACTTCTTTGTCCCTTTTGTACTCAGCTGCCTGATTGGAACCGACCCCGGCTTGGATCTCGACCATTCTTCTTCTGATTAACCCTTTTATACTTTGTTGCCAAACTGAACTTGACCTCGGCTCGGATCTCGGACTAAGGCTTGCACGGTGCTCCACACCCCTGGCACCCGTACCACTCGGTGTCCACCAAGTCTCTGTCTGCATCTACAGAGGCTTCAAGGACCCAAGGTGCAAGGGAGGCCTCCCCACTACTTCGGTCTCACATTGGGTACGTGGCTCTCATGACACCTACCTTTTGTTATTCTGAAGAAATCCCTGTGTGTTTGTCTCTATCCATGTGGTAAGTGAATCTAATGGGAGTGGTTTCATAATTATCAATCAGCTGTGCACCTGCAGGGCTCTAATGAGGAAAGCTGCTGGGCCTGCATCCCTTTAGATGTTATTTCCTATTGGAAGTATCTCACCAAAAATTAAATTTTTGTTGCAGGGGATGCCTGATATCTGACTTTTATCTTAGTGCAGACTTCTGGGAAGATTGATGAGCCAATCACAAAAGCAGGAAATGATGTTTCTGGGGGGGACATTCTAAACAAATTCTGTGTACAGAATATCTCCATGTAGCCATATTGCATTGCGTTTTCAGAAAATCACAGAGCTGCAGATTGAAAAGGAAAGGTAATTTTTAAAAACATTCAATTACAATATGACTTGTCGTGTCATATACACTATATTATTTTTTCTAGATTTGCTATTTTTTTCCCCCCGCGAAAGTGGAGTTGCCCTTTAAGAAATATCCCTACTTTGATAACAGTTGTCCTTTAAAACATTTCTCCACTAAACCGTTAAAAAGCCATTTTTAGATATTGCCTTTATCATCTCATTTCAACAAAAAAAAAAACTCACTGCTCCTGAAGCTGATCTTCAGAAATAAGTGATTGAATTAGAATCAATGTATTGGAAAAGTAAATGACATTCAGCTCAAGGAGCTGTTAATAAAAAAAAAAAATCTGCATGCGGGAAAAAAGAGCAAATCTGAGACAGTTAAGGTCATCTATAACTTGTAAGGTTGTAAAACCTTATAAATGCTGCCAATGTCTTCTTTCTATGGAAAAGGTTGTATGTCTTGCTTAAAGGGAAATTACTTGCACCATGCAGGGAGAACAGTTTTGTTATAATCCCTTCTTCCCAATGTGTAGGGATGAGCTTGGGTGTGTTAGCCAGGAAGTGGTCACCGTGCATTGCCAATCATAAGCGACTGAGGCATTCTCTGGGGTGTGTGTATGTGCAGCTGCTGGGCAGGGCATGCCTCGGCTGCTTATGATTGGCAATGCGCAATGACAGCTTCCGGGCAGCATAAAGTGGTGAGTTCAGGGTCTTATAACTACAGTAATGGGGCCATGGACACTATACTATATGGCAAAACTGAACGCACTTTTTTTTCCCATTAAATCCTTTTTATTGTAATTTGCATAAAGAATTACAAAACAGCAGCAGAGCCCAGTGCAGAAAATATACACAGCAAAAGAAAACAATTCCCGCCTCAAGTGAGCGGCCATGTAGGGCCCTTGAAATAAGTTGTAAAAATAGTTGTAGAATAAACTGTAAAAATACAATATAGAAAAAATGCAAAGTACATAACAAAACAACGTAAACCCTCCACCCCATTCCCAAGCTACATACCCCCCCAGCACTCTTTCAGCTAGAAGTTACTACACCACATAGGTAAGCAAATTCTAAAATGATGGTACCCCGAGTTGTGCTTTAAAACAGAACTCCAATCAAAAATTATAAAAAATGAATAGCCCATAAAACAATAAATAAAAAAAAGCTATTTTTGCTGCAATACCCACCTTCAATCTGAAGCTGCCCTCCACTGTACTTCTTTTCCCCCCCACTAGATGCCCCCAGTCTTCCTTGCTGAATGATGGCCAACATCTTTTAACCCATTTCCTTTGACTCAAGATGTCATTGGCCCGCCCCCACTCTGTGATTGGAGAGTTAAGAAGAAGAGGCACAGTAATGAACTCAGCTCTCGGTCACTCTGCTTTCTCATCCTTTAAAGTGACTGGAAAGTCTCAATTTTTTTTTTTAAAATAACAAACATGTCATACTTACCTCCTCTTTGCAAGGGTTTTGCACAGAGTGGCCCCAATCCTCTGATTCTGGGGTCCCTCCGTGGCGCTCCTGGCTCCTCCTCTTCTCGAGTGCCCCGATGGAGAAGCGCTTTCTCTGGGGGCACCCGTTCGAGCGCGTGCTTTTGTCCTGCTGCTGCGTCCATTGAAACAGACAGCAGGACCCGGCCCCACCCCCGACTCCCGCATTATTGGATTTGATTGACAGCAGCGGGAGCCAATGGCTCCCACTGTTATCAATCTATCCAATGAGGACCCAAGACACCGGCTGGAACTGGTGTGCTCATCCCCGTCGCTGGAAAGACCGGGTTCAGGTAAGTAAAAGGGGGCTCTGGGGGGGGGGACAGTTGCAGCACAAGAGATTTTTTACCTTAATGCATAGAATGTATTAAGGTGAAAAACCCTGAGGGTTTACAACTCCTTTAAGGATGCTTCTTGTGAGCTTATGACCTGCTGCTTCTTCCTTTCACACTGAGCTTTGCTGTAGAGACTACAAGAAGTTGATATCAAAGCAAATTCAGATACTTGCAATTCTTGCATTAAAAAAAGTAAATTGAATGATGTAATGCTGAATACACCATGAAATAAACGTTATTATGCCTTATAAAATAAATGTATGCTGTTCTGTATTTGTTAAGTGCCTGGACTTCAACGTTAAAGCTACCAATACCACAAATAACTTAATACCACCTCCTCACAGTCAACGGAACACCAACTTTTTGCCATTTTCCAAAACGGCAAATCATAAAATACTATAAATCAGATTTAACAAAAAGGACACACTACACAACTATACAATACAAGCATTTATGCAGCACTGCAGGACCTGCACAAACAAAATGCAAAGTGGACCATATTTCGGATGCCGCTTACAAGGGTAAATTCAGGGTAAGGGTAAATTCAGTTTTCCTTCCATAGTGCATATAACTACGGCTATCTTTTGCCTTCTATCTAGTCAGAAACAAACGCACTTTCACAAGAGACAGAAAATTGATTCATGTTTCTTGCAGGTCGATAGAAGCACAGACTCATCCCTGCATACTGTCAGTTTTTGCAAACTTGCAATGGCAAAAAAAACAACAAAAAATTAAAGAACTAGATTTCTTGTTATGGTTTTGGTAAAGTGAGAATTTATTAAAGTAGACCTTTACCCCCCTCCAAACACATCTGCACTGCATGCCCATCCATTAACGTCATAAAAGTCATTTTGGAAAAAAACATATTTAAAAACTTTTTTTTTCCCTTCTACTTTTTATTTTTCCTTGAGGCACTGGTGACACAGCCCAGGCCTTACAGTTGCCCCATTAGGAGGCTACATCACCAGCGTCTCTCATCTGACCTTGCGAATGCGCTTTACAATCTGGGGTGGTCTGCTCTTGAAGCTTAATCTCTTAAAGTGAAAGCGCTATATGTGACCTGGGGCAGCTTGGTATTCTCTAATAGCAACCCATCCCAATATATGTATAGCCAGGGCCATTTTTAAGGCAGGGCAAAGGGGGCAGCTGCCCTAGGCCCTGTCATTGTTGTGGGGCCCAAAGCAGCTGCCTTATACTTGCCAACTATCCCAGTTTAAATTCCTTTGCACCTTGAAGTGTCCTGATATCTCAGTGTGAAGTGCTGCTACTAATGCTGCCCAGCTCTGCCCTATTGTTGTGCACAGATGACTCACCTGCAGACCCTGTGTTTACATGTAAATAACCAGCAATCATATGTAAATAGCGGCAGCATTCATCTGTAAATAGCTGCATCAGGCGGCATAGATATGTAAATAAAGGCGGCATTCATATTTATATCATACCCCTACAGTGAGGAGATAATGTGCTGTAACCTCTAGCAACCAATCAGTGAGCAGTATTACTGTACAGTAATCTCTAGCAACCAAACAAGCAGAAATCATGTGCTGTAACCTCTAGGAACCAGTCATTAAGCAGTAATGATACATTGTAACCTCTCACAACCAATCGCAATCGCTGCCTGATCTGATACAGTAAACTGATTTTAAGTCTAGCTGCTATTTATTGTATGTCTCAGAGCAGGTGGAGAGCGAAATTGTATGGGGGGGGGGGGGGCAAGAAAACGTTTGCCCAGGTTCCAATCAATATTAAAGACGGCCCTTTGTATAGCGAATTCACCAGCACTTGTACAGTGCATGGGACGTAAGATCTGAATCAGCCTAATATTCTTCAATAACAGGCCACCGCAGATCTCCTTCACCGCATATGCCATATCTAGCGCAACGTCATTGATGGACTGGCAAAAGGAAGTACTAAAAAAACTAGCCACTGATGATGTATTTTTGAAAATGGCAGCTTGGGCACATAGCGATTGATACATATGACTATTGTGGCCAGGTTGGAGGAAAAAATGATCATATACTGTATATATATATATATATATACATATATATATATATATATATATATATATATATATATATATATATATATATATATATATATATATATATAAATGTTATTTTTGGGGGGGATATGCGTGCGTGGTTAGCAATCGTGGTAGATGCATTTGTACAGTGAGTCCAGGGCAGTCAGGAAATATAGTTAAGGGCCTGGTAATTAATATGGTGGGCTACCCCACTCTTAAGCTCACTCAGCTTTCATTGCAGTACCTTGCTGCGCAGGCCCACTACTGGTCTCCAAATATGATTCTCCAGCCCCCCCCCCCCCCCAGGTTTTGCTCACTCTCCTTGAGATTTCTGTACTTTCTCCAGCCTCCCTGGATTTGCAAGCAGCCTAGGCTTTTACAGCCTCCTAGACCATCCCTTGGTCTCCCTGGCCCGCGTAGCCATCCCAACCTTCTCAGTTCTTTGGGCAAGCAGTCCCCCTCACAATGGATGCAGTCTCTGACAGTAGCTACCAGGTCTCCTAACAGGGGTTCGTCTTCAAGTGGCAACAACTCCAACTCCACCTGCCCTGAGCTATGCTCAGATCTGCCTTATAATGACCCTGCACACCTGTGCACTCATAGGCTGCAGGAGTCAAGCAAAATGTGGACACCAGATTAAAGGCTCCGTCCTGCCCAATAATGTTCTTTGGAATCTTCGAACTCCCAGGCCCGATCCAGAACAACCAAATCCAGAGAAAGTATAGAACACGGCTTTGTCCGTTCACAATCAACCTGCCAGAGATTCTCAAACTGCAATGAGGTGTCACTTTTATGCAAATTTGCAGGGTCTCACACTGTCACAATAAATAAAAACATTTTTTTGAAGTTTTCAATCTTTTAAAATCTGCAGCTTGAAAAATATTACCCAGTGATCTTGCCATGAAGATCCTTGTCTAGGCACTTCATGTTATGGGGTGAACTTTGTGTGAATAATGAAACATTCACACTCAAAATTTTTGATAGATAGACCCCTTAGCATAGCTGACAACTGTCCCTGATTTCGAGGGACTGTCCCTGATTTGGAGCAATGTCCCTCTGTTCCTCTTTCCTCCTCATTTGTCCCTCTGTTCCTCTTTCCTCCTCATTTTGGTCTGATCCATATAGTTGTATCTAAAATGCACTTTTTATCTTTCAAAATTGTTTCCCTAAGCTAAACCTTTCATCTGATTTCTAAATTGCTGCATTTGTAAATTTAAAAGCCAATATAAAGGAATAGGAGTGGTAAAAAAAAAAGTCCTTGTGGATTTGATTAACCTTTTTTTTTGGTTAATTCTCCTTTAAGGGGTGTGTCAGGGGGGCGTGTCCTATGCCGACATATGTTTGCAAGTAGGTGTCCCTCATTCCCATCTCAAAATGTTGGGAGGTATGCCCTTAGAGACAGATGGTCCCATAGACATGATGCCATATTTCATATTGGAGTCGGCCATAAAAGTGCTGAAGCTGTTTGCAGTAAATATGAAAGCTCACATCAAACATTGCAACAGACAGAAATCACGACTCAGCTCATGAGCAGACATACATATTCTTGTAATACCACCAGGGAGGATGAGTTTTCTTCTGGAAAACAATAAAAAAAAACACATATATGTGACCCCTGGGAGCACAGTAAAAATGCAGGAGTATTGGATTGGGATGTGATGAGAATGGATTAAAACCTGTTATATCCTTCACATCCATTACTATCAAGCTCCCATCTTTCTTCACACTAAGACAGATCACTGATATATTCAGCCAGGACACAAAGAAGAGAATATATATATATATATATATATATATATATATATATATATATATATATATATATACACACACACACATTAATTTAAAAAATTATATATATATATATATATATATATATATATATATATATATATATATATATATATATAAAATATTAATATATATATATTTTATATATTAATATTATATATATATATATATATATATATATATATATATATGCGCAATAGGGGGAAATGTGTAGCTATAGAGGGACCCATTTTAAGCATGCTTTACCGGATGGAACAAGAATGTTCTCTTTATTGCTTTGACATTAGTGTGTGCCATTACCACCAAGAATCCATACATGAGATTTAAACTTCCATTAAACGGCACTCCTATGACATTCGAGTGTACCACATCTATGCACTACCCATCTGCGATAACTAGAAAAGCAAGAAAAAGAATACCGAACTGAATTCTGTGGGCATATACAACTAAATTGCTTCTGATGAGCTCAGATGTATAATGTGAACAGCTGAGTGCTCCTGAAAATTATTTTAAAATCTTGTTACCTAAGCCATGCACTGCCTTGTTGCTATGAAAAAATGGTCAGTGCATGGCAGATTTAGAAGGTGTTTAAAATAATGCAATACTCCACCACTAGAAGAGATCAGCAAATGGAATTCTAAGCAGAGCATCCACTTAAGAAAATATTTATTTTTTTAGTATCTGGCTATGTCAGAAGTTTCATGATAATTCAAAGCAGCTATTCTCAGCCAGAGTTTTATGTTTTATGGAACTCTAAAAAAAAGGTTCCTCCAGAGGTTGCTAGGGCTTCCTTCAGGCTGTAAGGTGCACAGGCATTTGGTGTTTTTTTTTTTCGTCTTTTCTGTCTGTAAACACTCCTCTTCTAACACACCTGTAAACGCCTATGTGTGCATGGACACATAGGCTACCATAGAGATGCGCATACAAGCAGAAAAACAAAGTCAAACACCTGTAAAAGCAGCGCTCTTTAGGCACAGTGTGCATGAGCCCTAAAGAATTTGTCTATTTTCAGTATTCCAGTGATACCTAGTTGCTCAACTGTAACTATTTGCTTGCTTTACATCTCAATCGTTATTGCTCCGTATGCGGTCCTCAATGATTCTCCTCCTCAACTCAACTGTTGCAACTGTAAAACACTTTGAAAAGAAATCATACATACTCAGATAAAACATGTAGGGGGGGGGGGTACAGGGTGGTGGACACGTCCTCAATGTTTCCCTCCTCGTTGGGCTCCAAGTGTGGGTCACATGAGAGGCCTACTCGAGGTGGGTTCTTCCGGGCTAAGCTAGGCACTTTGGATTGGGTCACTGCCTTACATATGGGGTACTTTTACTTGAACAGATGAGTTAATAAACACCACCACCGTCACTGATACATTTAGGAGAGACAAGCAGAGCCAATGCCCTCTCCACCTGTCCAGGGTATCACCGCTACCTTACTCCTGGTAATGGAATGGGGTCCCATCATTCACCTAGCGCAGACTCCATGCATGCACTTACTTGACTGTTCCTCTTCTTAACCTGTGCACAGGCTGAGGACCTCTGTGGTGCTGATTTGCTCCTGATGCCATGGGAGATGGACCTGCTTATGGAGAGAGTGCAGACAACAGCTCCTCCTGCAAGAGGCTTTACCACCTGTCACATGTACAGTGCCTTAAAAAAGTATCCATACCCCTTGACATTTTCCACATTTTGTTATGTTACAACCAAAAATGTAAATGTATTTTATTGGGGTTTTATGTGAAGACTAACACAAAGTGACACATAAATGTGAAGTGGAAGGAAAATGTTAAATGATTTTCAATTTTTTTTACAAATACATATCTGAAAAGTGTGGGGAGCATTTGTATTCAGGCCCCTTTACTCTGATACCCCTAACTAAAATCTAGTGGAACCAATTGCCTTCAGAAGTCACCCAAATAGTAAATAGCATCCACCTGTGTGCACTTTAATCTCAGTATAAATACAGCTGTTCCGTAAAGCCCTCAGAGGTTTGTTAGAGAACCTTAGTGAACAAACAGCATCATGAAGGCCAAGGAACACACCAGACAGGTCAGGGATAAAGTTGTGGGGAAGTTGAAAGCAGGGTTAGGTTATAAAAAAAATATCCCAAGCTTGGAACATCTCACAGAGCTCTGTTCAATCCATCATCTGAAAATGGAAAGAGTATGGCACAACTACAAACCTACCAAGACATGGCCGTCCACCTAAACTGACAGGCCAGGTGAGGAAAGCAATAATCAGAAAAGCAGCCAAGAGGCCCATGGTAACTCTAGAGGAGCTGCAGAGATCCACAGCTCAGGTGGGAAAATCTGTCCACAGGACAACTATTAGTTGTGCACTCCACAAATCTGGCCTTTATGGAAGAGTGCCAAGAAGAAAGCCATAAGAAGTCCCATTAGCAGTTTGCGAGAAGCCATATGGGAGACACAGCAAACATGTGGAAGAAGGTGCTCTGGTCAGATGAGACCAAAATGTTACTTTTTGGCCTAAAACCAAATGCTATGTGTGGCAGAAAACTAACACTGCACATCACCCTAAACACACCATCCCCACCATGGACCATGGTGATGACAGAATCATGTTGTGGGGATCCTTTTCTTTAGCAGGGACAGGGAAGCTGCTCAGAATTGATGGGAAGATGAATGGAGACAAAAAACTTGAGACTGGGGCGGAGGTTCGCCTTCCAGCAGGAAAACGACCCTAAACATACAGCCAGAGCTACAATGGAATGGTTTAGATCAAAGCATATTCATGTGTTAGAATGGCCCAAAGTCCAGACCTAAATCCAATTGAGATTCTGTGGTAAGACTTGAAAATTGCTGTTCACAGATGCTCTCCATCCAATCTGACTGAGCTTGAGCTATTTTGCAAAGAACGGGCAGAAATTTCACTCTAGATATGGAAAACTGGTTGAGACATCCCCAAAAAGACTTGTAACTATAATTGCAGCGAAAGGTGGTTGTACAAAGTATTGACTCGGGGGGGCGGGGGGGGGATCAATACAAATGCACGCCACACTTTTCAGATATTTATTTGTGAAAAAATTTGAGAACCATTTATCGTTTTCCTTCCACTTTAAAATTGTGCGCCACTTTGTGTTGGTCTATCACAAAAAATCACAATAAAATACATTTATGTTTTTGGTTGTAACATGACAAAATGTGGAAAATGTCAAGGGGTATGAATACTTTTTCAAGGCACTGTACATGCTTATGACAGGCTACTAGAGAACTCTTTGTTACCCCTGGTAACCACTATCTTTACACTGCATTAACTCTGCTGTCTTCATACCCCAATGTGCTTAGCTGACCCGAGACGTGAGCTACGTGTGTGCTGGTCCCTTTATTACACCCCTTGAGTAACTTCAGACCAGGCAAAGGTAAAGTTTCGATAATTTTATTTAAATAATTTGGCATGACAGTCAAACAAAGGCAACAGTCTTTCCCTAAACAAGACCGGAGAGGGGGAGGGTGGGAGGGGATTTGTTGCACTGAACAGAAAGCAGTCCAAAATATGTAATATGACTAGTGTAATATAAAAGCACTATCTTTAATAAACAACAAGTTGGCAACTTACAAAGATAGAAGGTAATAGCGCTCATCTAGTTAGAAACTAGTTGGTCTGTTCTCGCTGATCCCACTGTGGTGGACTACTGAATGGACCCCTCGCCAGTGGTGGTGGCTCCCAGCACTTCCTGGTAGGTCCGGGTCCCCTGAGGAGGCAGAAAGTGACGTCAGCACCAGATGCAGAAGGCGGTGGGCGTAGCAAGCATTCTGAGCCATGCTCCTTCATCAGTCCGTCCTGATGAAGTTGCCCTTACACATGACAATCAGAGAAAAGTGCCCCTGCTGGGCAAATGAGGAATGAGACATTTGTGCTTATTCTGTTACCTTTAAACTAAACGAGCACTGAACCCTTACAGTGTGGTGGGAGCTTCACTGCATCGTTAATTTTTAAAGCTGATTAGAGTTTAGCTTTATCTGCTTAAAGCTAATGTCCAGGTAACTGCTACATACACAAAAAATACATATAAAAAAAAGGGAGCCATGTCCCATGTTAGCACAATTACTGCAGTATGACTGAATGGCTTGTAAGAACCTGGTGTAGCCCATTCTGGGGACACGGTTATTTTCTCCTTTGGGGCAAGGACACCTCAGGTCCCCATAGTAGGTAACCGGATAACTGGAGGACCCTATGAGAGATCCTTGGAGTGGGCATAGCATTGTACAGAACCAGCCATGTTTGATGGAACCATAAGGTAATGGGCTGCTGTAAGCTATGTTGCCTTAAACTACTAAATACCATGTTGTATGGACCGTTATGGTGCTTGCTGCATGAGTAAAGGAAAGTTTCAGCAAGAGAAAGACTGAACCTCACCATTCCAGTGGGTAATACCTGGGGATCAAGCAGTAAGTGTGGACACTGGCTCAGGCCAGTGGCGTCTCCAGCTTTCAAATTTAGGGGGGGCACATGGGGGGACAGGGACAAAAGTAGGGGGGCAACTATAAAATGTGTGTGTGTATGTATATGTATGTATATATATATATATATATATATATATATATATATAATCTCCTGGGGCCCTTTACTACGACCCCACAACGGGCCCTTTCACATGTTCTGCAGTGAGCTCCCTTCCTACTGTATTGGGGTCCCCCAGGGTGGCAGAAAACAAGAGATGTATGTCACCAGCATATCAAGAAAATATAAGGATCCAAAGCAGTGGGAGAACTATCAGGGTTGCAAAGGTTGTCTTGCCTCCGGGCCCTGGTGTTCTGCCACTGTGGGGTTCCCCAGCCTCCTCTTGCTGTCCTGCCCCTGCTATTGACAGCTCTGGTCTGGCATCTCTTGGAATTTACAGGCTGGTCCTCCTGTCCTAAGGACAGGAGGACCAGCCTGTATTGTGTATTGGGGGTGGCCAGGAGAAGGGGAGCTGGCCCACCTGGCAGGTGTGTCTGATTCTCTGCCTGAACCATGCAAAGGGAAAACCTGTAGCCCTGTTGTATTTGGGTCGGGTGGATGGCATGGCCTCTGATGGATTCAGCCTTAAATAAAAGAACTGGGGCCCCAACAACAACTTTGTTGTACAGTCATGGTCAGAGAGCCAAAGCTCAGGGAAAAGGTCTTAAAAGTGCAGACTCCAGAGACTTGTGGTTATGGAGAAATGCCAGGCTGTTCTGACTTGCAAAGCCCTGTCACTTCCTGATCATGCCAAAGCCTGCCCAACCCTTGCAGCCCCATGTGCATTCCTATCGCTCAGTGTGGCAAACTATCGTAAAGATTGGTCAGTAGGGATTTGAGTGGACATGAGGTAGAATAAATATATGACACTGCCTGGCAGTTAGCACCAGAGTCAGTTTAAACTTTTAAAACAGTAAAACAAAAAAAACACAAAAAAATAAAAAACACACACACACACCAACAACAACAACATACAACCGACTAAAAAACACTAGAGTTTATGTTTAAGAATATAGGAAGTTGCATGTTGCAGAGTTAATACATGCAAATAAAACTATTTTAAGAAAACTAAATTTCTATACATTTTAAAACATACATTTTCTATGCAATTATAATGTAATCACATGACCTATGCCATTGACATAGGTCACATGGCCACTGAAAAGCGGCAGCATGTTGGAAGTTTGACATCAGTAGCTCTCTTCTGTCTGCGAGATGCACAAACTTGCGTGTCATTAAAGTGAAACGGGGTCTCTCTCCAGGCAGATCATGAATGGTCACCAAGGTGAAACTGAGCAGCTCGACAGCAAGGTCTGTTTTAAAACTCTCCAGGAATATCTCTTGTTACCTGCTGAGTAAGTAATGGGAAAGCTTGCAGCCAGATATGAGAAGCAGAGCAGTAAGGGAAGAAACAGAATTGATCGATAAGCAAACTGCCAGGATCCCATACTGACTGCTCATAAATGATGAGAGGCTACGATTTTCTCCTTCACACAAGCCAAAGGTCATCGTAGCATGAAGAATTCATGTCAGTGTAATCTAGAAAGCCCTGGCTATCTTCTCTGTTGTTTGCCTCACAACAAAAGAATACCTATTACCTACATGTAGAACAGGCACACATGTTAAACTCTAGCACAATATTCTTCTTGTTTATGGTATATGATGAAGTAATGTCCTTCAAGCATTAGCCGCAGACCCAAAATCATATGAAGCAGATGTAGCTCCAGAGATTTCTAGGTGCTCATTGGCTACGGTTCTGGGAAGACTGAAAACTGAAAACCATTTTGGTGCTTCCCTTGACTTAGCTAGATTTCCAATTTCACATATTGCCCCCACTGGTTCAACGCAAAACCCTACGTTTAAGAAGCAGAGATGCCAGATCTTCTACAAAAACCTTTCTACATGGAGCACAAAGAGACAACGTTCTCATAAATATTTACCAGGCTGATCTGTTCAGACTCTCTTTTGTAATCATGGAGCAATCATTTAATCAATGGGCGGCAGAATGATGAGTTCCTGCCATTATATTATGCACTGCGGTAACAGAAATGTAACATGAGTCAATAGGATGCACCAGTGACAGTTCAAACGCTCTCCCAGAATACACAATTTCATTAACGCAGTTTGTTCCAGCTATATAAGGGTCTCCTATCATCATCTGAGGCTGCAAGCTTGTTGTATCAGAAGCATGCTCTGATTTGTATTCTTAGGAGAAGAAAGAAGAACCTTGTCATAGCCCCTTTCAGCCACAGTTGTTAACAATCATAATCATTTTGACTTGTAAGCCCATTTAAAACTGTTGGAGATAGCTACTAGTGGGATGAAAGACACATTGAACTTTTTATGAAGGTACATATGGGTATAACATATAATATGGGTTGACAACTGAGGTCCATTTAAATGACTGAATAATGGGAATGCTGTGGATTCATGTCATATACCTGTATATGAAAATTAGACACATGTGAATCCTTAAAACCATACAGAATTTATACATATGCACTAAAGTTGACAGCAGGCATTCTTTATAGATGAAGGACTTGATGGACTTCCTTCGTGCTTTAAGGAGGAGGGTATACCCCTCTAAATGTATCAGCTCTTGTACCTGCTGTTGAGTGTCACACAGGTCTCAACCTTTGACATCCATTTCTTCCACTTAAATTTTGTGGTTGTACTCTATGCTTTTTGTGGTTTCAACTGATAAATGGTACTGAAGATAATGCACAAGGCTGCTGCGCCCTTCTTGCCATTTTGTCGATATGTACAGTACTGTGCAAACGTTTTAGGCAGGTGTGAAAAGATGCTGTAAATTAAGAATTCTTTCAGAAATAGAAGTGTTAACAACAAAATGGAAATTAAAATGAACAGAAGAGAAATCAAAAACGAATCGATATGCATGGTGGCCACCCTTTGCCCTCAAAACAGCACCATTTATTTTAGGTACACTTGCACACAGTTTTTGAAGGAACTCGGCAGGTAGGTTTTTCCAAACATCTTGGAGAACTAACCACAGATCTTCTATGGATGTCGGCTGCCTCAAATCCTTCTGTCTCTTCATGTAATTCCAGACAGACTCGATGATGAGATCAGAGCTCAGTGGGGGCCAAACCATCACTTCCAGGACTCCTTGTTCTTCTTTACATTGAAGATAGATATTAATGACATTGGCTGTATGTTTGGGGTCATTGTCCTGCTGCAGAATACATTTTGAGCAAAACATACTACGCACTGATGGTATGGTATGATGAAAAGTATCTGCCTGTATATCTCACAATATTCTGGCTCCTGAGATCTATTCTGACAGGGATTGGACTGGGGTATATTAGAGCGGTGCTTTTTCCAGCAGTGGGCACCCCCATTAACAAAGCCATTTAAGGATTGGGGTGGTCCCTAACACTGGTCTGTGTGGATTTTAGCTGTGAGAGCTGCCGAGGCCTGAGTAACTGGCTGCCGGCGGTTCTTTTGGTGTTTGTTTGCCGTTCCTGCATATCATCTCGACCAATTGTGCTAATATTACAAACCTGTTATTGTAACCTTTTTTGTGAGTATATTTTATTATTATTATACACGATTTATATAGCGCCAACAGTTTACGCAGCGCTTTACAATGTAGAGGGGCGACAGCACAATTACAGTACAGTTCAATACTGAAGGGACAGGAGGGCCCTGCTCATAGAGCTTACATTCTAAAAATGGAGGGGGTGGTGGTGCAAAAGGTAATAGCTGCAGGGAATGATTTGATGGGGATAGCTTGGGGACAGTTGTTAGGTGGGTGTGGGATAGGCTTCCCTGAATAAACAAGTTTTCAGGGAATCTCCTAAAGGTGGAGAGATTAGGGGCTGATCGGAAATACCGGGGCAGGGAGTTCCAGAGGATGGGAGAGGCTCCGGAGAAGTCCTGAAGGCGAGCATGGGAGGAGGTAACAAGGGAGCTGGAGAGCAGGAGGTTCTGGGAGGAACGGAGGGGACGATTTGGGTGATATCTGCAGATGAGGTATTTTATTTTATCTTTCTTAATAAAAATGTACCTTGCATTACTACATCATGAGAGTCTTTCTTTCTACCTGAGTGATTGAGGAGCTAGAGGAGAAAGTAGTAGTGTTTAAAAGGGAAAGCCTCTGGGAATACCACCTGGTCTTGGAGTTCACAAGCTGTGTTTGCCTAATCTGTAAAAGGATAGGTATGCACTTTTGGTAAGTGCATTTCTTGAAGGTGGTGAAGGACACGTTTTGTGTGGAATTTTTTTATATACAGTCAGGTCCATAAATATTGGGACATCGACACAATTCTAATCTTTTTGGCTCTATACACCACCACAATGGATTTGAAATGAAACAAACAAGATGTTCTTTAACTTCAGACTTTCAGCTTTAATTTGAGGGTATTTACATCCAAATCAGATGAACGGTGTAGGAATTACAACAGTTTGTATATGTGCCTTCCACTTTTTAAGGGACCAAAAGTAATGGGACAATTGGCTGCTCAGCTGTTCCATTGGCCAGTGTGTTATTCCCTCATTATCCCATTTACAGGGAGCAGATAAAAGGTCCAGAGTTCATTTCAAGTGTGCTATTTGCATTTTGAATCTGTTGCTGTCAACTCTCAATATGAGATCCAAAGAGCTGTCACTATCAGTGAAACAAGCCATCATTAGGCTGAAAAAAACAAAACAAACCCACCAGAGAGATAGCAGAAACATTAGGTGTGGCCAAATCAACTGTTTGGAACATCCTTAAAAAGAAAGAACGCAACTGTGAGCTCAGCAACACCAAAAGACCCTGAAGACCACGGAAAACAACTGTGGTGGATTACAGAAGAATTCTTTCCCTGGTGAAGAAAACACCCTTCACAACAGTTGGCCAGATCAAGAACACTCTCCAGGAGGTAGGTGTATGTGTGTCAAAGTCAACAATCAAGAGAAGACTTCACCGGAGTGAAAACAGAGGGTTCACTACAAGATAAACCATTGGTGAGCCTCAGAAACAGGAAGGCCAGATTAGAGTTTGCCAAACAACATCTAAAAAAGCCTTCACAGTTCTGGAACAACATCCTATGGACAGATGAGACCAAGATCAACTTGTACCAGAGTGATGGGAAGAGAAGAGTATGGAGAAGGAAAGGAACTGCTCATGATCCAAAGCATACCACCTCATCAGTGAAGCATGGTGGTGGTAGTGTCATGGCGTGGGCATGTATGGCTGCCAATGGAACTGGTTCTCTTGTAGTTATTGATGATGTGACTGCTGACAAAAGCAGCAGGATGAATTCTGAAGTGTTTCGGGCAATATTATCTGCTCATATTCAGCAAAGTGCTTCAGAACTCATTGGACGGCGTTTCACAGTGCAGATGAACAATGACCCGAAGTATACTGTGAAAGCAACCAAAGAGTTTTTTAAGGGAAAGAAGTGGAATGTTATGCAATGGCCAAGTCAATCACCTGACCTGAATCCGATTGAGCATGCATTTCACTTGCTTCCTTCAAAACTGAAGGGAAAATGCCCCAAGAACAAGCAGGAACTGAAGACAGTTGCAGTAGAGGCCTGGCAGAGAATCACCAGGGATGAAACACAGCGTCTGGTGATGTCTATGTGTTCCAGACTTCAGGCTGTAATTGACTGCAAAGGATTTGCAACCAAGTATTAAAAAAGTGAAAGTTTGATGGATGATTGTTAATCTGTCCCATTACTTTTGGTCCCTTAAAAAGTGGGAGGCACATATACAAACTGTTTGTCTGCAGTTAAAGCACATCTTGTTCACTTCATTTCAAATCCATTGTGGTGGTGTATAGAGCCAAAAAGATTAGAATTGTGTCGATGTCCCAATATTTATGGACCTGACTGTATTTGTAGCTTAACGTGGTGGAGGAATTTTTCTGTTTATTCCACTGGACCTGAGCTAATTTGGTTATATGTACATTGTGATTGATATTTTGTGTATTATACTGTATATCTTTTTGAGATGGTGGTGGAACATTTGTGATCATTCACCATTGGGATTTATTTATTTTCCTGTTTGACACGTTATTTATGTATGATCTTTTTGTAATAATTTTGTTTATTCAGTATTGTATTTTTTTAATATGTATGATCATCAAATTGACACTACCAACCATTAGATAATTGAAAATGTTAGTTTTCGGACTGTTCCCTTTAAATAAAATTTTACTAGTGTATGGCCAGCTTTAGACAGTATTAATAGACGTTTCTTATTTCAAACCCAGGTTCACTTTAAAATTTACGCTTAGTGGACTTTTAAACATGAAATATATTTGAGTTTTTTAGCTGCTTGAGCATCATGAATAAACTATACTTCTATCTCATTATCTCCATATCCTTCTCCTCCCTTGGAATCCACTTACACCCCCTAAACTGCAGGGAGTACACAGAAGATAAATTGTTTGAATGGGAATAGTGGTGTCAACATATTCCACAAACCTCTGGAATTTCCCCTCGCACAATATCCATCTGTCACAATTACATGTGAGTAGTTAAATATCTTTCACAAGCTCACAAAGGATCTGAGAAGCACTGACTGCAGAGACTTCAATAAGTTAATGAAGGCTAAGCTGTACGGCAGCTATGTGACAAATGCCTGATGCTTGTTGAGGGGGCAGAATGCTGATCTCTGCATAATACAAGTTATCACTCAGCAGGGAATGCATCAAAGTGAACTGAAATCCCTCACCTCATTTAAGAGTAGCCATTCTCTTTGAAAGATTGCAGCTATCCTTAACTCTTCCCAGTATCTGTGACCTTGTGACCTGCGAAGAATAGAAAGAAAGAGGGAATAAAATGGGTTTTCTGAATAAATAATAACAAATTCTATTGATAAAACTGAGCAGTAATGATTAAAAGTATCAGTATGCGGCAATATAATGGTAGTCATGTGATTTGCTACCATCATTAAATTATATGTACACCTAACCACCCAAATCTCATAAGTTTTAACATGATTTCATTTATTACAGGTATTAATAAAACACCAACGATTTATGCAGAGCTGTACATTACTATTAGTCTCTGCCCTCAAGGAGCTTACAATCTACGATCTCTATCTAGGGTCAATTTAGACAGGAGACAATTAAAGTGCTACCAAACCCAGGAGCCTGCATAAAACTATATCTGGTCTCCCACGGTACACATTATGTGCAAATTATTTTAGTAAATATAAACTGCTAAATACTTTTTCTCATCAGCAGTTAAAAGCAGTCTTGTGATTTCTATCAGTGTCTGGTTAAAGCTTGTAGGAGGAGTTTTCATTCTCCCCTGATTGTTCTATAAGGCTGCAGGACCCCTGACCCTCTGTCTGGACAGTGCTGATTGGCCCTCCTGTGCTGATCACATGTACTCTCCCAAGAAAATAAAAACAAAAAAAACTCTCCAGTAATACACACCATACTGAGCATGTGCAGAGTGCCCCCAAGGCTCTGTTCTATAACGAGATGGTTTGGGGACAGAGAAAGCAGGGGAAGATCAGAGAAGACAGGATCAAACAGCCTTTTTGCACAATGCAGAGGATTAACCCCTTAGGTTCCACAGTGAGTATAACAAGCATGCTTTACTGCATTTACCGACTGATTTTACTGTTGTGGGTTTAGTAACACTTTTACCTACCACCATGACTTTAGAATGTGAGAAGAAACCAGAGTGCCCAGAGGAAACCCATGCAAGCACAGGAGAACATACAAACTCCCTGCATGTAGCTGGATGCTTGGACATAAAAATTCTCCATTTGTCTCTCAAAAGATTTTATTTTTTTTGCTTTTAACATTTGATTGAATGGACTTTACCAAACAAAAACCACATACATTGTTAGAAATTCATTTGTATGAGAAAACATTTCCAACATTTCCATACATCCCTGCATCTATTACCTTTTGTACCACCACCCCCCTTCCTTTAGAATGTAAGCTCTTGTCCCTTCTGTATTGAACTGTACTGAAATTGTGCTGTCCACCCTCTACATTGTAAAGCGCTGCGTAAACTGTTGGCGCTATATAAATCGGGTATAATAATATTAATAGTAGTAATCTTGCTCCTTTGAATTTTCTAGTCATTGCGGTTGAAAATGAACATTGATTTGACCCGACTAATTACTAGAAAATCTAACAAACATTCTTAGAACCTCCTTTTTCCAAGCATCATCTTTTGTGAATTGGATGGACAGATTTTTGGGTGGGGCTGGGGAGGACCCAGCTGTCATGGTACACGTTGGTACCAATAACAAGGTTAGAGGATGATAGAGTGTCCTAAAAAATTATTTCTAAAAAGTTCAGGTGCTGTATGAAGAACCAACATATGGCACTCTGTGTAATGAATGTTAGCCCTCTGCATCTAGAGGGGAACCAAAACACCGGGGATGGTGTTGTGAAAAAGAACAAAACAACAAAAGATTCCTCTCAATCCAGTGCTGGGGGGTGATGGCTACAAACCACTTGGGGCATACCTCAGAAGTCATAAAGCTGCATATTCCAGATGAGTTCTTACTAATGATTTGTACAGGGGCAAAATGATCTCTCTCTCTGTGGAGTCCATACCTCTCTTAATACAAGAAAGGACTTTGCTCGCGTTGGAAACCGCAGCTTGGCATTGCATGCTATTATTGAGCTTATGATCTACCAAAACCCTCAGATCCTTCTCCACTATGGATTCCCCCAGTTAGCCCCCAAGTGCATAACTTTACATTTATCAACATTAAACCTCACCTGCCACATAGTCGCCCAATTAAACAGTGCATTGAGGTCGGCTTGTAAATTGGAGACATCCTGCAAGGACGTTATTCCACTTCATAGCTTAGTGTCATCTGCAAAGACAGAAATTGTACTTTCAATCCCAGAGACCCTATATAATTTAAAAAGGTATTAAAAAGTAAGGGTCCCAACACTGAACCTTGGGGTACACCACTGGTAACCTTAGACCATTCAGAGTAAGAATCATTAACAACTACTCTCTGAATTTGGTCTTTTAGCCAGTTTTCTATCCATTTACAAACTGATATTTCCAAGACTTTACCTTACACATGAGCCGTGTGTGGGGGACTGTGTCAAACGCTTTTGCAAAATCCAAGTATACCACGTCCACAACCACCCCTCTGTCCAAGGTTTAATTTATCTCCTCATAAAAAGAAATCAGGTTTGTTTGACAACTTCTGTCTTTCATGAATCCATGCTGTCTGTTGCTTATAATATTTTTTTCCAGCAAGAACTCATCTATGTGGTCTTTTATTAAACTCTCAAGTAACTATAGAAGTTAAACTAACAGGTCTATAGTTACATGGTATAGACTTTGTTCCTTTTTAAAATATAGGCACCACATTGGCCCTTCACCAATGCAGGGGTACTATTCCTGGCATTAATGAGTCCCTAAAAATTAGAAGCAATGGCTTTGAAATGACAGAGCTCAATTCTTTTAGGATCCGTGTGTGGATGCCATCTGGTCCAGGTGCTTTATCTACATTTTTTTATAGGGAGTATATAAGCCTGCTCTTCACTGAGGCTCAGGGCTTCAGTATTTTCCTGCAAGCTGTGTCCCTGCCTGAGCCTGATTCGTTGCGGTCCCTTGAATCCTGATCTGGAGACCTGTCCCCTGTAACCTACTTTCTGCTCCCAGTACCTAGCTTCCTGTCCCTGTCCTGTCTGGCTTATGTGTGTTCTCCCCCATTTGTATATAGTTAGGTTTAGTTAGTTTTCATATAGGGTTTGCTGTGTTCTTTTACTTTCCACTTGCTTGTTTTTGATTTACTGGTGTTGGTATTGGAAGCGTGTCTTTATCTTAAATAAATATATATTTTCACTTACTCATCTGGTCCTGATTCCTTTAAGGTGCTGCCAACTGATCTGATCACCCGTGATGGATGCCTGCATGAAGTATCCCTGACAGGGATGCAGGGCATAAGTGCTTCTGAAACCTGCCTCCATTAAAGAAATATGTGGAGATCCAGCCATAACAGTCCTTTTAGGCTTATCTAGTTTTAGGGCGACAACGCCTCTTCCCCGTTTCCCAATTGTGCTCTTGTGTTGTCACCTTGTCATACAGGCTTCTTCTGATGGAGACTACAAATGGTCATTTCCACATTACCCAGACATCATCATTGTCAGAAAAGCTGCCATGAGAAACACTGTGCAGCCATTGTTGAGAGCATGCAGATCGGAAGTGGCTGTAAAAAAATTGGGGGAGATCAGATTCAGCAGCATGGAGATGCAAATAAGGATGAAACAAGTATTCTATATTAAAAAAAAAAAATAAACTTGTTTGTGATAAACAGTGCTTTAACAGACTACTTGTAATTCAGGTGAGATTTACATATACTTTGTTGTGAACCTAGTGGGTATATTAGCATTGTCAAAATGTTGCCTTTGATAAACCTTGATTAAATTTACATGTTCCTATGGGACACTTGGATTTTGTTGTGCAAATTAAATCCAGTGCCTCAGTTTCTGAACTATGCAGATCTAAGCCCCATTCCTGCTATTTAACAGTCCAGTACCGGAGCCTCAGTGGACAGTAGAGGCTCGGGTGCTTTACTTTTTAAATGGTGGGGTCAGGGCTTAGCACTAGAAGGGGTGCAATGTTGCTTCACCTTGTGCAGCTGTTGACACCATATTTATAGTATGCAACTGGTATTCAAAGATAACAAAAACAAAAAAAAAACACAACAGGTAACATTCTAACCCATTATATATGTATTTAAAAATACAGTAAGTAATCCCCTAAGGTACATGCCCCACTAAGCATTTAGGAAGATATTCTGTTATCTAATGCAAAAGAACATTATTAAGGAGGCCATGATGGTCTCTGCCATTTGGGGCGTGGCTGTATTCCATTATTCTTTTGTGTCTGTCTTGGATATTATGTGATGTGTATGTAGATTACCTGTGAGATTGGTGGGGGCGAATTCCTCCAACAGCTCTCACTGCTGATTGGATAGTCTACCCTGCCCCCCAATGCAAAGGTGGGGGGATTGTCCAGAGTATTACCTGTGTTTTCAATAAACAGTCCATGTCAGCAACCAAACGAGTATTGTCTTGTTGTTGTGAGCGGTTTGGAATATCTGACATCTATATTCAGACTGGGAGGAAGCGGAATATGACGAAAGCACTCAAGTGTGGGACGTTTCATTACAATTTTTGCATTCATTAAGGTCTCCTCTAAAGAAGAATTCCATGTATGGATATGCTTATATAGTTACATTGGTCCAGCTTGGACCAATGTAACTATGTATATACAATACTTGGCCTACTATACCATGCCTGCCCTGCTGATTACTGAACACAGGAGATCACATGCTCAGCACGGGCACCATTCAGGGAACACTTTGCATTTTCTTGATGGATGCAAAGTGTTCTCTGATTGGATTAGTTGGAGATCATGATGTCACCACCCTGCTTCTCCACCTCATCCGATTCAAAGAATGCTTTGTAATCATTGAGAAATTGCAAAGTGATCTCTGAATGGCACCCATGCCAAGAGACTGACCTCCTGTGTCCAGAGTGCAGCAGGGGAGCCACCTCGGCACGGAACCCAGAAGCAAGTGGAGATCACTGGAGTAACGGTGTCTACTTCAGTGATTTCCAGCTTCCAGGGGGCATCAGCCAAGTATGGTATATACACAAGGCCGTCTTTAATATTGATTGGGCCCTGGGCAAACATTTTCTTGGGGGTCCCCCCTACATTCTGAGACATACAAAAAAATAACAGATTGGCTCAAAATCAGTTTACTGCAGCAGATCATGCAGCGATTGAAATTGGTTGTGAGAGATTACAGCCTATCCTTATCGCTCACTGATTGGTTGCGAGAGATTACAGCAGATCACTATTGTTCACTGATTGGTTGCTACAGGTTAATGCACACCATTACTGCTCACTGATTGGGTTGCTAGAGGTTACTGCACACCCTTACCGCTCACTGATTGGGTTGCTTGAGATTACTGCACACCATTATTGCTCACTGATTTGTTTGCTAGACGTTACTGCACACATCACCGCTGGGTTGCTAGAGATATTACTGCACACCATCACCGCTCAATGATTGGGTTGCTAGAGATTACTGCACATCATTACCGCTCACTGATTGGGTTGCTATAAGTTACTGCACACCATTACCGCTCACTGATTGGGTAGCTAGAAGTTACTGCACACCATTACAGCCCACTGATTGGGTTGCTAGAAGTTACTGCACACCATTACTGCTCACTGATTGGGTTGCTAGAGGCTACTGCACACATTACCGCTCACTGATTGGGTTGCTAGAGTTTACTGCACACCATCACCGCTCACTGATTGGGTTGCTAGAAGGTACTGCTCCCCTCACCGCTCACTGATTGGGTTGCTAGAGGTTACTGCACACCATTACCTCTCACTGATTGGGTTGCTAGACGTTACTGCACACCATCACCTCTCACTGATTGGGTTGCTAGAGATTACTGCACACATTACCACTCACTGATTGGGTTGCTAGAAGTTGCTGCATACATTACCGCTTACCCATTGGTTGCTAGAAGTTACTGCACACTGATTCCTGTAACTCATTCACAGTGTCCCCCTCTGTAAGCTGCTCCGGTCCAGCCGCTGCTTTATCAATATACAAGCTGGACCCATGCAACTATGTAAAAATAGTTCCTCTTTAAAGCGGGGTTCCCATTTAAAAAATAAATAAATAAATAAATAAAAGTCAGCAGCTACAAATTCTGCAGCTGCTGACTTTTAATCGGACATTTACCTGTCCCAGGGTCCAACGATGCGGGGGATCGAAGCCCCGCTCGCCCCCCTCTCCGCTCTGCGGTGCCGGCATTTTAACTGTGGGCGCCCGGCTGTGGATTCATAGCCGGGCACCCACTGCACATGCACGAGCCGTGCCATGCGCCGTCACTGTCCACGCAATCATCTGGGACCGGTCACGTGTCCCAGATGCTTGACAAAAGGGAGGGTGGAAAGGCGATCTCCCTTCCTGCGGCAGGGGAAGTGACATCAGGAGCCCAGGCACGGAAGGAGGCAGACTATGAGGGACCCCCTAGCAACAGGCATTTAGAGGTGAGTAAAAAAAAAATTTCTTCAAATGTTTTTTTTTTTATTTTTTTTAAGCACATTACTATTTTTTTTTTGGGGGGTGGAACTCCACTTTAACTTTACATTATAAATCAGCTTTTACTATAGTATTAATAGAATAATTCCATTACTGTATGACAAGTCCTAGCATGGGTTGAGGGTTTGCTTCTAATACAAAGGTTGGGAGCAGACTGTAAACAATGGCATTAGAACAGATTACCCCCAAGCTATGAGATAAGTTGTTTGATTAAACCATCAGCACTGCACAGCAAGATATATTGAATAGATTTTAAAACAAGCACACACATTCACGAGCCATCTGTGCATTTTTTCAATCTTGCAATTCAGGAACGAACACAGAAGATTCTTGTTAAAAAAACACATTTCACATAAAGCATTTTGAAAGATAAATATAAAGTAAATCAACCGAGATATATTTTCCAGAACATTGGTTAAAGTTATTGTTGGGTCATACATTGATGAGCAATAAATTACCTGTGCCTAATTTCCAAAAAAAAAAAATCTTCAAACCTGTATTTGAAAAGATGACTTACAGATCGTTAATATGCACCACACAACCCAATATTTCACCCTCTGACTTACCTGCTCTGTACTACTGCATGCTAAAGAAGAACTCTAGTGAAAGATCATAGATATGGGTATAAGGAATCAGACACTCCCTGAATTCTGGCAACAATGGAACACAAGGATCACTCAATTTTCTGTCTTTACGGATTGGTGATTGCTTTCACTCGTTATCAAAAAAAAAAAAAACAAGGTAAAAATAAAAATCTGCAACTTGTGTAGTGTAAATCCCTGGTACCCTGCCCAACTTGCAACCTGAGGGTTACATGGAGTCTTTTGGCAATTCTTATGTGGTCTAAGGACCCTCACAGCCAGTAATGGGTGTGAAAGCATTGATCTCTAGAAGCCACATGTAACATGTTCCCAGTCTTTGTTTCCTGTGACATGTGTCCACACCTGGAACATATCTATATATACATCTGGTGTGTTTAGAGACTGTGCTACTCAGCAGCCAGCTGTCAGGTTGTTCCTCCATGAGGATAGTTCAATACAAGTTCTAATATAGAACTGTGAAGTCAGTTTTCTGTGAGTCCATCTAAGTTTTATCTTGTGTTGAGACCTGATGAAGGGAAAGGAGATGTTGCCCTCGAAACGTATTGGATGTTTTTATATGACATTTTTTTTTTAATCAACAATTAAAATTGTCCTCGACTCTTTTATCCAGTTTTGGTCTGGCACTTTTCTGTATTTCTATGGTTTGCGTCACTGCTTGGTGCCCATCAAGGGAAACCTTGAAACCTTGTGTGGGAGCCACCTTGCCAGAGTTATTGAGCTTGTTTGAGGTTTTCATTTATCTGACTACACTTGCAAGTCCAAAAAGTTACCAGCGCCTCTTTGAGAATGCTGTTCTAAACACACCTGAAACATGCCCATAGTCTCTAACCACACCTGTAGCGCGGACAGGGTTTCAAAACCACACCTGTGACACGGCCAGTGTCTCTAACCACACCTGTAATGCGGCCAGAGCCTCTAACCACACCTGTAACATGTCCACAGTCTACAACAGTAACTGGTATTGATCTGACCCCTGAGGTCTGTGCGCTACTCAATCCTGACCCCTGAAATCTGTGCATTACTTAATCCTGACCCCTGAAATCTGTGCATTACTAAATCCTGACCCCTGAAATCTGTGCATTACTTAATCCTGACCCCTGAAATCTGTGCATTACTTAATCCTGACTCCTGAAATCTGTGCATTACTTAATCCTGACTCCTGAAATCTGTGCATTACTTAATCCTGACCCCTGAAATCTGTGCATTACTTAATCCTGACTCCTGAAATCTGTGCATTACTTAATCCTGACTCCTGAAATCTGTGCATTACTAAATCCTGACTCCTGAAATCTGTGCATTACTTAATCCTGACCCCTGAAATCTGTGCAATATTTAATCTTATCCCCTGAAGTATGTGTATTATTTAAAAAGTTATTAAAGGTTCAGTGTTAAAAAAAACCCAAAAAAAACAAACACAAACATGTCATACTTACCTGCTCTGTGCAATGGCTTTGCGCAGAGCAGCCTCGATCCTCCTCTTCTCAGGTCCCCCACCTGTGCTCCTGGCTCCCCCCTGAGAAGTGAGAGAGCCAAGAGAGCCTGAACATTGCTAGATCAAGATCGGGCTCAGGTGAGTATAAGCGGGGCCTGGGAGGGGGGAAGCTGCATAGAATGCATGAAGGTTAAAAAACCCTCTGCCTTTACAAACACCTTAATCCTGACCCCCTGCACTCTATTCTTTACAATCTCTTGACGCATAGCAGCGCGGGTTCACGTTGATTAAACATTTCCTCTTAAGCCTGCCCACTGTTACCACAGCTTGGCCACACCCACAATTTGGCATGGCGCACCACTAGAATTCCTTTATGGCATCATTTTTTTTCAGTTTATAAAGTGCGGGCATTGTTTTGAGAGTGTGGTTACAAATGAAGTTGTGGTTTTCGGGGCGTGGTCAGTAGCGGGCCCCAGATTTTTCATTTTGAAAAATCTAACCTTAACCTGTAGCACGTCCACAGTTTCTGCCAATCTGTAAAATATATATATATATATATATATATATATATATATATATATATATATATATATATATATATATATATTTTTTTTTTTTCCGATATTTGCAGCCCCCCCACTTTCCCCAAAGGATACAGAAGACCACCAATTCAAATCAAACGTTCATTCACCAAACAAAGGGTACGACGAGAAGTACAGTCTTTTCTGGTTCTGTATCATTATCTTAGGACACAAACCACCACTCATGCACATGGGAGGCATAGGGAATTATGTAACAAGATGCAATTAACTTAATAGGGAAGAGCAAATATTTTCATTTGCATCAATTTGGCCTATGTAAACATGGCAGGTTTAATTAGGAAATCAAACTGCAGACTGTATATATTACATCCACTGCTGATTTATGGGACACCTTGTTATAACGATGTGCAATCTCTCTCTCTCTCGCCCTGCTAGTATTTTATTCTCCAATACATGAAAGGACTGTCCAAGAAAGATGTCGTATAAAAGGCAGCTCTGGTCACCCCAACTCTAACATTACTACATCAGAGCCCCTGAGAAGTTTCTTAAATGAATGGCTTCAACGTACCTATCCAGCGCTATTGCCCCTTTCCCATTGCACTAAAGCACTTTGAAAAAATACTTTTTTTTTGTATGCATCAGCGCACAAACGACAAGAAAAACCCAGCTAGTTCTCTAAACACTTTTTTCATTTTTTTTCAGATAAGTATGGACCCCTATCAAAGCACATAAACTTATAGCAACTCTATGGAAATGCATTGTGCATTAATTGCAGATATATCAAAAACACTTCCAAATGTTTTTGAAGCAGATCAGCTTTGAAAAATTAAAATAAAAAATCATTGCTTGCTGGGAGTCAAAGCATGTCCCTTAATTTCAAATTCATGCATCGAAACTGCAGAAGATAATCATGCAAAAAATGTTGAACAAAATGCATATATTTGCATGCTTTTACATATGTTAAAAATTATGCAAGTGCACGTGCATAGTGCACATCCATCCTTTCCCCACAACTGTCCCTAATCACTGCTTCTCTTTTTATCTCACCTCATCTAAACGTACCACAGAAACATGAAAGTGTTTGTCCAGCCAACACTTTTTTCTTAGTTCTGGATAGGTGGGGAAGGATGAAAACTGGACTCCATCTTTTGTTAGACTTCATGTAATTCGTCTGGGCCAGCTTGGCCCAAATTAACTACACTATATTGCCAAAAGTATTGGGACACCCGCCTTTACATGCACATGAACTTTAATGGCATGCCAGTCTTAGTCCGTAGGGTTCAACATTGAGTTGGCCCACCCTTTGCAGCTATAACAGCTTCAACTCTTCTGGGAAGGCTGTCCACAAGTTTTAGGAGTGTGTCTATGGGAATGTTTGACCATTCTTCCCGAAGTGCATTTGTGAGGTCAGGCACTGATGTTGAACGAGAAGGCCTGGCTCTAATTCATCCCAAAGGTGTTCTATTGGGTTGAGGTCAGGACTTTGTGCAGGCCAGTCAAGTTCCTCCAACCCAAACTCGCTCATCCATTATGGACCTTGCTGTGTGCACTGGTGTGCTGTCATGTTGGAACAGGAAGGGGCCATCCCTGAACTGTTCCCACAAAGTTGGGAGCTTGAAATTGTCCAAAATGTCTTGGTATGCTGACACCTTAAGAGTTCCTTTCACTGGAACTAAGGGACCAAGCCCAACCCCTGAAAAACAACCCCACACCATAATCCCCACAAAACCCAACTTTACCGTTGGAACAATGCAGTCAGACAAGTACCATTCTCCTAGCAACCGCCAAAACCAGACATGTCCATCGGATCGCCAGACAGAAGCGTGATTCATCACTCCAGAGAACACGTCTCCACTGCTTTACAACACTGCATCGATTTGCACTGCACTTGGTGATGTAAGGCTTGAATGCAGCTGCTCGGCCATGGAAACCCATTCCACGTAGCTCTTTATGCACTGTTGTGCTAATCTGAAAGCCACATTGTGAAAGACCTAGCCGGGAGAGAGACTTTTGGAGGGGACTGAATGCTAGCCTCTTGACGATCGATCGTGGGCCCTGGCATTTGGGGGAACGGTGCTCTTTGTGAGCTGTGTGCCTGGGGACCCTTGAGGTGGTATTACTGTGGATTTGGGTCCCGGTCCCCCAGGACACACAGACTCTGGGGACTCTGGATTTGTCATATTAGAAATAGTGGCTGATTCATAATGCTGGGACAAATACTGTTAGGAGATGCTGATGTCAATTCCAGACACCTGTCTGTCTGTTGCCTGCTAGAATGTGTATTTTAATAAGTCTCTAATATGGGATCTAAGAGTCATTAGATCCCCATTGTTGTTTGTGTTAATTAACTCTGCTATTGTGATGATGTTGATTGGGTTTTCTGAGCTACAAGATGGCCAGTCTGGCCTAAAGGTCATGTCTGAGTCATCTAGGCTGTCTAAAGGGATTAGTTAATTAGCCCACGTTAATTAGGTTAATTAGGTTACAGGTGTATTGTTAGAGTAATATGAGCAGGAGGTCTGCACCTCCTCTTTTACTGTATAAAAGAGACTGTATTCCTGTCAATAAACAGAGATTCCTGTTTGAACTTACATACAGCCTGCCTGGTGTTTGTTCTCAGCTATCACAATTGGGTTAGAACGGCACATAGCTGTAGTTCTAATCCCGGGGCATCGGATGACCGAACAATCAGATGGTGCGATCTGCAATCTGATTCTATAGCAGCAGAGGAGTGTCGGGAGAGTGGAACCGAGCGATCATAGGGGCTCGTTACACACATGAAGTCTGGAGGTCTGTAGCTGTTGACTCTGTATACACTTGGCAATTTCTGAGCACTGTGCGCTTCAGCATGCGCTGACCCCTCTCTGTCATTTTACGTGGCCTACCACATCGTGGCTGAGTTGTTGTTGTTCCCAGTTGCTTCCACTTTGTTATAATACCACTAACAGTTGACTGTGGAATATTTAGTAGCAAGGAAATTTCATGGATGGACTTATTGCACGGGTGGCAACCTATCACGGTACCATGCTTGAATTCACTGAGCTCCTGAGAGCAACCCACAAATGTTTGTAGAAACAGTCTGCATGCCTAGGTGTTTGATTTTATACACCTGTGGCTAATGAGGTGATTGGAATACCTGAATCCAATGATTGTGTGGGGTGTCCCAATGCTTTTGGCAATATAATGTATGTCCCTCGCTAACATGTGAGGCCACTGGATGTGCGGTATAAACTGTATGCAGCTGTAGCTACATAAAGCATACTGCATTGTGTTCCGGGTTCGAGTCGAGACTTCCTATCACATACCTGGAACACAGTAGAGTATCAGAGCAACGCTTAGCCGTTCACAGAAAGTGGTGTATTCTATCAAGGAATACAAAGCTTCCTCTGATTCGCTGAGTCAGAGGTTGTGACGTCATCTACCCACCTCTCGGACTCAAAGAAATGTTGTATTCATTGATAGAATACACCGCTTTCTGTGAATGGCTGATGACTCTACTCTGTCTGAGTATGAGACTGAAAGTCTCTGGAGTTCAGCTTTAAAGTGGCTCTAAAGTCTAATGGTTATTTTGTATATGCATAGAATGCATTAAGGTAAGAAAAAAAAAACCTTCTGTGTCACAGGATCCCCCCCCCCCTTATACTTACTTGAGCCCAATCTTGATCCAGCGCTGTGCCCAAGAGTAGAGGTTCTCTCTGCTCTCTCCCTCCTCACTGGGCAGATTGATAGCAGCGGGAGCCATTGTAAATCAAATCCTATGAAGATGGAGCCAGGGGGCAAGGCCGAGATGCGCTATGTCAATAGATGAGGGGACCCCAGAAGAGGAGGATTGGGGCTGCTCTGTGCAAAACAAAACAGAGCAAGTAGGTTTGATAGATTTTTTATTTTATTGTGGATAAAAGGTAAAAGCTTTGCAATCACTTTCAACCTCTTTTCAGATTTTTGCTGCTATCCAAGGCTGGACAAGAGAGATTTACCCTTACTTCCTGTCCTGCTGACATAATTTTACTGGACATGAAGTCAGGGTAATTCTCCAACAGCACTAGATTTAAAAAAATAAAAATTCAAGGCATTGCTTGTGTCCGCCCACAAGGAATCAGCTGGCCATACAGGACAACTTCTAACAATAAAAAAGGAACAATCCCCACTTCTGGGGTGGTACTGGGGAACTGGTATAGTAAGGGCTCGTTCATACTTGAAGCTGGAAGGTCAGTAAAAATAGGCAGTTGAGCTGCAATTTTACCACCCTTGAACCACTCTTGACCTAACACTGCGGCCAGGAGGAGTACACATGGCACAGAAAAAAATGATACCCTTTTCACATTCATCGGGGGTAGCATTGCTGAGCAGGTCTAGGAAGAAACTATTTTGAACTTTAGAGGTGCTTAAAAGTAGACAATAATAAGCTTAATTCATAAAAAGTTCTGAATTTATTGGATTATATTGTTAAAAAATTCCTCTTAAAAAAAAACATACAAACTATTAACATAGGTTTAGTTATCCTTATTTCCACAGTGGTAGAAAGGTAAACTTTCCCAACATGTTTCGTCCTGTGGGGCCTCTTCAGGGTAAAAAAAAAAATGAACCACTAGTATTTTGAAAAACTTGTGGTTTAACATTTGTCAGTAGAGAAAATATAGAAAGAATCTCAAAGTGGTGTCAGGTACCTAGTTTCAGCATGACCACAGGAGGTGAACAAGGACCAAAAGTGTGTAATACTAAAGTAGAACTACACAGGGGGCACCTAATCACCAAATATTGACAGCCAACTTCAAATGGGCTTAAGAGCTGGACATAATCTGCATACAGGCTGCCCACGTGGCTGCGGCTGGGCAGGACCCATTCAAGTGAATGCGGACACGTCGCAACTGCCCTGCAACCATATGCAGTAGTGCAGGCTTTTTCTGTGTTGAAACAGGCCCTAAAGAGGTTGTATCTTAACCAGCTTCTTAAAATTGATACACCGAGGATCGCAAGCTCCAAGAGGAAAAAGAAATGAGAAGGTCGGGGGGCAGTGGTGTAGAGGAGCCAAAAGACAAGAGCGGTAATGCTAGTAATCTACCGAGTCAGTCCAAGTTACAGTGACGTGAATCCTCACAAATTCCAGGAGAGTCTGTTTTGCTCTGTAGTCATATAATCTAGCCAGTAAAAGCTCGTGGCGCTGAAAGTTTCATCAGTGGCCTTGAGGGAGCTTGTGAGATCTTCCATTATGCTACTACTTTTTGTTATTCCATAAACTTGATTCAGTAAGAGCAATGCAGCACCATTCCAGAGATGAGGCACCGAATGTTCTTCTGTAAATCTTTATTTAGCTTCGTGAAACAAAAAGTGATGATCCCCCGTGATATCAAGATCTATGCAATCTGCTGAGTCAAACAATATCCCGTTGCTTTGTAAATATTTATAAATGGACCGCAGCGGAGAGACTGCAGAGGTTCCTTGCTCACAGAAGCAGTATGTGTTCCCATATAAATGTTATTTTATTATAATACCATCTGCACTTAGCCCGTCTCCAACAGGTACGGTGCCTGCAAACACAGTTGCCTTTGTTAAATGATATATCTTAAAGCTGAAATCAAGGAAAATGGCTAAATGCAGCGGGTAAAATAAGTATTGAACACCTCACCATTTTTCTAGGTAATTATATTTCTAAAGGTGCAGTTGACATGAACTTTTCACCACGTCGGTAACAACCCATGCAATCCATAAATACAAAGAAACCAAAACAAATAAATTCAGAAATTAAATTATGCGTAATAAAATGGAATGACACAGGGAAAAAGTATTGAACACGCTAACTGAAATGTATTTAATACTTCGTACAAAATCCTTTGTTGGTAATGAAAGCTTCAAGACGCCCCCTGTATGGAGAAACTAGTCGCATGCATTGCTCAGGTGTCATTTTGGCCTATTCTTCTCAAATCTTGAAGGTTTCGGGGGCCTCCTTTATGAACTCTGATCTTTTTTTTTAAAAGGTGTTTATTTTGGTTTTACAGCAAAAAATACAACAAAGACGGACTTACATTACAGGCATGTAAGGTGCTTATGACTATACCAAGTCATGTATTAATTAGTGTACACCGAGCTGGCAGTCCACGAAGGAACAGAAAGACCCCAACAGCATTCATACATAGACACATTCAAACCCACACCACATACGACCCCATATCAACAGCAAGCTCCTTGAGGGTAAGGACTGATGTGAATATACAATGTATATGTAAAGCGCTGCGTAAATTGACGGCGCTATACAAGTACCTGAAATAAATTTAAAAAATAAATAAACAAACAGCAGATTTTCAAGGTCCCACCATGTAGCGGAAAGTTCCACACAGAACAATCCCTGGGTATTGTGTAGGAAACCTTCAGATCACTGTTCCTGAGTTACATTAGTGGAAGACCCACTGAGTGAGTTGTGAGGAAAGGACATCCCCCCCCCCGAAATCCTCTGAGACATCCAGCCATGGTTGCCATATTTTGGTGAATTTTTAGGGCATGCCCTACTTTTATATATCAATTTAAAATTTAGTGAGGACACCATGAACGTTACGGAAGAAGGCGCGGGCCGAGAGAGGGCCCACATCCTTCCAATGCAATAAGATGATTCTACGTGCATAAAATAACAGTATATGTAACAAAGTCCTGGCGTGTGTACGAGGAACACGATCATTAAGAAATCCCAATGCCCTGTACACACGGTCAGACTTTCCGACGGAATATGTGCGATCGGAGCTTATTGTCGGAAATTCCGACCATGTGTGGGCTCCATCGGACTTTTTCCATAGGAATTTCCGACACACAGAGTTTGAGAACAGGCTATAAAATTTTCCGACAACAAAATCCGTTCGCGTAAATGCCGACCGTGTGTGGACAATTCCGACGCACAGTGCCACGCATGCGCAGAATAAATTAAGAGACGAAAGCTATTGGCTACTGCCCCGTTTATAGTCCCGACGTACGTGTTTTACGTCACCGGGTTCAGAACGATCGGATTTTCCGACAACTTTGTGCGACCGTGTGTGCAAAACAAGTTTGAGCCAACATCTGTCGGGAAAAATCCATGGATTTTGTTGTCGGAATGTCCGATCAATGTCCGATCGTGTGTACAGGGCATAAGGCTCCAACCTCTGGGGTACGAGGTATCGGTAGGTGAAGCTTGTGGTCAAAAAAAGCAAACAGATCCTTCCAAAAGGAAGAAAGACCAGAGCAGGTCCAAAGCATGTGAAAAAAAACAGCAGCAATCATATCACATCTAGCACATGCATTATCCCGTCCCAATCCCATCCGAACCAGACTGGCTGATGTGTAATGCAGGTGATGTATAAACTTAAATTGGATCAGTAGGTCAGCAGTGCTGATTATATCCTGAAAACATATCTCGGTTGCCTCTTCCCAGTCCTCTTCAAAAAGCTCAGGCATTGACAGCAGCCATTTGCAATGAGAGTTCTGGAAAGGATCTGCCCCTACCAACTGGAGACGACCATAAAAAGGTTGTCACCAACTTGGCAATCTCCAGAAACAATAAGAGAAAATTGTGCCCGAATGGCATGTCTTAGTAAAAGATATTTAAAAAAGAATTTATTTTCCAGACCGTATTTACATCTGAGTGTGTCAAAGGGTAATAAGGTATTATCCTCAACTATATGGGAGAGATGAGTAATTCCAAATCGCCCCCACCATGGCGAGTCTGAGTGACCAAAGAGCTCAGTGAGATTAGGATTCTGCCACAAAGGGGGTCTGTGGCGAGATACCCAAAGAGGGCTGTGTCAGAATTTTTCCCCCCTCCCTCCAAGCCATAAAACTGACATCAACAGGAAAGAATCTGGAGCCCCCAGATCTCCTTGACCTACAGTATGTAGCTCGTCCCTGAGAAAGGTAGAAGGTCCAAAGAGGGTCGTCAAGAGCACTGTGGAGGGAGTTTGGGGATTAGAGTGTAACCAAGCATGGACGTAGGTGAGTTAGGAAGCAAGAAAGTAATTCCTTAAGTTTGGGCAGGCCAGGCCTCCCGCGGCCTTAGGACCTGTAATGAGGACCTGGCTATACCGGGCTGGCGACCATTCCAGACAAGGTCTATTTTTGCAGTTTTTTAGGGAAAAAAACTGGGGCAGCTCGAAAACAGTATAGAAATTTTGGTAAGAAAATCATTTTAAATATATTTATGCAGCCAATTAGATTGAGGGGCAGTGACGTCCAGGTATGAAACCTTTCCACCATCTGTTGGACTATAGGAGTGATGTTGAGTTCTTCGTATTTAGAGAGATTGCCATGTATTTGGATACCTAGGTATTTGAAGGATGACGTTAATTGGAGACGTGACCTCTGTAGATATTCACTAGGAAAAGGGGGGCCTATGGGAAATGCCTGAGATTTTTCCCATCCCATCTGAAGCCCCGAGACCGCACCAAACTCCTCCACTACATGCAGCAGTTTAGTAAATGAGCTCTCTCTATCGTCCAAGTATATAAGGGCATCGTCCGTGTAGAGAGAGATCTTCTCTTCTTGTAAGGAAAATGGCTGCACTTTGGTTCACTGTATACTTTAGATAAGGGGCCTGAACTTTTGATACAAGCTATATGAAATGCTATCGCAAGCCTTTTTATAATGTCAAATGGAAATTTACTAGCAGGCTAGCTGCAAAGGTGCAAAACAGGAAAGTATTTGCGGTGATAACCTTTGAATAGATATACGGGAACTAGCTAGTTCATCTCACCGCACACCTGGGCCTGAAGCCAATGGTCCATGACCGAGAGTATCTTAAAAGGTTATTTTCATATTATTCAACTTCTCGGAATTCAAGCTAAGAAGGTATATTTAGACTAAGGATATTTTAGGTACTTTTTACGCACGTCACTGGGCAGAATGCTATGCAAATACATATATGTCATATAACATGTAACTTGTGATACTTGTACTCTTGTGATTGGATAAACTAAGGGACTGCCCCTTAGTCTGCCCCTACTGATGTATAATGTTGTTGCCCTATATAACGTGTAAAAATGCCGTAATACATTTGTACTCTTGATAACCAACTCGGTGTATGGTGTCTTGATTACCCAATCGATTGAAAGACCTTCTTGGTGTCCAAGTTCAGCTCGAGCAAGGAAAAGGTTTGGGGGTGCACTTGACCAGTTGACCAAATGACCCCTTCACTTCTATTGGACCAGAGCAGATGGCCCCTATCTCTGACGTCTGCAGCACCGCCAGGGCCAAAGGCTCAATGGCCAGTATGAACAGAAGTGGAGAGAGAGTGCACCCCTGCCTGGTACTCCTCTGCAAGGAAAAAGACCCAGAAATATCTTGGTTGGTGTGGACTCTGGCCCTCGGGTCTGCATATAATAGCTGAATCCATTGGACAAAGTACAAACCAAAACCCATCCGTGCCATAGCTTCCCACAGGAAGGACCAACTCACAGTGTCAAAGGCTTTTAATACGTCTAAGGCTACAACCAATCCACCACGTTTCACATGTACAGCAAAAGAGGGGGTCCTAGTGTTAAAGTACCTAATATACAGGGTGACTCTGTAGGTACTTGGGAGTTACTTGTGCCAACGTCCCCGATACTAAGTTGGAAGATAACAAAAGACTAAAGAAAAAACTTTTTGGGACTTTCAAGGCACAACTGTAGTGAACTACACAGCATATAAAAAAAAGTTTGAATTTTATTGGTAATATACAAAAAACAAGGAGAATAGACAAAACATCATTAAAAACACATCAAATCTAGACATACAATGCATATCATGACACCATTGAGGATCCTATCCTGCAGTTTTGTGTGTATTCCTATATATTCGTATACAGTTCAATCATAATCCAAATAAAGGAAAAAAGTAAACTTCCCCTAAAAAGTTGGAATTGGGCGAGCACTGCAGGTCTGGTGTTCCCAGAATGGTGTATTCTCCAATTGCTCTACATGTTTCACGTTGACAAGGAACGCTTCTTCAGGAGCTAGAGGTTCAGATAGGTGTGTGAAAAGAAAAATTATTCACATAGATGAATTTGATCAGTAAGTCGCAAAAAGCGATCGAGGTAGAGATGTATTGGTAAAAATCAGGCGAGCAATAACCGGACACCAGGGTCTCCCAGGTCTATCACATCAAGTAGTTGCAGATAGGGAGAGCTCATATATGCTACAGTTCCCACGGTAAAGAACAAAAGGGAAATCTGGGAGTACACCATCCTGTTGCGTTGCTGCCTGTTGTATGAGCAATTGGAGAATACACCATTCTGGGAACACCAGACCTGCAGTGCTCCCCCAATTCCAACTTTTTAGGGGAAGTTTACTTTTTTCCTTTATTTGGATTATGATTGAACTGTATACGAATATATAGGAATACACACAAAACTGCAGGATAGGATCCTCAATGGTGTCATGATATGCATTGTATGTCTAGATTTGATGTGTTTTTAATGATGTTTTGTCTATTCTCCTTGTTTTTTGTATATTACCAATAAAATTCAAACTTTTTTATATATGCTGTGTAGTTCACTACAGTTGTGCCTTGAAAGTCCCAAAAAGTTTTTTCTTTAGTCTTTTGTTACGTTTCACATGTAATGCACTATGGACATACAAGAATAGCCTATGAATATTATCAAAAGGTGCTCCTGCCAGGCATAAACCGGATTGGTCCGGCGGTATGAGAGATAGAATAATTGTCTGAAGTCTAATGCCCCGTACACACAGTCCGATTTTCCGAAGGAAAATGTGTGATAGGACCTTGTTGTAGGAAATTCCGACCGTGTGTAGGCTCCATCACACATTTTCCATCGGATTTTCCGACACACAAAGTTTGAGAGCAGGCTATAAAATTTTCCGACAACAAAATCCGGAATTTCCGATCGCGTGTACACAAATCCGACGCACAAAGTGCCACGCATGCTCAGAATAAATAAAGAGATGAAAGCTATTGGCTACTGCCCCGTTTATAGTCCCGACGTATGTGTTTTATGTCACCGCGTTCAGAATGATCGGATTTTCCGACAACTTTGTGTGACCGTGTGTATGCAAAACAAGTTTGAGCCAACATCCGTCGGAAAAAATCCTAGGATTTTGTTGTCGGAATGTCCAATCAATGTCCGGCCATGTGTACGGGGCATAAGAGCGAGAATCTTTGCTAGTATTTTTGCATCATTGTTTAGGAGAGATATGGGACGATAGGACCCACATTGCAGCCTATCCTTACCAGGTTCGGGTATGACAACAATGAGTGCTTCATTCATAGAGTCAGGAAGTTTTCCCTGCTTAAGAGAGTCCTGGAATGTCTTAAGGAGCCTGGGAGCTAGGTCCTTTGTGTGTGCCTGATACCATTGGAAGGGAGGCCATCTAGGCCCAAAGTTTTACCAGTCTGTAATAGGCGTATGGCCGTGGTTGCTTCCTCTAGCATGATAGATTTATCTAGGAGGAGTTGCTGGGGGAGTACTGAGTGCTGGAAAGTCAAGTGATTCAAAGAAACCCAATGTCCCATTGCTTGCTCTGAAGATACAGTTGTATCTTCATAGAGCTTGCTATAGAATTCTATAGGGTAGACATTAAAACCTCTAGGGCATGAGGGGGGCTAACATAGGGCTCCCCATCTGTGGTCACAGCTACATTAGGTTGTGGGGGTCACAGTGGGGCACAATCACACATCCACCATACACCCAACAGCAAAACTATGTACAATTGCATAATCATTACCCAGTAAGGGTAGCATTACCCCTGCCCAGCTCCAAAAAAGGGGAGTAGGCTTATACCCCAAACTTGTACCATGCGTGGGGCGCATGGCCAGCAACAAAAAGCAAAACGTTTCAGAAAAACAAAATAGTCAGTGAATAAAAGCTCTAGGAAAAAAGAAAAAGGAGGAAAGGCAGGAGAGCCCTTACTGCGTAGTACGTTGGCAGTACTATTTATTGTACATGATGCTCTGAAAAATGGAAAAAATATCATTTACATTTGGCACGGTTGTGAATAACCAAATATAATGTGCGATATGGGGGTTGTTAGCTCAAAAGGTGGGGAGTGGTTCTTAAAGGGAGTCCGCGTCAGTCCAAACTGTATTTAAAGGCACGGAAACCCACTTTTATTAAGAAAAGGAAAAATAAAGTCTTTAAAACATAAGGTTTTCCATGCAGGGGGTTTCAACGTCACACACAACAGTGTTAAACGAAAATGCAGAACCACTTGGCTCTCCTGTCAGCAGCGCCGCTGATTTCTCTGATTTACCATTCCCAGACCATGGGTTCTTCTGGCTCACTCAATGTTGATTGCTGTACGGGCCCACTCCTGGCCTCCTGCTAGGGTTTTCCTAGCACCCCAGGTTCTCACACACTCCTCAGGAACTGAGACTTCCTCAAGCTACCTGGGTTCGCTAGTCACCTCAACTTTCCCAGATCCGCGTGGCTGTCCTTTCCTATTCCTTTGGGCCAGAAGTCCCCCCCAACATACAATCATGTCTCCAGAGTAGGCCGCTCCTGCTGGCAGGAGCACACCGCTATCTTCATACACTGACTGTGTCCGAATGACAGCAACTGCCCTGAGTTCTCACCAAACCTGGTTTATAACGAAATTGTGCACCTGGACACACACACAAACACACACACAAAACCTGTAGAACTCCAGGACTAGCTGGACAAAGGATTGAAGGTTCCATCCCACCCAAGACTCTTTGGAGCGTTCAAACTCTAGGCCCCAATACAGGACACATGCTGGAGCTTCTCAGACTGCAAATCTGAGTATACTGTGTTATTTTTCCAACCATTACCTAAATTCACATGGTGGCAGGGCCTCGCACTGTCGCATATAGTAATGCAACCTTCCAGGTTCGCAGGTGGAGAATACCTCTCTCACGCAGGATATGGGTGGTTGTCTCAATGCTGTGGGAAACCCCATCCTAGGTCCTCATGGGGGACATCAGGATGGTATGATGAACTTGAATGTAGAAGAACAAAATACTCTTTGAATTTTGGTATGGCAGAGGCACCTATGATTTTGTGTTTTATTAGTTAAATACATAATAAAAAAAAGATAGAGCTGCACTGAGGTGTGTGATTTATATCCGCTTAAAGTTCAACCTTAACAATCATACCAGCTCTACCCTCGTAAAAGCAACATTACCACCATTTTCACTTCCCATTAACAATGATACAGCCATAAAAGACATATGAAAAGAATATAGGCTGCTGTTGCTGGCTTAGGTCTGAAAAGCTAGTTGCTCAACTGTCATGCTAATCTTCTAAGCTTTCACACTTTTTACCTGTAACAAACTTGCTGATCAGAAGTTGTATTTGCAATTACTGAGCTCTTTTTCTTGATCAATAACCTAAATTATTGAATCAAAAATGCCAGCGTTACCGCCAGGTAACTAGCATTTTTAGAAATGGAGGCCTACATATTTCACTCAACAGATGAGCAACCTTACTGGGGTCATTGATGGGACCATCAGCTCCTTTTGGGGTTTTCTTGAGAAGTAGAAGAAGTTTGCACGCTCTCATAAGCAAGGGAGAGACGCTGGAGTCCTGGCGCTCCAATACAAATGAAGGTCCTCTGGGACACAAACGCTCAAGATGTTTTTCCGGAGGAGAATGAGAAATAACGGCAGACAAACTCCACTATCATGTGTATGTGTGTCTACCTGTCATTATTTATAGAAAAGCTCTTCCATCACAGCTCAATACAAGAAATAATGCAGATATCTGGTGTATAATGAAGCACATAAGCAGTGCCCAGAAAGGTAGCATCCCAGAAGAAAATGCACTGTTCATTTTCCCTGTGTGCGCTCCCTGAGGAGGACTGAAATGGAGCAGATTTGTCATCACGACGCACTGGAGATTATCTGGATACAAACTTGTCATACGCTCTGGTGATGAAGGGGATCAGCAAAAGCGGTCCTACGTCCATTTTTTCAGACTCATGACCTTTCTATTTTTGCCTGTGGTTATAAATCTCTCTTATCTCATGGTTTTATATTGCAAGTCATGTTGCTAGTCTTTATGTTAACTCAATGTGCAGAGTGCAGTAATCTATGCGGCCAAATTAGGATTTAAGCGCTTGTAGGGCTCTGGTCCACAATCTGTCCGGACTCGAAAAGTAGTTGAGAGAAAGAAATTGTAATTAACCGGTCTGCAGTGATAATTTTAATTGCCAAGTTCAAAGGAACAGGTTCACTTACCTGCTCACCTCCTAGTGCATATACAGTACTCTGTCTATTCCCTACCTGCAGTAAAATAACCTGTACTTCTGGGTATGGGGGCCTTGTCAATCCATCTGCCTCTTACCATAATTTAGCACTGGATGCCTGAGCAGCCAATCAACAGGTCTGAATGACATTGTGAAGGGTCTTTAGCTGTGGCAGATGGTGCAGGGAATAAATCAGTAAACCGGTTATTTTGCCCTGAATGAGGCTCCATCCTCCCAGTTTAACAGTTTAATGCTAGAACCTCAGTGTCCAGTAAGTTCTTTATAACTGAAATGGTAAATGGCTGGGTAAGGCTTAGCTCCCAGAGATATGAAGCTTGTTGTCAATTTGGACAGAGGCATAGGCACACAGTTTTCAGCTTGGACCTAGAATCCAGGGTCAACTGCAGGCACATTTGGGTTGAACATAAGCAATGGTACATGTTAGCACCACAAGATAGAGTACACACTTTTCTAGACTTGCAAAGTTTACTTAGACCACATTCACACCATTGTATTGCGTTGCTTGATGCATTGACACATGCTGCTGCATGTGCCCATCTATTGCATGTGGTTCCTCAATGCATGTCCATGCACCAGAAAAGGCACTTGACCCTTTTTTTTTCAAAGCACCACAACCCAGTACAAGCGTTAACCAGTATTCATTTAAATGCATTGAGCGGTTATGTGTGTTTGTTGCGTTAAGGAGCATTGGTGGTCAATAATAAATAATTGTGTGGGCGTGAATGAGCCCTTAAGAGACCTAATCAAATTTCTAAAGATTTTAAACACTCAGGCACCACAATGAATGTGTTTACTCAGCTATCCAGGAGTGTGCTTCTCTTACCTCTCCTCTATTGCAATGCTGCAGACTCTGAGAACCTCTCTGACATTTAACACTTACAGGAGTGTCAGATGCCCAATTCCTTCACTATGAGCTTGTAGGTAAATGCAGTTCGGCCTCCCGGAACAGCCACCATGTAGGGGTAACCCTTGTTCTTCTGAGGACTCTGTGGACGTCATCAGGGGAGCAGCCGTCTGATTTGACACTGCTGTGCTGGATGACCTCTGCGTCCATCTTTCCTGTGGGCAGCGCTAATCAGTATCACTGTTCCACTGAAGCTGGCATGAATTAGCAAAGTGGTTATATCAGGGACAGGAACCCGCTGGTTAGCAATAGTGTCACTAGCATAGGGAGAGATTCCAGGGGAGGAGGGACAGAATAGGGGCTGCAAGTTTGAGCCGCCAACTAAAAGCTAATTCTGCCTTTCGGGTACCTTTGCATCCATACCGCCTTTAGCCACCTCCTTCCTCTGATGTTGTTGGGCATTCTAAGCCTTCTAGAGTAACTTCTATAATACTTAGACTGCGTTCTGCAAGACCTTCTGTAACATACTGCTGTGCTGGAATCGGCTGTGTTATGCAGACCTGTTGCCACCTTGTTGAAACGTTGTGTTTATACATTCTGCTGCCTTCCTTTGGCCTCCATGTGCATTTACTCTACGTTGGGTACAGAATACTGGGCCCACCTTGCATGCTTGTTCCTTTCTTCAACTCCAACCTCAGTCACTACAAGACTCAGCAGTTACATACAGTATGTGTTGAAGTCAGTGGCAGCTGGTGGTAATTTTTTTGTGGGGAGGGGGCAGAAAACAGTGCACTTGCCACCCCCCCCCCCCCTGGTTGGGTCAGTCAGTGTACTTACCTCAACCACGGGCAGCTTCCCTTACCCTCTCCTCTGTGGGAAGCACGAGTCCTCCGCGGGCATCACAAGCGGGCATCTCCTTCCCCTGCTCGGCAGCTTCCGTCTCCTCCTTCCTCCTCAGCGGCCAAAGAGAATGCTTCTCCTTTCAGCCACTTGGGAAACGCGTCTCACACCAGCGCGTCCTGATTGGCGGAGAGGCGATTCGGTGTTAAAATAGCGAATATTCTTTTGCAATTCTAACACAACTGGGTGGGCTCCGAGCGCAATGCTCTGCGTATGGAGCCCCCCTATTTTGAAGCCTATTAGAGCCTCTGGCTCTAATCAGGTGCTTAAAAAGATAAAAAAAAAAAAACACACTGCTGTAATTTATGCACCCAGTGTCCTGAAAGGGGCCGGACGCATGAATAGGGTGTGGCGGCGGCAATGGAAAGGGGAGGGGGTGCCCCTGCACCCTTAATGGACGGGCCACCCCTGAAGGAAGGAAAAAACATTTGGCAGGGAACATGGGCAACCAACACTCCCAAAAATGTTGATAGCCAAAGATGCATTTGGTGGTTTCAGCGGAAGTGAGATAGGGGAAACAAGCCAGTGGAGAGTCAAGTATATTTATTCTTCTGTTACATTGATCTGACTGTTTTAAAACTTTATAGGCTGGTCAGGGTCTCTAGTTTTTAAGAACAAGAGAATAACAGTGTCTACCTCTATCCATCCACAATGGCTGTCTCTGGCCAGTCAACAAGATGTTAAACAACAACCGGCTATGTGGCACACACTCATGTAATGGAAAGGTGCAAGTATCCCTTTAAGAATTTAGTGCACCATTTAAAAAAAGGTTAGAGAATTTAATAATTACTGTCATGTTCCCTCTGTGCCGGTGGATCTCTTTATTTCTTGCTCATAAATAATGTGTGCCTCCCACATTCATTTTTCAAATCTTTTTATTTCTGCATAACCTGGGAGTATATTTTATTGATATGCTGTACAAATCTGCATTAATCAGAGCTGACGATTGGGAAAATTAAGAAAGAATGCTGGTTTCAGGAACAGAGTGTTCTGACAGGTTCTGCATTTTGTCTCATTTATGTAACCTGCGATGAAGATGTCCTCCTCCTTACACTGGAAATAAATCTTATTTATAACTGCCGTTTATTTTAACTCCATTTGCGTTCAGTGTAAAAAAAAATGGTGCATAGGAGAATATGCAGAGAAAATGTTATTCCTGTGCACAGCTAGATGTGTTAATGTGAGTGGGAGCCTCAACATGGCTCTTTCTGATGGTGAAATGTCACCCACTAACAGATATAAAAGACATCTATTTAAATATTAACTCCTGCTTCCCAACACATTTGATATAGGGAACAATGGGGCAAAGGGACATCCAACATCCATCCTCACTGGGAGCAATGGGGGCAAAGGGACATCCAACATCCATCCTCACTGGGAACAATGGGGCAAAGGGACATCCAACATCCATCCTCACTGGGAACAATGGGGCAAAGGGACATCCAACATCCATCCTCACTGGGAACAATGGGGCAAAGGGACATCCAACATCCATCCTCACTGGGAACAATGGGGCAAAGGGACATCCAACATCCATCCTCACTGGGAACAATGGGGCAAAGGGACATCCAACATCCATCCTCACTGGGAACAATGGGACAAAGGGACATCCAACGGCAATTATGACATCACAATACTCACATCAGATTTTGGAGTTGTACTACTTATGTGATGTGTCATAAACCAGCTGTTCCCTTTTTTTAACGAAAAGGTAGTCTTGTAGCAATTTAGTCACTAATTAATGTAAAAAGTTTAGAATAGAGATGTTTAGAATAGAGATGAGCTCAGGCATCCTCCAAACTCATCTCTAGCTCTCTTTTTTATTACTCCAATGATCTACTGGCCGGGTCATTCCTTCCCCACTGCTCATGCAGACTGGGCAGGATCGGCCCCATCTGCAAGTTCATTGGAGAGTAAAGTGATTGTTATGTTAATGTATACATAAAAAAAAAGTTTACAAACAAACATGTTGTACTTACCTGCTCTGTGTAATGGTTTTGCACGGAGCAGTCCCGATCCTCCTCTTCTTGGGTCACTTGCTGGTGCACCTGGCTCCTCCTCCCTGCCGAGTGAATCCTCCCCCACTGGCTTCAATTGATATCATTGGGAGCCAATGACTACCACTGCTGTGTCTGAGCCAATGAGGAGGGAGAGAGCCAAGAGAGACACTGCTCTCATGCACATTGTAGGGGGGGGGGAGCTGCATGCAGAAGGGTATTTACCCTAATGGCCTGTACACATGATCCGAAAATCGGACGACAGATCATCTGTTTTTCTTTGCATGCTGGTCTCATTTCAAAAATGAAGAGTTTACTAAAGTTACGAAAATTTTCGTATGACAGAATAAAAAATAAATAAATATCATCGGAAGTAATGTAATGTGTTGTCGTGTATTTGTATTGTATTTTGGAACGACAACTGTACTGATTGAACGAAAATGGTACAATCTGGTACAAAAAAAGTTTTCGTGCTTGTTCGATCGGATAATAATCGGATGAACTGTCATGATTGGCTCTCAAAAGCTGTGTACCAACCAGGAGATTATCGTACGATCGCTTTGAAATCGGTATTTTACGTATGATTTTCAAGTTGTGTGTACGGGCCATTATGCAGAGAATTAAAAGGTAAAAAAACTTCTGCTTTTAGAAGAAGTTTTAAGTTCGGCTAGAGAGGAGTTTGAAAGATTCCAAAACTCATCTCTATTCAGTACATCTCTGCAACACATGCAGGTGTTATCTCTTTTAAAATGCTGCAAGTACAGAAACTGTACTGTTTAACCACTTGCCAACCAGCCGCCGCCATTATACTGCGGCAGTTTGGCACGATCCCGTGAGCCGTTGTAGCTATACATCGGCTCCTTTAAGCAGGATAGCAGGCGTGCGCCCGCTGCACTGCGGGGGTGCCGATGCTCATGACTGCCGGCCATGAGCGATCGCTGGCACGAGAGGCAGAACAGGGACGTGTGCGTAAACACACACATCCCTGTTCTGTTCTGAGAGGAGATGCAGATCGTGAGTTCCTAATAGCTAGGAATCACGATCCGTCATCTCCTATTGTCAGTCCCCTCCCCCTACAGTTAGAACACACACATAGGGAACACAGTTAACCCCTTGATCGCCCCCTAGTGTTAACCCCTTCCCTGCCAGTGACATTTATACAGTAATCAGTGCATTTTTATAGCACTGATGGCTCTAGAATTGTCAATCGCCCCAAAAATGTGTCAGACGTGTCCAATGTGTCCACCATAATGTCACAGTCACAATAAAAATCGCAGATCGCCACCATTACTAGTAAAAAAATAAATAATAAAAAATGCCATAAATCTATACCCTATTTTGTAGACGCTATTAATTTTTTGCGCAAACCAATCAATATACGCTTATTGCGATTTTTATTACCAAAAATATGTAGAATACATATCGGCCTAAACTGAGAAAAAAATAGTTTTTAAAAAAATTGGGGATATTTATTATAGCAAAAAGTACAAAATATTGTGTTTTTTTTCAAAATTGTCACTCTTTTTTCGTTTATAGAGCAAAAAATTAAAACTGCAGAGGTGATCAAATACCACCAAAAGAAAGCTCTATTTTTGGGAAAAAAGGACGTAAATTTTGTTTGGGTGCAGCGCCGCACGACCGCGCAATATTCAGTTAAAGCGACGCCGTGCCTATCGCAAAAAGTGCTCTGGTCATTGAGCAGCCAAATCTTCTGGGGCTGAAGTGGTTAACCTACTACAAATTCAGTGAGCTCCTAACTTCCTGCTTGAGCCGACAACATGGTGCATTTGGGCACTTAAATTACAAGCAGTGTTGTCAGCCCTGCCTGCCGGAATATTGATTTTATGGTTTTTAACTACAGAAACCAGGTAATAGGAAAACAGATATTACTGGGATATGATATAGAGGGGGAGAGAGAAGTTTGGGGGTACACTGCTGGGATAATGCCTGGCTATACTCTCTGATACCCTTTATTGACTAACTTAACCCATTCCCAGCTCCTAACTGGAGAACATTCTACCAGCTTCCAATCATATTCAGAGACTAGGGGTTAAGTTATTAACTACTTAAGGACCGGGCCTATTTTTCAGACTTGGCGTTTACAATTTAAAATATTTTTTTTTTTAGCTAGAAAATTACTTAGAACCCCCCAAACATTATATATTTTTTTCAGACACCCTAGAGAATAAAATGGCGGTCATTGCAATACTTTATGTCACACCGCGTTTGCCAAAAACGGTCTTACAAGCACAATTTTTTGGGAAAAAATACACGTGTTTGAATTAACCACTTCAGCCCCGGAAGGATTTACCCCCTTCCTGACCAGAGTATTTACTACAATTTGGCACTGCGCTGCTTTAACTGGTAATTGCGTGGTCATGCAATGCTGTACCCAAACGAAATTTGCGTCCTTTTTTCCCCACAAATAGAGCTTTCTTTTGGTGATATTTGATCACCTCTGCGTTTTTTATTTTTAGAAAAATAAACGAAAAAAAAGACTGAAAATTGTGAAAAAAAAAAGATATTTTTTACTTTTTGCTATAAAAAAAAAAAAAAAACCCACAATGAACTCAAATTTTAGTCATAAATTTAGGCCAAAAAGGATTCAGCCACGTCTCGGGTAAAAAATAAATAAATAAATAAGCGTATATTTATTGGTTTGCGCAAAAGTTGTAGCGTCTACAAGCTAGGGTACATTTTCTAGAATTCACGCAGCTTTTAGTTTATGACTGCCTATCTCATTTCTTGAGGCGCTAAAATGGCAGGGCAGTACAATTTTCCAATACAAACTAGAGCTGCAAAATACTCCCCATGCTTCTCAGCAAATAGCTTGGGGTGTCTACTTTCCAAAATGGAGTCATTTGGGGGGGGGGTTTGACCTGTCGTGGTATTTTATGCACAACATTAGCAGCTTATGCCACACATCACCCACTCTTCTAACTACTTGAAGACAGAGCCCTTTCTGGACACTTTTTTGTTTACATGAAAAAATAATTTTTTTTTGCTAGAAAATTACTCTGAACCCCCAAACATTAAATATGTATTTTTTTAAAGCAAAGGCCCTACAGATTAAAATGGTGGGTGCTGCAAAAAAATTTTTCACACGCAATTTTTTTTGAACAAAAAAAAAAGAAACACTTTTTTGAATTTTAATGCACTAAAACACACTATATTGCCCAAATGTTTGGTATAATATAAAAGATGATCTTATGCCGAGTACATAGATACCAAACACTTTAAAATGCTTTAAAATTGCACACAACCGTGAAGCGGCGACAAACTACATACATTTTTAAAAGCCTTTACAGATTACCACTTTAGATTTACAGAGGTCTACTGCTAAAATTACTGCCCTCAATCTGATGTTCGTGGTGATACCCCACATGCATGGTGCAATTGCTGTTTACATATGACACGAGACTGACGCTTGTGTTCACCTTTGCGCACGAGCACGGGGGGGACAGGGATCTTTTTTTTTCTTTTATTATTTATTTTGCTTTTTTATTTTGTTTTTGTAAGTGACAGTGATCGATTGATACTGCACTTGGGTGGGCTGGGCGGAGGGGCTAAACGCAGTTGCTAGCAGGTATCTGGGCTGATCCCGCTAATGCTGAGTTACTACTAAGGGAGGAGTATGATGCATGCGTGGGTGTTAGCGCTACTGGCACTAATCTGATGTCACCCGCCAGGCGATCAGGGGGTTAAACCTTTATTGGGTAATATACAGCAGGTGCCCCGACGCTATAAAAAACAAACTAACCAGCGTCACCCGTAACACTAATACGGTGATCACTGGTGACAGTGGATGAAAGTGTTAACTAGGGGCAATCAGGGGGTTAAAACCTTTATTAGGTAGTATATGGGGGTACCTGATGCTATAAAAACCTGATGGTGAACTTAATCAACTAACTGGCTAACCCGTGACACTAATACGGCAATCAGAAAAAGATGTATTTGTAACACTGATGACAGGGGGTGAAAGGGTTAACTGGGGGCGATCAAGGGGTTAAACCTTTATTAGAGGGGTTTAGGGGGGTACCCTAGACCTACTACTAACTTCCCTAACACTTATTACAGTCACAAATGACACCAATGATCAGTGAAAAATCTGACAACTGCAATTGGTGACACAGTGACAGGGAGTGAAGGGGTTAACTGGGGGGGGGATAGGGGGGTGAACTGGTGTTAGTATAGTGTTGTGCAACTCACATTTAGACGTCCTCTCTCCTCTCTCTGGAACCGAAAAGAATTCCTGAGAGGGAGATGACATCACTTCCCCTGCCTGTGTTTACACTTACAGGCGGGGGAAGCATTTTCATTCGCCAGAACCGATCAGCAGGTCCAGGCCAGAAATCATTGGGCTGGACCTGAGGACTGATTGGTTCTGTAACAAATGGGACTGCCGCAGGCACGGGGGGAGGGGGTGGGGGGGGGGTGGGGGGTGGGGGGTGGCGCGTCCCCTGCCCGCGAGAGTGAGAGACATACAAGTACGCCCATTTGTGCACCCATGCCATTCTGCCGATGTATATGGGCATGCGGCGGTCGTCAAGTGGTTAAAAAATAAAAAACAGTAAAGTTAGCCCAATTTTTTTTTATATTGTGAAAGATAATGTTACGCTAAGTAAACTGATACCCAACATGTCACGCTTCAAAATTGGCAACAAACTTTGACCCTTAAAAATCTCCATAGGCGAGGTTTAAAAATCTCTACAGGTTTCTAGTTTTAAGTTAGAGGAGGCCTAGTGCTAGAATTATTTCTCTTGCTCCAACAATTGCGGCGATACCTCGCATGTGTGGTTTGAACACCGGTTTCATATGCGGGCGTGACTTACGTATGCGTTCACTTCTGCGTACGAGCTCGGCGGGACGAGGCACTTTAAAAAAAAATTTCTTATTTATTTTACTTTTTATTTTTACACTGTCCTTTTAAAAAAAATGTTTTGGGTCACTTTTATTCCTATCACAAGGAATGTAAACATCCCTTGTAGTAGAAAAAAAAGCATGACAGGACCTCTTAAAATGTGAGCTCTGGGTTCAAAAAGACTTCAGATCTCACATTTACACTAAAATGCAATAAAAATAAATAAAAATATAAATAAATAAATTACCCTTTAAGACCATTGGGCGGAAGTGATGTTTGACGTCGCTTCCGCCAGCAAATGTTATGGAGCCGAGTGGGAGCCATTTTTCCCTCACTTGGCTCCAGGCTTATCAGGGGGAAAGACGTGATCGTCTCCGCTGCTACTTACGGCGGCCAGAGCGCGCCGGGTTGGGGGGAGCCCCCTCCTGCCCCCCGATAAAAGTGATCTTGTGGCGAATCTGCCGCAGAGACCACTTTTATCTGAAAGCGGACCTGCCCAGGGGCTATCTGCTGCCATAACAAAGGTATTCCACTACAAACAGCCGACGTACAATGACGGCGGGCGGTCTGTAAGTATTTAAAAGGTGACCGGACTGTGTACTTTGCAAGTGCAGTTGTTTTAGAGCTTAGTAAATGAGGTAAAGTTTTAGAAAATGAAAAACAAAACAGCATTTTTGCTTGCATATGATTGGATGATGAATGTCCGCAGAGATTCCCTTCATTTACTAAGCTCTCATTTACAACTGCACTTGAGTGCATAGTCTACTTGCCTTTAGTAAATCCTCTGGGAGTTGTCTATGAGAGCTCAGCCTTTGTATAGAGAGCACCCAGTGAGCACATGACCAGTGTAGATAAGATGCACACCTCCCATTTTAATGACTGCTGCCAGGGGCGTAACTACCACCATAGCGACCCATGCGGGCGCTATGGGGCCCGCAGCCGAGTGGTGCCCAGTGAGGATAAGAGCACCGCCGGCACAGTCTCCCAGCCAGGGGAAGAGAGAGGAAAGGAAGAGGCGAGCTGTCCATATCAGCAGAGAGCTGAATTGCCCGATGTAAGAGCTTTCATTAGAACTTCCAGTGTTCCCGGGGCTCACGTCACATAGCTCCACCTCTTGGCCCAGTGCCTTTGATAGACAGAACGCCGATCCAATGCGGGACATGTGACGTCATCAAAGGCGTCGGGCCAAGAGGTGGGGCTATGTGACGGGAAGACGGGAAATTCAAATGAAAGCTATTACAGCGGGCAATCCCGCTCTCTGCTGATCTGGGTGGCTTGCCTCTTCCTCTGCATAGGTGGGGCTGTATGGGGCACAGGCAGACCAGGCTGTATTGGGCACAGGTCACGCTGTATGTGGCACAGGTCACGCTGCATTGACACTAGGGCAGCTGTGGGGGGGGGGGCTATTTGCAGGGGGGCCCCATACAACATTTTGCTATGGGGCCCTGCTATTTCTAGTTACGCCCCTGACTGCCGCCATTTATTATGCTCCAACCTTAACCACTTGACGACCGCCTCACGCCGATGTACGTCAGCAAGGTGGCACGGACAGGCAAAATCACGTACATGTACGTGATTTGCCTTCCGCGGGTGGGGGGTCCGATCGGTCCCCCCCCCGGTGCCCGAGGCGGTCGCCATTTCTTCCCGGGCGATGAGAGGTGAGGGGGCGGCCATCCATTGTTGGCCACCCCCTCCCGATCGCTCCCGGCGAATGAAAATGCTTCCTTTCCCTCTGTAATGTAAACAGAGGGAAAGGAAGTGATGTCATCTCTCCTCGAGCGGTCTTTTCGTCGCCGCGCCGAGGAGAGAAGACATCCAAGTAAGTCTGCACAACACTACACATTCAGTAGAACACGCCAGGCACACTTGTCACCCCCCATCACCCCCCGATCACCCCCTGATCACCCCCCTGTACCCCCTGTCACTCTGACACCAATAGCATTTTTTTTTTTTTTTGCATTGGTGTCAGTTTGTGTCAGTTAAAAGTTTTAGGGCAGTTAGGTTAGCCCCCTTTAGGTCTAGGGTACCCCCCTTAGGTCCAGGGTACCCCCCTAACCCCCCCTAATAAAAGTTAACCCCTTGATTACCCCCCGTCACCAGTGTCGCTAAGTGATCGTTTTTCTGATCACTGTATTAGTGACACAGGTGACGCTAGTTAGGGAGGTAAGTATATAGGTTTGCTGTCAGTGTTTTATAGCGACAGGGACCCCCATATACTACCTGCTAAAGGTTTTAACCCCCTGATTGCCCCCTAGTTAACCCTTTCACCAGCGATCACCGTATAAGTGTTACGGGTGACGCTGGTTAGCTAGTTTGTTTTTTGTAGTTTATTACAGTTTATTACAGTTTATTATAGTTTATTATAGTTTTAGGGCACCCGCCGTTTATTACCCTATAAAGGTTTAACCCCCTAATTGCCCGGCGGTGATAGAAGTTACGTTTTTAGGATCAGATAAGGTCTGCGTCGCCCCAGGCAGCGTCAGGTTAGCGCCAGTACCGCTAAAACCCACGCACTCAGCATACACCTCCCTTAGTGCTATAGTATCTGAGCGGATCGATATCTGATCCGATCAGATCTATACTCCCCAGCAGTTTAGGGTTCCCTGAAACGCAGTGTTAGCGGGATCAGCCCAGATACCTGCTAGCACCTGCGTTTTGCTCCTCGGCCCAGCCCTGCCCAGCCCACCCAAGTGCAGTATCGATCGATAACTGTCACTTACAAAACACTAAGCACACATAACTGCAGCGTTCGCAGAGTCAGGCCTGATCCCTGCGATCGCTAACAGTTTTTTGGTAGCGTTTTGATACAGTCGCCAACAGTCAGGAGCTTTTTTGCCTGTGAGTCTCACTAGTGTACCCCTAAATTTAGAGCCCAAAATGGCAAATAGAAGGTACACTAGTGAAGAGGCCTACACGTTTCTGAGTATGACAGATAGTGAAGAGGAAGTCACTCATCTGTCAAGTTCAGGCTCAGAATACGAACCTGTAGAGGACAGTGGCTCCATGACAGATAGCTCTGACGACAGAGTTGTGGTCCCTGCTAAGGTCAGGCGTACCAGACCCCAATCTTCTTCTGTCCTTGAAGTGCAAGAACCGCAGGGCTCTCGTATGGAGCAGAGCAGTACTAGCGCCGCTACTCCTTCTGGTGAACTGGCAAGCACCAGCGGCCTAGTACACCCTGGTCGTACATCCAGCACTGCAGTATCACGTGGTGACGTGGCGAGTCCCATAAGTGCAGTTCAAGCTGGCGAGGTGGCAAGCACTAGTAGTGTCCCGCTGCCACCAAGAAGACAAAGACAGGCCCGTCGTGCCCAAAGTGCCCTTCCTGCTGCATTGGCCAATCCGAATTGGGAACCTTCCACTTCTGCAGCACCCGTACTTCCCCCTTTCACTGGCCAACCCGGAATTCAGGTGGAAACAGTTGACTTTACGCCACTGGATTTTTATTCACTGTTTTTCACGAAGATCTCTATAGATCTATTGTGGACCAAAGCAATTTATACGCTGGTCAACACATCGCCGCTAATCCCCAGTCCTCCCTTGCCAGAGATTGGAGACCAATTACGGTCTCCGAATTTAAGACCTTTCTGGGCCTTTCCCTCCTCATGGGGTTGAATAAAAAGAGTAAGTTGCGGTCATATTGGTCCACTGACCCAATTTACCATTCACCCTTGTTCTCTGCTTCCATGGCCAGGGCACGATACGAGCAGATTTTGCGGTTCATGCACTTCAACGACAATGAACTCTGTCGTCCTCGTGGAGACCCTGCATACGATCGGCTCTACAAAATTCGGCCCCTCGTAAACCACTTCAACCAACGTTTTGCAGACTTGTTTACCCCCCATCAAGTTGTCTGCGTTGATGAGTCCCTGATTAAGTTTTCTGGCCGCTTGTCATTCAAACAGTACCTTCCCAGCAAGCGTGCCAGATACGGGGTCAAGATGTATAAGCTCTGTGACAGGGCCACAGGCTATACATGTAGATTTATGGTTTACGAGGGAAAAGATAGTCACGTAGAGCCGACAAACTGCCCTGACTACATAGGAAGCGCTGGCAAGATAGTGTGGGACTTGGTGTCACCCTTATTCGGAAAGGGGTACCACTTGTACGTGGACAATTATTATACGAGCGTGCCACTTTTTAGTCACTTGTTTGATCAGCAGATTGGAGCATGTGGCACCGTGCGACCTAATCGCCGGGGCTTTCCCCAGCGGCTTGTAGATTCCCGTCTTAGGCTGGGGGAGAGAGCCTGCTTGAAGTATAATAATTTGCTCGCTATGAAGTGGAGGGATAAGAAGAATGTTTTCGTTCTCACCTCCCTTCATGCAGACACGACGACCCAAATTTCTACGGCGACTGGTGTTGTGGAGAAACCCCTCTGTGTCCACGAATACAACCTTAATATGGGAGGGGTGGACCTCAACG